>NW_026947512.1:25020000-25620000 GCF_034190915.1 Cavia porcellus
TAGTATTGTTGGGAGGAGGGACTGCCACATCACAAACTGCTACTGTTGAAAGGTCTCAGAAGCTGCATGTAAAATAAAATAAATAAAACAGCCATCCAGCAAAAACTTTATATAATACCACTTCAACTTGGTGGCATCCCATCATCTGACCAGGATAAATAGGTGTCATGTTTTGCAAGTGGCCCAATTTTTAGATTCAATTTATGAAATTGAATATTCTGTACTGAGAGGGATAAGATGGTGTCTCTTTAGAGAAAAAGTAATATCAATACTTGAGTTTATATTTTTGCCTGAAAAATTGCTTTGGCAATCATGAAACTGAACATCAACGCAGCACATTGGATTGTTTGCTTCTTCTGATTAGTTAAAGCAAAAGTAACACCATGGCTGCAATGTGGGCGATGAAATTGTTTATTCAATTGTGCAACTGCAACATGATTGTGTATTCTCTCTAAGATGCTACAGTCAGTTATTTCATAGCTTGGGCAAGAGGTCATCTTGAGAGGGAATCTGGCAATAGTTAAAATTATATAGGATTCCTAGACAAAATTATGAGCAGTGAAAGTGCCTTATACTATGATGACACTTGTCTACTGGACACTTCCTCATTCTCTCCTTCTCTAGGAAATAGTGGGTTCAGCAACACCTACTGTACCAAAGGTTTTCTGACTCACCTAGAGCCCCAGCTGTGGCTTTTGACCAGCTCTGACTATATTAAAACCAGTTTTAAATACTTTGGCCTCCTGGAGTATCTATTTTTAGAGATAAAATAATATCATAAGCATGTAAATGAATGCAAAAATATTAAAACAGTGATTTGATTCTATTTACACCAGTGAAAAATGTAAATATAAGTTACTGTAGTGAAAAGAATATTGTAAGAAGGAAAAACCAGGTTAAGGCAAAAAGAAGTTAAGGAAACTTGGCTTGGTTTGAAAATTACACTCCCAGGTTTCTGCTTAATAACAATTAGTAGGTTTTTAGTATATATTATTGTATAAGTTCTTTAGTCTTCATAACCCACACTTTTTAACTTTAAAAAAAAAACCTCATAAATGTAAAATAATTTACCTGAAGTCACAGACACATAGGTAAATATAAGAAATATAAAGAAAGAACTATTAGTATAATAAATATAATTAGTATAATATCCCAAGGCATATTGTATAATGATGCAGGATTGCTTATCATTCATAAAGCCCTGGGGTTAATCCCAAGTGCTCAATAAAAAACTAAAGTTGGGATTAACTGTAGAAAAAGAAGTGATATTTAATGATGAAAAAGCATTGCTACTATTTCAACAGTTGAATCCATCTTTTACCTTTAATGCAATTATGTAAGGAGAAGCATATTTATATACTACTAGTAGGACTGAAAATTAATATAGCTAAAACAGAAATCAGTATAGAGGTATTTTAAACAACTAAAAATAGAGCTTCCATATGACCAGCCAGATCACTTCTCCATGGAACCAAAAAATCAAAGTCAGCATAATATGGAAAAACCTGGGGTCAGGACTATCACTCAGCAGCCCAAGTGCCTACCTGGCAAGCACAAGGTCCTGAGTTTGATTCTTGGTACCAAAAACAAAAAGATACCACATACACATGTTTATTGCAGTAAAATTCATGACAGCCAAGTATTGGTTTAGTTCTAATTAGTGGATCAACAGGTAAGGAAAATGTGGTCCATATACACAGTGGAACATATTGAAACATAAAGAACAAAATCATGTCATTAGGAGTAAAATGGACAGAATTGGAGATCATAACATTAGGCAAGATAAACCATACCAGGAAAACAACAATTATGTTTTCTCTCATATGTGACATCTTGGGGGGAAAAAAAGACAATCCTAAGAAGAAGGAGAACTACTGTTAGAGAAAAGAAAGAAGTAGAGATTATGAGAAGAGGATGATCAGGGTAATAGGGTTTAGCACAATCAAAGTGTCTTTTATGTGTGTATAAAATACCACAATGAAACACATTTTGTAAAAGTAATATATAGTATACCACAAGAAGTGATGATAAAAGTATTATGAAAATTTCCAAAGAAGCTTCCAAAGCATAGAATGAGGAGTGGCCATAGAAATTTACAAAGAAAGTTTGAATTTAAAATTGAAGAATAGTTGGCAGAATGTTGAAAAAATGAAAACTGGAGTTATGAACACATAAAGTTGGAATATCCAGAAAATCTAACTTCTGCTACAAGCCTGAAGCAAGCCTCCATCCCCTTACCTCTCAAAGGGATAGGACACCGCCATAGCACGAGCTCAATCTTCAGATGAACTCTGAAAGTAGTAATTTTACAGTTCAATTCTCTGGGGCCTTTGTTCAAGTATTTACCTGAAATAGTATATATTTAGCACAATTGCTATTATTTCCTGTTAATACTTGTATGTACATTGTCATTAAAAATATAGTGCATTTCAAGTTTTGTTGAATAAATTGTGATGAAGTAAGCCTTATTACTTGTAAACATTTTAAAAATAGTTTGGGAATGGATTTGAAATTGTTGGGTAGGCCTTGTGGACTCATTTCTGGTTACTCTCACTACTCATTTGGTGCCGCTAATTGATGTGGGGTTCTATTATAGAATGTGGCTGCTGAAAAAGCTTATGAGTTACGTCTGCATTTTCTCTTTACCATGGTAGACACAGTGAATCTCAGTTATAAATGGTAATTTTGGTACTGCAGCATCTCCTTCGCTATAATATTTTCTCATGACTTGCATACATAATAGGACTAGAGTTTTTTAAAGAGCAACCTTAAGTCCTGGCATTTTTAATGATCTGCACAAGACTGGAGAAATTGCAAGCCATAGTAAGAATTTAGCACCCCAAATCCTTCTCTGATATGTCTAATCATTTTAATACTATCAATTTCTCTTTTGCTTTCTGGCTCTTTTATTTCTGTGTATCCCAGCTTTAGACTGGTCTGATGCTATTTAAAATTATTTGTAGACTGTGTAGTGCTTTTCACAACTCTAAACATTAATGACAGAGTTAGAGGATTTGTTTTCTTTCTTTAAAAAGCAAAGTTATGCTCTATTTCAATGTGGTGTATGAAATAATACACTAAAATCAGAGATCATATCTCAGTTATAAAACACAATGACTATGAAAGAAAATATTGATGCACAAAACTTTAAAATCACAGCAACTTTATAGCTTCATTTTAAAAAGTTATAAATTGTGAATCTCTGCATGCTTTAAATGATGAAAAAGGCTTATTCCAGGAGAAGTTCTTGAAAAAAATTAAATATATGTTTGTTAAGAACAGCTCGAAGCAACTGCATGAAATCAGAAAATAAAGCAATACGATGTTTTTGGGAGAAAATAAAAACAGCTCATACATTAATTTTTTGGATTTGTTTTGGATTTGTTTTCTTTTCACATAATTTCCTTTAGTATCAATCTGAGATTTGTTTTCTTTTCACATAATTTCCTTTAGTATCAATCTGAGAGCAGGAAAGAATGGAAAATGTGCAAAAGAATTAGTCTGGTATACAAAACACAAATATTTCAATGACTTTAGAGAACACATAGAGTGGGGATTTGAAGGGGGAGAAAATGGGACAGCAGTCAGAATGAACCAGATTTTTAGCCACTACTAGTTCTGTGATTTCTGGCAGTTTTCGTTTGAGGAACAAAATGCCTCCAAAGTTAATTTATTGTTAAATTTATAGTCAAATAATATTTACTAGCCACACACCCGTACTTCACAACAAAAATTCAAAGCTAAAAATTCAAGAGGAGAGAAGTGTAATCGTTATGGTGGGGCAGTATGTATATTTGGTCACTGTGTAAGAGATGGTTTAATTCATGGCAGAAATAATCTATTTCATAATCCTCCTCTTCCTGTATAGCACATGCTGGTTTTGCTTGATTTTCATAATCTAGTCACAGAAGTTCATGCTAAAAGTTTACATATGTTGCACTCCTCTTTTCAGGAAAAAAAAATGTGAGAATCAGTTACCCAGAATTTTCAAAATGTTGATAAAATCATTATATATATGTGATGCTGAAAATCACAAATTGAATATTCAAAGCAAGGAAGCAATTGATCTGAAAATTGTGCAAAGGCAGAGATTATTTTCAGATTTCTACATTAGTAGAGAAAATATTCAACCACTTTCACAGTCATAATAATGAGGTTTTTGAATACACACACAATTGAAACAAACCTAGAAAGTCTTTCTCAATATCTCTAATTATCAGGGATCTATGAATTAAAACCACAGGGAAATTGTATCTCACTTCTAGAAAAAAAATTCAAAAACAGCCTGACTTTAACAAGTTCTGGAGAACAACAGTAACAGTGATACTTTGTACATTGTGAGAATGGAAAATGGTAAGAGTTCTCAAAACAGTTAGAAAAGAAATACTGTATGATTTGGTAATCCCATTGTTGATGCATATCCAAATTAAATTATTTCAGTGCATCAGAGAAGCATATGCACTCCTATGTTTGTTGTAGCACTATTCTCAGTAATTAAGAAATTGAAATAAGTTTAAGGCCCATCACTGATGCATAGAGAAAAATAATTATACATATACTATTCTTCAATAAGAGCGAAATCCTATAATTTTTAAAAATATGAATGGAACTAGAGATCATTATGAGAAGTGAAATGATTCAGACACAGAAACACAAATATTACATGATCTCACTTATATGTAGAATACAAAAAAATTGACCTCACAGAAGTTCAATGGAGTGTCATGGAAGAAGAATCAGAGATGTGAGAGGGATGCAGAGGGGCTGATTAGTGGGTTCTAAGCTAAATGGATGCAAAAAATTCTGTAGATTACTGCACTGTAGAGGGACAGTAGGTAACAATGATGCACTGTACATTTCAAAAAAACCCAAAAAAGATTTTGAATGTTTTCACCATAAAGAAATGATACATATTTGAAGTGATAGATACATTTAAACGCATTGGTTCATTTAAACAATGTCTACAAACACAGAAACCTCACATGGGAACCCTGGAACATGTTTAATTTTTGCTTTGAGTCCCTCAGTTAATAATAAATTTAAGTTAAATTTTAAAAATGAACTTTGTTGTCTGAAAAAAATAGATGAAAACTTGACAAATAAACATTAATGATAATCTTGTGTACATAAAGACATTGTGTTTTGAGTTTTGCTGGTTGGCAAATGGAAGAGGGTTAGATGGAGAGATGTTTATTTCTGAGCTATAAAATCAAGTTAATGATAATTTTGAAAATCACACTGGTTGATACTCTGTACAAAAATGGAACAATAAATCACTGTGAATGCATATTTTCAAAATAAACTTATTTGGGCCCAATTTCACTGCCTAAAACATAAATCAAGTAAAGTTATTATTCATTTTTACATCTAAAATTGAACATAAATATGAGTGGATGGTGGGATGAAAATAAATGAGAACTAATTTAAAAATATTATGAAATTATGGATTCGGAACTATTTCAAAGAGGGGGGGGGGCCTTAAGATGAAATGAAAATGAAAAAATTACCTTATTTTACTGACAATTTTTTTAAAGACTACTGCATGTGCTCAAGAAAAATTCATGCCAGAGAATGCTCCTTTAAGTATGCTGTAAGTGAGACATTGCTTCAGAACTAGTGGGTATTTCTTTTTATGTCCTTAGGATAGCATGGAAAGCAACTACTAATGTTTTTGTTAATTTGCAGAAAGAAAGATGAATATGTTCTTATCTGCATACTTGTAAAGGCTTGCCCTTTTCTCTGACAAAATTAATTTCCAGCATTTACAGACTTACAAGATGACTCTGTATTTTTAACTATTTCTACCTTCTTTCTTAAACTCCTCCTTTTGTTTTGTTTGCCATGAAATGGAGTCATATTCTTCCACATAGAATAGGCAAACTGTATGTACATTAGCATCATTTTGAAAACTAGATGATGTCACAAAATATCATAATGGAAAGTAGAAATCTAAAGACAAAACCGTAGGCATTTTATGACACCTTAGCCAGTATCACTAATAAGGTTAGTTTGTGACACTTTTGACAGTAGTGTTACACATCTCTAGACAAATCTAGAAAAAGAAACTTTCTGAACACTTTCATGTCAAGACAGTATATTTCTAATTTTATTATCAAGTTTAGATAGAGCACAGTAACATGCTAATATATTGATAAACAAGTCGCAGGTATTCACTCAACCTATAAAAGTGGGTATATGAACTTTCTGACTATAGTAAACAATTTTTGATGCCAAAGTCATTGAGCAATTTATATATAATACAATTCCTTTTTTTAAAAAAATTATGGTTCCATAAATTTTAACAAATTATTTTACAATCTAGCAGATGACATTTCTAGTGCCCCAAACATTCCATTACCTTTATAATAACATCTACACTGGCTTCTTCCTTTCTGCCTCCTGCTCGTTTCCTACCAGTTAGCTTTTTTACAAAACGTCCTAAAAGTAGAAACATGTTATAAGTGGTATCTTATGTTTACATTTATTTTACTTTTGATGGCTTTGTAATATCATGTATCATATATGTTATCTCCTATAAAGAAAACAAATTTTGGTGCTTTCACCCTGATACCTTCAGCACTTAACACAAATATGCACCTACACACACGTGTGTGCATGCATATACCATGCATATACACACAGAAGCACTTATGTGTATTCTTCCTCTGTTCAATTACAGTAATGTCACAATTATAAAATTATGGATATGTAAATGGTATTTTACACTAACAGTATTGTCTTTTAATTTAGATTTATCAAGAAGGAGTAAAAATATTACTTTTGGATTTTTAAAAAATTTTATTTAAAGAAAGACAAAAACAAAACAGAAAATGGGTAGAAACAGTACATACTTTCAAAGGAAAAAATAAACAGTAATAAATCACTAGTTGATGTATACATATTGTCCTCTTACAAATAATTGTTCAAGATACAAAAGTGGAACATATAGATGGGAATTCAAACAGGGAGACTGCAAATAGTTCTGTTCTACTATCTAACAAAAACTTAGTAATATAGTTATTAATCCTATATACTTAAAAACATACATGCATTTATCCATATCTTCATTTATGTTGACATTAAACAAACCAAAGCAGACTAAAATCACTCTGAACAAAGAATAATAATATTGCTGGATTTCACATCATGATACTATGGAATCAGCATTGGGTAGTGTAGTGCCTTTTATTCCTTCAAAGTATTTGTTCATTTCATCATGTGTCATAAGATCAGTTCTTGTAAACTGTTTATAGGTTTACACAAGCATGAGTCTTAACATGCACTTCTATCATTTCTATATTAGAGGGAGAAACAGAACAAAGCAGGACAGAGCAGAACATATTCCTATAGACACATAAAACTAAAAAGATATATAAAACTGCTGTACAATGAGTTCTACCATGGGTACTGTGTTGTCTCTTATTATCATCCATAGAATTGGCTATATCATCAGATAAAGTATAATTGAATATATCAGTACATAACAGTACTAATAGAAATACAACTTTGTAGATAGTGTACAACTACAAAATCAAGTAGTAATCAAACCAGAATAGGTATCATAGTGAATCATTGTCATTTTCAGTGTAGTTGCATATACTCTCTGACTTGATACTATCAACCTTAACAGTAATAAAATCTGTCAATAACGAACAGAAATAAAAAAAATCAGATTTAACTAAGATCAGTCATGATATAACAGTATAAGTTACACAGGGATCTAGATTAAGTAAATAGGAAATTAAAGATGATTACTGTGCTATATCCTGATATTTTTGGGATAGCTGTCTGTGCCCTCAGATCTAGAGCTTGTATACAAACTGGGACGGAATAAGTTCTATTTAAGCAGAGTTGTGTGAGTAATATGGGTTTTAATTCCTGATACACTATTAGCAATATCTTCTGCTGTCTTTTTAAAAACTGTTTCTCCACTTTCATGCTCCCAGGGTGTACTCTTCATTTTTGAGTCTCCTCAACACCCTCGGTTTTATAGTGTGGGGGGTTGTGACCTGCTATTTACCTGTTTCCGAACTTTCTCACTCCTGGAATTGATCTCTAGTTGTATTTCTTTACATAATAAAGTCTGTCTTTCCAACCTATCCATAAATACTGGTCCAGTTGCTCTGTTACCCTCTCGTTTCCTATCACATAGAATTTTGTTTTCTCATATTTGATTTTTGGTCCATGCACCCTTCTTCAGGTTAATTATATTTTCTATAAAGAGCATCTCAGTGGGCCCTACCTCTTGATGCACTCTGCCTGCAATTCTTTTATTCCTTAATTTAGTGTATCCAAACCATCTATTAGAAATTATATACAACCTTCTCTGCCTCATTTCTATTGTGCTCTTTTTCCATCATTAGTTATCTGTTTGTCTTCTTCATTTCACTTTTTGCTCCATTCACTGGGGCCTCTCTACCACTGTTCCTGAAATCCTGGTGCTTTTCTCTTTCTGTAGAATGTCCTGCAGTATTCTCTGAAAATTTGGATTGGTGGCTGTGAATTCCCCAAGTTCCTCTTTATCTTGGAAGCATCTTGTTTGTCCATTAATTTCTAGGGACAATTTTGTAGGGTACATCAATTTGGGCAGTAGGTTATTTTCTTTCTGGGCTTGGAATTCTTCACTCCATGCTCTTCTCGATTTGATGGTTTGTGCCGAGAAGTCTGCCATAATTCTGATGGGCTTTTCCCTGTAAGTAATCTATTCCTTCTCCCTGACAGCTTTTAATATTCTTTCTTATATTGGA
Source organism: Cavia porcellus (assembly GCF_034190915.1). Classification (NCBI taxonomy): domain Eukaryota; kingdom Metazoa; phylum Chordata; class Mammalia; order Rodentia; family Caviidae; genus Cavia; species Cavia porcellus. Next base: position 25,028,748 of record NW_026947512.1, read on the forward strand.
TTTTTGGGATCTTGATTATTATATGCCTGGGTGTAGTTCTGTTTTGGTTGTAGGTGGCTGGAGTTCTGTATACTTCATACATCTGAATATCTTTTCCTTTTCCTATGTTTGGGAAGCTTTCCTTTATTATTTCTGAGAATAGCCTTTGTAGTTCCTTTGTTTGTACCCCTGCTTCTTCATTCACATTCTTTATTTTTAAGTTATAGATCCTCTTGCTGTTTTCTAGCCTTTGTATTGTTACTGCTTGTTTCCTTAGTGTTTTAAAGAAACTTTTTCTTTCATGATCCCACATTGCAAACCTATCCTCCAGTTTAGATAATCTATCCTTAGTTTCTTTAAAGCAGTTTTTCCAGCTTTCAATGGAGTTTTTAATTTCCTGGTAGTCTCTTTGAACCTGCTTCATGCATTCTATGTTTTCTCTAGTTTCCTCATCAAACAATTCTCCTCTTTTTTTATATTCCTCCATTCTTCCATCTGTTTTTTTTTTCTTGAGAGGTGCTTAGCATTTCTTTTGTTATTCTATTTATATCTTGCTTTACTTGGTTAAATACTTCACTTTTGAACTCATCTATGATGTCCTAAAGATATTGCTTCATGTCCACTGGTGCCGTGTCTGATATTGCATGTTTGCTGTCCTCAATCTCCTTTGCATTTACCTTTCCTGGATCAATTTTCTCAGAGTTGAGTGCTGGGAACCCTTAATTATTGCTTCTTCTTCTCATATTTTTTGTTCCTTACATACAGGTGTATATAGGAGGCCCCAGTTTCTTTCTTTGTTGGTTTCAGTTCGTCTGAAGCATGCTACTAGGTGCTCCCAACCACTGCACTGTACTATAGAGGTACAGACCAGGGCAGCCTATGCAGGGTCCTCTCCTCTGGGTCAGTCAACCTGCTGAGGGCTTTGCTGCATTAGGGTGTGCTTCCAGGTGTAGGGACTTGATTTGGGTTAATCTATTGGGTCTCAGTCCAGGGTGTGACCCAGGTCAAGCGCCATCCACCAATCCTACTTGAGAAAGGAGCAGCTGACTGAAGTCACTGCAGCTCTTTATTCTCACCAGTCTGCCCCGTCCCAGAATGTCATCTGTTGGAGATCCTTTTTCTGTGGAAGTGTTTTATTCCTGTCACTCACTACAGGTTGATGCAGGTTCCCATCCAGCTCAGCTCTCTGTTTGGCTCACCAACTCTTGTGCTCAGTGCGAGTGTGTCTCCAGTGAGTTGAAGCAGCAGTGGGCTTTTGGGTAGCTCAGTAAGTCTCAGCTGCATAAGTTCAAGCACTGCAGTGGAAGCACCGAGACTTTAGCTGTTCCAATAGTAGCACCAGGACTGGATATTTAATTGGTTTCTCTCAGCTTAGTTTGTTCGTAGGTCAGGATGATCTATCTCCTTCTGTTTGGGACTCCCAATGCTGTATTATTTTTGGAATCTAAGTTGACTATCTCAGAGAGCCTTTGTAGCTTGCTGTTATCTATCCACCATCTTTTCTTTGTCTCTATTTTGGATTTTTTAAAATGTATTTACCACTAATTTAAACCCAAACTCTTCAGTTTCTATATCTTTTCTTAATCTATGATAATTAGTAGATAAAATTTATTTTCTGAATCTATTTGGAAGATTCTTTTTCAAAATTCCATCTTGGGGTGATTTTATTCCTAATATCTAGTTCTCTTGGAATTTCTTGGAATCTCTCTTGGAATGTACCACAATCTCTGAATTACTTTCCCCCTGAATATTCTATGCTTCGGGTGCTTTTGTTCTATATTGATACATATCCTTGTTTAAAGGAAGCCCTAATTAGAATAGCTTATTAAATATGTGAGACTATTTTTGGAGACACTGAATGTATTTGGCTTGATAAAAAGCCCTAGGCTTGAAATAATAATCCCTGGGAATCTGGTAGACAGTATTTCATTGTGTCCAGTTTTCAGTGTTGTTTCTTAGAGACTGAAGGTTACTAACCCTGGATTATTTTCATCAGATCCACTTCTCCCTCTTCCTGGAAGGTTGTAAAGTCTTATCTTTACTTGTTCTACAATTCTTTACTTATTCTACAATTATATGGTGATGTGTCTCTATGTGAGTCACTTTTTAGCTATCTTGTTATGATATTCCTTCTTTTTAATTTGTAAGAAATGCTAATGAATTAACTGATGTTATCTTTCTTTAGCTTTATTATCTTTTCATTATTTATTTTTTGAGTACTGTACTTATCTGTTCCTCTCATTTATTTTTTACAATTTTTCTCCTAATTTCCAGGTCTTTTTATTTGTCATCCTTTTTTTTTTTCCTGCTTTGAGAAGGATTGCTTCAACTTTTTCACTGAAAATTTTCTAGGGCTAAGTTCTTTTGTAAAATCTAATTTTTGCACAAAAAGTCTAGCTTTTTAAAGAATATCAGTAAAATATATTTCATATTTTTTCATGCATGTTCTTTATTTCAAATACTTCTTTTCATATTTACCTTGATCTTTATTTTATGGGAAAAATTCATGACAAAATGATAGAAGAATAACAATATTAATACATTTCATATTGTTATCTTTAGAGTGTTTTCTCAGGGTTTAAAATAATGGCATAAATAATTCTCTAAAAGACATTAGCACAGATCTTTCTTTTCAGTGGATTAAGAGAAACTAATACTACAACTATCTTGTATTTTTCTCCTTTTCCTTCCTTCCATTCCCTTTTCCCAATTGTAATTCTTTTTTCCTTTTGAAAATTTCTTCCCATTTCACAATCTTGTACATTTTGGTTCCTACTATTTCACTTTGTCACATCAGGGAGACAATATTGTATTTACACGTGAATCTGATTCACCTCATTCATGTGTATGGCCTCTAGTTGCATTCATTTTCCTACAAATGTCTCAAGTTTATCCTTCTTTAGAGATGGGTAGTACTCTGCTGTTTTAAAAAGACCACATCTTTTTATCTTTTCCTTGATTGATGGGCACTTAGGTTGTTTTCAAGATTTAGTTAAAATAAATTGTGTTGATATAAACATGAATGCATACATATCACTGGGATGTTTTTAATTCACTCAGGAAGATAGTCAGTGGGGAATAGCCAATATCCAGAGTAGTCTAAACACCTAACAAAAGTGGAGAAGGGTTCTTTTATACCACAACCCTGCCAGCATTTGTTATTGGTTGATTTCTTGATACTAGCCATTCTTTCTGGGGTTAAGTGGAATCTCAGAGTTGTTTTAATTTGCATCTCTCTAATAACTAGTGATGCTGAACATTTTGCCACTTGTATTTCTTCATCTGAGAAGGATGTATTCATCTCAGATGCCAGTTTTCAGATTAGGTCTGTAAATATTAAAGTTTGATTCTTTTCATTTCTTTGTATGTTCTCAATAGTAATCTTTTACAGAGAAACAGCTGGTAAACCTTTTTCCCACATTGTGTGTTGCCTCTTCACTCTGTTGGTGGTTTGTCTTGCTGTGCAGAAGCTTTTTATCAAGATGAGATGCCAGTTGTTGATTATTTGCGATAGTTCTTGTGAAGTTGGGGTTTTATTCATAAAGTTTTTGCCTATACCAATGTATTCAAGAGTTTTATCTATTCTATCTTCCAGCAGACTTAATGTTTCTGTTTTAATATTCAGAGTTTTTATTCATTTTCCATTTAGTTTACTTTATGATGATATATATGAGTCAAATCTTAATGTTTGGCATATATAGATCCAGTTTTTCTAGCACCATTTATTAAAGAAGTTATCTTTCTTCCAGTGAGTGCATTTGGCACATTTGCCCAAGATAAGGTGATTGAATATGTCTGGAGTTGTTTCTGCATCTTTTAATCTGTTCTATTGATCTTCAGGGGCATTTTTCTTGTTTGTTTTTGTTGTTGTTCCCAGTAGCATGCTGTTTTTATAGCAGTAGCTTCATAGTGTAATTTCAAGTCAGAGATTGTGATACTCCTGTGTTGCTTTTGTTGCCCAGAATTTCCTTTGGTAGTCTAGGTCTCTTCTGGTTCCAGATGAATTTTAGGATTGCTTTCTGGAAGATATTTTATTGGAATTTTGATCAGAATTGTATTAAATGTGTACTAGTTTTGGAAATATGCCATTTTCACTATATTTTTTTCTACCAAGAACAAGGAATGTGTTTCCATTTTCTAATATTCTCTTCAATCTCCTTTTTAAGAGTACTGTAATTTTCATTGTAGAGGTCTTTTATATCTTTCATCATATTGATTCCCAGGTAATTCATTTTTTGGGGGGTGATTTAATTTTCAGTTGGTAAATTTGTTTTTTAATTAAATGATTCTCTTGTGTTCATTATATGTTGAATCTTGCTTCTTGATCCATTCTCCCAGTTTGTGTATTTTGATTGGTGAACTGAGACCATTAAAATTGATGATAATAACTGACGTATATTGACTAATTCTTTTCATGTAATTTTCCTATTGTTGGGTCCTCCACTTTTGCCCTCCCTCTCTTTAACTTATTGCCTTGCCTACTGGGTTTCTTCTGTTCGGGCTCATGGAGTTGTGTCCTTGTTATGTCTTTCTGGAATGTCATTCAAAATATTTTAGATTGGTGGTTTAGCGACTATAAATTTCCTAAGAAGTTTTTTTTTTTTTTCTTGGTCATGGAAGTCTTTTCCTCACATCAGTTTTGAAAGGTATTTTTGATGGTACATCAACTTAGGTTGAAGATTGTTTTCTTTTAGTACTTGAAACACTTCACTCCAAGCTTTCTTTGATTGCAGACTTTGTGCTGAGAGGTTAGCTATGGTGCTGATGGGTTTTCCTTTATTGGTTATTTGTTTTGTTTTTCCTAAAGGCTTTTAAGATTCTATTCATTTGTTGAATCTCTGGAATCTTGACTATGATATGTCGACTATGATATTTCTGGCTGTAGTTTTTTTTTGTTTTTTTGTTTTTGTTTTGTTTTGTTTTGTTTTGTTTTGTTTTGTTTTTATTGTGGCTAACCAGAGTCTGTATCCCTCACTTATCTGTAGGCAAAGTTCTTTTTCTCTACCAGAGAAGCTTTTTGCCCTAATATCTGTGAACAGATTTTTAAAATCATTTGAGGTATCGATTGTATTTTCATTGGCTTCAATCAATCTTTAATTATTCTTCATCTCATCTAGCAGCTGCTGGATTGATTTCTTAGAGCCCTTTGCTATTTTTGAGAAATATTTCATTTCATGACCTCAACATTTTCTAACTGCAATCTTGTCTTCTATATCTGGAATCATGTCCTCATAGTGGCTTAATCTGCAGTGAATACTTTTAATGGAATTTTTATTCTCCTAGATATCTACTTGAATCTGACTTATGTATTCCATTTATTTCCTATGCAGAGTATTCATACTTTTTATAGTTTTCTTGAGCTTGTCTATGTTTTTGCCTGTGTGTGTTCTAGAATCACTAAGCATGGTCTTTATTTTGTATGCCATCCCTGCAGTAATCTGAGATTATTTCTGATTTGACTTTTTCCAGAGTCTCATTCAATTCATTTGTTGTTACCACTTCAGATAGGTGGAAAGCTTTTGAATTGTCCCATCTCGTTGCTCCTTGTGTTTGTGTTTTGTGAATTGGATGTCTTGGGCTGCATCCTGTTTAGATGTTTTCTCATTTTCTTTTCTTTTTTTAGTTTAATTCTTGGGATGACGCTTGTAAATTGCCAATGATAGGTTGCTTTATTGCTAGTATTTAGAACTCTTAGGTAATGACTACTTCTCTGAGGTATCTTCCAGTTGTAACCAGTTTTTGAGTTTTGAATTTGTTGGAAGTTACCGCCTGTCAATTTATTAGAGACAAAAAGTTTCCTTCCCAGTCCCTGTTTCTTTGGCACTGAGCCCCAATATATTCTGTGATCCTTAGTTACTCTCATGCATGGAATACCAGGATGAACAGTTATTTATTGTTATTTTTGACTATAGTGGGATCAGTAGCATCAAACACATCTTAGAAAATTGCAAACTGAGCAGACCATTAAATTGTACCTTTAACTATATGAACTAGATTTGTGGTTATCAGAATAAATCAGAATATTATATGTAGTATGCAATCCTTAATATGTTATTTTTGCCCTCAGAGCTTAAAATTTAAAATGAGTTAGGGAAAAAATAAAGAACTGAAAGAAGAGAAAGGGATTAGAGGTAAAATTAGAGGATGAAGGCAAATCATGTTAACTTTGGGAAACTGGTGCAGAAAACTGGAGTGAAAGAGAAGACAGAGATTCAAAAAAGAACAGAACAAAATTACATCAACAAAGAGGCTAGAAATTACATTCACAATCACAGAAACAGGATCAAACAATGAAAGAGAAAAAAGAAAAAAAATGAAAACAAAAAGCAACAAAACAAAACAAAACAAACAAACAAACAAACAAAAAAACCAACCCACCACCCTATTAACCAAAAAAAAAAAAAAAAAAAAAAAAGGGAAGAGGGAAAAAAGAAAAAGAAAAGAAATGTCCACTTCCAAATTTGCTTCAGCTGTCGCTGGTAAACAACATGTGGAGATACACCCCTGATCCATGCAGATCTGTCCCAGCAAGCCAGCAGTAGCTTTAGGGCAAAGTAGTGAATAATCTCAGTGAGCCTGTACTTTCTGGCCAAGACAAGATTCCTTTGGCTCACTGCTGTCTGAGCACTTTCTGTGAGTCTGAGTCACTCTGGGAGCCACTAGATGGAGCCACCCCCAGTTCTGAGTTCTGATCTCAGCTGGCCAGTCTCCAAAATGGCCCCAGTCCAACTACTATTTCTCACAGGAGGACTGAGTCCTCCACACTCACTGCCAGCCAGTGTGGTCACAGCATGGTCACTAGGATCACACTTCCACAGCTCTGCAGAGGCCTCTGAGGTTGCCAGCTTTCACTATGTGCCCACAGATATGAACTACTTCTATCACACAGTGAATCCCATGTCAGGGAGAAGGGGTTCCACCAATTACTTCCTTCACTGAAGTTTCTCTCTTCACTCTCTCTATGGGTTTGAATTTGCACTTCAGATTCTTCCTGGGTCCAGGGGACCCACATCCCCCTTTCTTGTCTTCCTCACATTACTATCTTCTAGCATCTATATGGTGACTCTCAGAGAGACTCTTTCTCTGCCGCTTACCACACTGCCATCTTGATCCTGAAATGTATTGATAAGTTTTCAACTACATTTTCATTTTGATTGACTGTTATTGTGTTATTTAGATTTTTTATATTTTCTTGATTCACTTTTGGCAATTCATTTGTGTCTATGTCAATTTCTTTTGTGTTTTCCATGTTATTAGAGTACAGATTCTCCAAACAGGTATTAAAGATCTTCTGGATTTCTTCACAATCTGTATTGATTTTTCCCTCTTTATTTCTAATTGCTTGAATTTGTGTCTTCAATTCTTTGATTTATCAATTCTTTGTATTGTTTTCTTAGTCTCAATTGCATTAATTTCTGCTCATATCTTTAGAATTTCCTCTCTCATGAGCTTGGATTTAATTTGTTCTTTTTCAAGAAGTTCTAGATATGACATTAGCATTTTAATCTTTTATCATGAAAGCTTCACGTACTTGACTGATGACCTTGGTTGTTGGCTAATATTTAAAAATAGGGCACTTAAATTGACTTGGTATGTTGAGCTTTTAGATGGGAATTATAACTGCGTTCTTCATTGTGAGTTATGAAATTTATTTATAAAAGCATGTAAGTATATTCGCAATGACTTTCAGTCCTACCCCAGGTAGCCATAGATGGTTTTTAAATGCATGTGGATGGGATATAACATGTAAATCTTTGTATCTTGGCTATTTCAGGGAACTGATTTCAGATTCACCCATGTTATTTCACTTATGATTTGCTCTTTTTATTTCCAAGTAGTATTCCATTGTATAAGTATGCTTCCTTTATTTTATTAGTTTTGCCTCAGATGGACACTCAGTTTCTACCTTTTAAGAATTGTGAAAAAAAAAAGGGGGGTGGGGCTGGGAATTTAGCTCAACGGCATAAGCGCCTGCCTTGCAAGCAGGCAGTCGTGAGTTCGATCCCTGGTACCGATAAAAAGCAAAAAGACAAAAAAAAAAAAAAAAAAAAAAAAGAATTGTGAATAGTGCTGTGGTGAACATTCATAGGTAAGTCTTTGAAGTCTTTGTGTGGGCATGTACTACATTTCTCTTTCATAAATGCTTAGGAGTACCCATGCAACTCTAAGAAACTGTCCGTTTTTGAAAGTGGTTGTATCATTTATCATTCTATGTCTTTTATTATATTTTTCAACATTTGTTAGTTTCTGTATTTATAATTTGAGGCCTTCCAATGCGAGTGTTATTTTAATAGTTGCTTTAAGTTTTCAACTATTTCTTTTTTTGGTCCACTTTGACATCATCATTTTACTTCCAAAAGACAAGTTACACTACAAACTTGTCTTTTTAAAATTTGTTCTAGAGATTGAACTTAGAACCTTCACATTGAGTTACATCTCCCACACTTTTTATTTGTTTGTTTTTTTGTTTGCTTGCTTGCTTTTAGGACAAGTTCTTGCTATATTGTTAAGTTTTCCAGGCTAGTCTCAAATTGAGATATTTCTCAGGCTCCAGGCCATTGGGATTATAGGTCTGGACCAACATGTCCACCAAATTTATCTTTTTAAATGTACCTTCTGTAATATTAAGATGGTTTTTAGTTTTTTTCCCGAGTTAAGGATTCAGTTTTCCCAGATCATAAAAATGAATAGTATTCCATGTTTCCCATCTAACAAAGTATATTTGTAATTGACTATTCTCTTCTATCTATCATTACATGTATTTACATTTAAAAATCCCTTTTCCAAAATGCTGGAGAGGCTGAGGCAGGAGGTTTATGAGTCTGAGGCCACTTCACAAGATTAACTCATAACAAACCTTTAAAAAACTTGGGGGATATAGCTCAGTTATAGAATGCAATGCAAATACTGAAAAAAAAACCCTTTTTGCTTTCGTGATATTTTATTGGAGATAATATAAGTAACAGGTTATATTCAATTCATCATTCCTCAGTTAGGTTTTAATGTCATGGTTAATGTATAAATTCAATTTTGGAATACAGGCAGGGTAAAGGTAAAATAATAAATTTCTAAGATAAATATTATTTGAATAATGACAGCAATCATAATATAAGATATGGCTATATAGGTTTGTAACAGCATCATTTGAAATAGGGAGTATCTTTTGCAAATCATTATTTTGTTGGAGTAATAGCTTGAAATGGCCTTTCAAGAGCAACATCGAATTAACATACCGTATTGTTCAGAGATCTGAGGGAGGTAGTAAGAAGACAAGTTTATGGTGGAGTGACATAGAAAATATAAAAGTGGAAGTAAAGTGGAAATTGGACTGCTGTGCCTTGAGGCATTCAATTTTGTTTTAAGCATTAGGTGCATTATTACATTGATAGCTTCTATAGATAGCATCCTGCTTGATGGAAGGATGCATGTATTTGGAAATTTACTGAAATCTAATTCAAATTTTAAGGGGCTAGAAAAAACAAACTTTAAATTATTTAGATGCTTTTCTTCATCAATATATGTTTTTCCTTGAATAAGAGGCATGGAAAATATATACTTTTTATCACATCACTTGATATAATTTATTTGTGAGTGGCTTGCTGTGCTGAGATTTGTTTTAGGAGCCTTTGATTTTTCATATCAGAATATTAATGAAAAATTTAACTCTTTCAATAGGTTGTCCAATTAAAGAATGATCTCTATTCTATAGCTAGACTAAATGGTACACTGAGCTGCAATTCCATCTATTCTGTAGGGTTTTTGAAATATAATTTGAACCATCACTTATCTAGAGAAATATGATCAAATAAAGATGCCCTGGGAAAATTGCAATAAACAAAAAATTAAGGCTGTTCAATATTAAATGAATATGTACAATCAGCATGGTTACTACTGTTGATTATTTCAAAAGTTCTTAAGTGAAAATTGACCTGAGAAAAAATGAGATGGATGAGATAGACAAGAATGTACTTAACTTGCTTCTCAAGATATTTTCTGAATTGAGAGGTTGCTGTTATTACAATTTTTTCTAATTCTTCAAGAAGCTATTGACTAAATTTATAACATGCTGCCATATTTATAACACATATTGCCTATACAAACTTAACAATGCCCCATGGATGATGGCCTTTTTAAAGTTAGTTTAAACTACCTCCATTTATTGTTGGAAGTAATCTATCAAAATTCAAGGAAGAAGAAATAGAAAAGATTTTACAGTTCTATGATAGTATTACTTACTATGAATAGCTTTAATCCTTAAATTATTGTAAAATGTCTCTTTTGTAATTAAACTAGAAAACTCTCAACTACTCATTACATTTCATGTGTGATATGTAGTAAAGTCTAGCACAATTTTTAAATGGAACTAAATAGAAGGGGTTACATTTTAACCTATTTTTGTGTAAGATTAATTCTCACAAGTTATTACTGATGTGAACGGTGATATAAATAATTTCATATTCAGTTAAACCATCTGGTAATCTAGAAAGATTAAAGTACATTGGGTAGCCAATTCTAGTCATGGTTTCCAAAGGAAATATAATACAGATAAAACAAACCAAGATTAGCAAACATACACTTGCCAAACAGCCTAGCATTCACTTTTATGTTTTATCAAAGTGGCTGTTAGAAAAAGATGAGATTCTGCTTTCAATAAATGCTCAACTGTCATTAAAGAATATGGCAAGAAATATTTAAACTTTTTTCACCTTTTGCAAAAACAGTGGATCTGCAAGATATATTGTAGGTATTTGCTTAAGGATTAACTACCTGTGGCTTTTGTCTATGTGTTTAGGGGCTTTAAATGTATTTTCTATTGTCTAAGAATAAATCTGCATTTTAAGTGATAATGATATTTATATTTAAAACACGCACAACAAAAATTATCAGGAGTTGTGGAAAGTACCCATAACTAAATCAAGCTATCAAACTGAAATATTATCATGTGAGAGTTGGGTAGGGTAAACAGTGGCTTCTTTGAAATGGGGAACAAGGCAGTTAAAAATGTGGCCTCCTATAAGTAAAGGTCAAATAAACTGTCTATGGTTTTTGCTTTTTTGATATTATGATACCCATCAACATTATATGTTTCTGTTTTTCTTTCACACTGTGGACTGTTAAAAACACATCTATAATATGGCTTTCTATTGCAATATTCATTCTTTGTCCACTTAAGACTCTAAAATCCCCCAGGCATGAATAAAGCTGAAAACACTAACATTTAATTTCAAAAAGTGATTAAGAGATTCATACATATATTTCATTGCTGATTCTACCCATAGTTCATATAGCTCTCTGATTTATGTTGCTCCCATAATAGACACCACTCTCTATCCCAGAGATGATTTGCTTAATAAAATTCACATTGCTACTCTCTATAAACTTTGCACTGAGCCACCCAGCAACCAGATGAGTTAAATTTACGTTGCACTAATGATAAAGATTAAATCATAGTTTTATTAGTGGTCTGTGAAGTTCTACATTTGAATTTCCGAAATACTTAGCGAGACTTGATATATTTATATACTAAAGCATCTATTTCAACCATAGAACAAAGTGATTTACATGTTACATGGAAATAAAGAGACAGCAAGAGGAATTTATAATGTAGACACTGCCTGGAAATTTAGTTCTTTTCCTGAACAAATCATCAATAAGCACCATGTAAGTATTTCCCTCTTGATTCACAGAAAGACCAAGAATATATTTGGTTTAATTCAAAGTTAATTCTTCATAGCCAAGAGCAAATCCATTAAAGCATTATTCTTACTTTAATCTACTCCTATCATCAATATCTTGTGACATAGCCACTCAGTGTAAATGTATCTTTCAAATTCAGTACAGATGCACAAAGATTGTCTATACAATCACAGTTGGAGCAAGAACAGTTATGTAATGAATCAACAGCAGAAGTAAACAGACATTTTTTTTTATTTAAAGAGAATATAACAAAACAAAAGAAAATAAAATGAAGCGAATCAAGCAGACCAATGCAAGCCACAAAGGACTTCAAAACAAGAAAACAGGATATCACCAGTGGCTACCATAATGTCTCTTGTTTTCTTCAAAATAGTTGCCTATACTTTCACACACAATAATATCAAACATAACAAAGAAGTATAAAGCCAATCAAAAGAATGAAAGCATTACAGGACTTCAAAACCAGGGAATAGGAAACCAACCATGATTAACATAATACATCCTCTTATGTTCAAAATAACTGCCTTTATCATCAGAAAAAGTAAAATGTAACAAAACAGGATAATACAAAGCTAAACCTAACACAATTGTGAAAACAATACAAGAATCCAAGACAAGACAATAAGAAATTAACAGTTGTTGTCATCTTCCTCTTCTAGGTGTTTCCTCCCCTATCACTTTTACAATATCTGTCATGTTTTTTAGATCCCATTAACTCCTTCTGTTTCTTATGTGAAGGTTCACCCATATGAGTTCAAACAGTTTCATCATGAACATGACCTCCAATTGCATCCATTCCCCTATAATAGTCTTAAGGTTATTCTATTTTATAGCTGGATAGCTTTCCACTGCATGAAAATACCATCACTTTTTTAATCTATTCTGCTGCTGATGGGCAAGTTACTGTTGCTTTTTTTCCGGTCTCCTGTTACATGGCACAATTGTTTTCTCTCCATTGATTTTCAGTCTACAAATTTCCTTTCCAGTTAAATGTGTTTCTTGTATACAGTATATTAGTGAATCTTGTTTCTTGATCCATTCTCCCTGTGTTTCTTTTTATTGCTGAATGAGGCCATCTATACTAATGGTTACAACCAGAATACATTGGTTTGTCTCTGTCATGCTATCCTCCCGCTATTGGCCCTCCACTTTTCCCTTTCATTCAGTTGCCGGTCTTGTGTGGTGATCCTCCTCTGCTGCTGTTCCTGGAACCATGGCCATCTTTATTTCTCTCTAGAATATCTTTTAGCAACCTTGTAGAGTTGGTTTAGTGGTCATGAATTCTTTCAGTCTTTCTTTATCATGGAAGTATCTTATTTTTCCATCAATTTTGAAAGATAGTTTTGCAGAGTAAATCAACTTGTGTTGGAAATTGTTTTCTTTCAGGGTTTGAAACACTTCACTCCAAACTCTTCTTGACCTGATGGTTTTTGTTGACAAGTCTGCCATGATTCTAATTGGTTTGCCTTTATAGGTGATCTGTTCCTTTTTTCTAGAAGCTTTTAATATTGTGTGCTTGTGCTGAATTTCTACGATCTTGATTATTGTATGTCTAGGTATAGATTTACTTTGGTTTTGGCTAGCTGAAGTTCTACGTGCGTCATTTGTATGCCAGATCCTTTTACATTATTTGGAAAGTTTTCTGCTGTTACTTCTGTAATTAGCCTTTTAATTTCATTTGTGTTGATGCCTGCTTCTTCACTGATACCTATCACTCTTAAAGTATGCTTCATTGTATTTTCTTGCAGCTGTTGAATTATTTCCCAATTCCTTGTTATTCTTAAGACAGCTTTTCTTTCATGATTGATAGCTGAAATCCTGTCTTCAAGGTTGGAAAGTCTATCTTCAGTCTCTTTCAAGCAGTTTTGCCAGCTTTTGATTGACTTTCTAATCTCCTGGATATCTCTTTGAATCTGTTTCATGCATTGTAATTGCTTTCTGTATTGTTCCATAAAGGTTTCCATCATTTTCCTATGCTCTTCTTTTTTTTTATTTGTCTTCTTTAAATATGCTCAGCAATTCTTTCAGTATGTTTGTGATTTCTTCTTTTACCTGAGACATTATTTCTGATTTGATTACTTTTATAATCTCATGAAGTTGTTTCTGTATTTCAGTTGCTATCCTCTCAGAGATTTCAGGTATGTGAATTCTATTTTTTTCCAAGACTGTATCTCCCAGAATTGTTTTGCATGGATGGAGGTCTGAGATTATCTTCTGTTCCCTTATTTTGACATTCTCCTGGATTTCCCCCAACAAGCTAGTTGTGGGGCTCCACACACTTCCCACTTTGGCAGCTTCTCAGCAGTGTAGGTTAATGGGGCAGGCACCTGGGTTCTCTGACTCCAGATTTACATGGACATAGCAGGCCACGGCGTTGGCTTTTCCAGACCTATGCAGTTACACTAGGGCTTCCCCAATCACCTGGGATGTGAGGAGGTAGGACTGCTTCTCTCAGCCTTCATGTTTACACCATGATTCCCATGATGGTGGTAGGCACACATGCATGGGTTTGTCTGATTCTTCCAGTGGATGATCGCTCCCCAAAGAAACCAAGGCCCTCAAGTGGTAGCCTAGAGGTACATGTGGCTTACCTGGCTGCTGGTCCCTGTTCCTGCCATGGGAAGCAGCCTGTTGGGGCGGTGTGTAGTTGGTAGAGGCAGATCTTATGGCTCTCTCTGCCTTGCTGCCTGTCTGCAGGAAGTAGCCTCACCACAGGCATTTTTAAGAACCTAACTAGCTAACTACTGCTGTAAGATCTTAGAACAAAAGAATATTTAATTATTCGCTGAATTTAAAACCCAAAGCTTATGCATATTCTACACAGATATGTTTGAAATAATAACTTTACTCCCTCATAGGCATATACAATGAAAAATTTTCACTTTGCTTAAAAATATTTTTATTTATTTGACAAATTTTCAGGATTGTTTTCTTAAAAGATGAAAAATACATTCTCTTTGAAAAGTTAATTTAATATCTTGAATTGGTCATTTCTCTGCTACAGCCTCAATTTTTATACCCATCAAGTGAAGAGATTGTGCATGTGACTTGTAAGTCTTTCCAAGGAGCACATAGACCTCGGTTGATAAAATTCATGTAATAGTAAAAAAAAAAAAAAAAAAAAAAAAGTAGATGTTTCTAAAAGCACTATAAACTGATGATTTAATTTCTGTATAAAAAGGCCTCTGGAAGGAGGGATAAATAATGGAAAGAGTGGACCAGAGGAAATACTGATAAAAAAACCACCACTATAAAAATGGGCAACCAATGCCAAAAACCACTGACAATGAAACTGAAAAAAGTAAATATGAGCTGAAAACAGCAGCATGAAGATTAGGATAAAGATTCTAGAAAATTAATTATCTACAGAAAAATGGCAATACACTCTCTAGAATAGACTTATAATTTACCACTCTAAATAAATTAGATTAGCCAGAGTATTTGTAAATACAACTACCAATTATCATAAACTTAAACTGCAGAAAATTCAACCTTAAAATTTGCTAAACAAAGGAATGAATTTATTTTAAATTTGATGTATCAAAATTATAATCATTTTAAGACGTAGTACATCATATGATATAGATAATGTATTAGTGAACTCTTTTAAGCTCAATGAATCATAGTACTCTCCTTAGTAGAGAATATTAAAAGGGTAGAAAGAAAAAAGAGAGAAAAACTTCCTGAAATGTAGAAGTCTCCAATAATGGATTATGTCTCTGGTCCTGAAATGAAAAAAAAAAAAGAAACACAATGCTACAAAAATGTTTTAAAATGTGGCTAATTTAGCAAAGAACAAAATTAAATTTTTGTTATAGAATGGAAATTAACTATGTCATATAATTTGATTCATTTTTATTACATTTTTCAAATTAGCCATTCGAGAAAATTTTCTCATGCTTGAATTTATAATTGTCTTTATAAAATAATTAAATATTTTAAAACTTCATTAGACTAATAAAAACGCCAAGTGAAATTTCTCTTAGAAAAATAAACTGGTTGTTTTCATGGGAAGAATTTCTGTAAGTGTTGAGCAAAGAGTGGACTTATTATATGATTTTAACTGAAAGACATGTTGTACATTACATGTTAAAGATTTTCCCACAAAATACCCTTAATTCTATCTCAGTTCTCAATTCCTTTCTGTCCCCCAGCCCAGGCTTACTGCCACTACCTCGCATAGCTGGTAGTGAATATTACGTGCCACAAAATATGATACAATTTGGAATCAGGCACAAATGTTACATTGTGACCCAACTAAAGTTTATTTTGTTAGGAAAATGACTTGCCGATTCCATTCCGCAGAAGATCTTCTGTTTACATGTGTTTAACTACTGATTGACTGTATTAGCTTTTGAATCAGTTTCTCCAAGTCATAGCAAAAGCATTTGGAGAAGCCCTCTCTTCCAAAGATCAGACAGTCTTTCATTTTCTAAACTTAGCTAGCTTAGGACATTAACATAACTTCAAGCACACATATGTCTTGGAAAGTCTTTTTTCCTGAGGTTACACAACACAAACTGCTTTGCCAGCAGAGCCAATCCTATTGTATTTAAAGTTTTTCTGCCTAAAGAAAAATTACACTGGGGGAAAAAAATTCCACTGAAATTGTATATTTTACATTGTTATGACAGAAAGCTTAAAGTGTTTTGCATAAAATGTTAATGAAGTATTTCAAAACAAAAGAAATGTCATGGAATGTTTTTCCTTTTTGGTTTTAAACCAGAGAGATGATTTTCTATGTAATGTTTTAACATTTAAGCTAGGATGTTTGCATAGATCACTAATGAAATATCCATCAAGTTATATACTTGTTCTTTGAAGAAAAATAAAGAGGACTTAGTGTTCATGGTTTTCAAAAGTAAAGATAAACAATCTCAGCAAAAAGTCTGAGAGTATTTCACATAGGCTAGAGTTGTTATTTACTCTCCTTTCCATAAAACAGCACAAGTATCAACCTACAAATAATCTGCTTTGTATTTAAAAATATATTCTGAATGCCTTCTATTAGCCTGGGAGTTTTCTCTTTCTTACTGCAATTTCAAGCTTATTAACTATTTTAATATGTATTCCTGTCTTACCTGAATTTAAAACTTTATTTTTATGACAATTGTGATAATTACATATACAGAATGTACTCTCCTTTAAGAGTTAAAGGCACAACCAAAAGACTCCAGAGAAGCCACTGCTAAGCTTTCTTCTTTTCCTCTCATCATGCTCTAACATCTACCCTGAAAGATCCTTCTCTTGTTCTGAAATCCTCACTGCATGCAAATTTTAATTTTCATTGTGACAGAAAAGGAAGCCTTTTTCTCAGATTTTACCTCCATTTATTTTCTCAGAATACTGTAATCCTGTTTTCCCACTTTTCCATTGGTAGTATCTTGGTGTTCAAAAACTACTGTCTTTGCCTAATGCTAAAGACACTGCTTTCTCTTCATCTTGAACTGAACAAAGCAAACCTCAATCCGTCTTCAGATACTCTTTTTTTCTCTTCGCTCCTGTGACATCTCTTTGTTCTGTTTTTGCTTATTTCATTGGCTCTTCCTCCTTGTTACTTTGCACACTCTCTTTTCCTCAAATATGCATGTTAGAAGCCTCCAGAAGTATGCTGGGAACTTTTTCTTTTTTCTATTACATTTTATTCTACTTTCTGAATGACCTTATGCAATAATTTGGCTGAAAATATTTATGTCAGTGGATCTCATCTCTAATGACCAAAGGCCTGATTAAGCATCCCATGTTATGGAATATATGAAAAGATTCTGTGAAATATTTACTTATTATCCTCAAATAGGGGCCAGGGATACAGTTTAGCGGCACTAGTGCCTGCCTGGCAAGTGTGAAGTCATGAGTTTGATTCCTGGTACCCCCCAAATACTACCCCCAAGTAAAATTTGCAAATATTGTAAATGGTCTGTAGATGTGATTTGAAAAACCGTAAAATACAATGTAATTAGGAGAGGAAAAAATAAAAGAAATTGAAGTATAATAAGTATGATTTAATGTGTTAGTGTTTAGATATATTTTTATTAAAAGACATTATAAGGGGCTGGAGATTTAGCTCAGCGGCATAAGCGCCTGCCCTGCAAGCAGACAGTCATGAGTTCGATCCCCGGTACCGATAAAAAGGAAAAAGACAAAAAAAAAAAAAAAAAAAAAAAAGGAAGACATTATAAATAATGCTTACTTATAATGAATATATAGATTCAGGAAGAGTAATAATATCAAAGTCATAAGAAGCAAAGGAACACTAAAATACAGAGTATAAAAAGGGGTTCAGAAATGAAAATAATTGTTTTAGGATATAATAATGAGAGCTATTCATTTTTGTATGATAAGGAAAAGAGGAAAACAATCTCAATGGAAGTAATAAAACTGGCTAAGATAAATTTCAGATTGGTGATGTGGAAAAAGTAAGAAACCTTCATATTTTACAAAGGAACTGTGGCTTTTTTCTAAATATAGTGTCCAGATAATTCCTATGGTGTTACATCACATGAGACTGATACAGTCTCTCAAAATCATAAACATGTCCTACCTTAGAATTTAACCATAAGTGAAGGCATATGTCAGGTCACTTGTACTTGAAAAGACCTAGAACTCCACTTTAGTAGATGACAGACTGGAATATAGGTTGGTAAAGCATTAGTCATTTTAGAAGTCATGGAGAATTTGTAGATTAGATGTTTGAAGACAAAATAAGAGCAACACCAAGAAACCATAGGCAACTCCAACACAATATACGATTTCTGCATGCAATTTTTACTACGACAGCGTGTTGATGAAATTCCTGAATCCTGCTGTACTGTTTTCCATAGCAGTAACATCTAAATCTGCCGCAAAGAGCTCTGCCTGCTTCGTGGATGTAATTGAGTTGCATTGATTTTAAGCAGCTGTGCTACTAAGGCCCTCAGAGACACAAGGCTAGTTTCTGGAGAGTGAAGGTCCAAGATTGTTGACCCCTGTTCCTCCAAACCCCAGTGGTCAGATCTCCTTTTGCATCAGCGATTTTTTGGAACAACTTACTGTAGGCTGGTGTGGTGCACAGAAGCGTCATTTGTCCCTACACTGCCATTCTGAGTTCTAGGTAGCATCACTCCCATGCACTAGAAAGAGGGATCCAGTGTTTTGCTTCTCAAATATCCTCCAGCTCTGATTTGAATCTGTAGTGAACCAATCTCTGGTTATGGCCCTCAATCTCCATAGTCACAGGGACCTGCACAAGTTATTAACCACTGTGTTTTGAGTAAACAAAAGATTTGGGTAGTTTTAGAAGTTAAATGTTACGGGAAACATTTGAGAGCAGTTGCATGTAAAACTGTGATACTAAATTGTGTATTCTCATAAGTTTAAGGTGCTGTGTCCCATGCAAAGTTCATAGCTTCACAAAGCATTTATGTATTTTTTTTTCTTTTTGGTACTGGGGATCAAACTCATGTCCTTGCTCTTACCAGGCAGCTTGTGCCACTGAGCTAAGCCCCAGCCTGCCTTTGTCTGTTAATTTATTAATATCTTAAGAAGAATTCAGCTTTACTACTATCAATATATGATCAAATTTTGTATTTACCCTAGGAATAGTTGACAAAGAAAAACACTATTAATTCATAAGGACTTTGCAGAAGGTAACAGTGCTTTCCCTCTTTATATGTAAGTGGCTATTGATAGTTAACGTTATCTAGAAAAGCTATAAAATTGGGATATTTTGAATCTCAGGTTACAAATGTTTAAGTGCGAGGAAGAAAGATTTGGTTAGCTTCTGACTTTAGAGAAGTTTCATTTTGGGAATGATTTCTTGTGTAGATTTTCAAAATATTACATATTCTAATTGGAGACAATCTTTAGATATATTTTACTTGTTCTAAAATAACTTTTTGCATGTGTAACACTATAACAATTTCCCTTTTTCCAGTGTGGGAATCTATAATGAAAAAATGTATTCTATGAAAAGGAAACTTCTTGAAAAATGAAATATGGTATAGTAAAAATGTATTCTATTCCTTTGTGTGTGTATAATATATATATATATATATATAATATATACCTGTATGTGATTTTATATATATATAATATATATATAATATATACCTGTATGTGATTTTCAGACACTATATTTATTTAAATTTCCTTCTCCTTTAACCAACTTTTCATAAATTATGAAGCTTTTATGTAATTTCACGTAAAAAGATGAGGGTTATGATATACTTATCTACTACTATTTGCATATCTATTTTGTGGAGTATTCAGATGAAAGGTCCATTGAAAACTTCTGTAGGGCACAAGACAAAAATTTGTTTTCCAAAGTATTGTACACCATGCAGGTAATGGAAGACTCCCAATCACTGACAACCAAAAGTCAGTGATACGTCCTAATTTTTGTGAAATTCAACAGATGGCCACATGAAATTTCCAAACACTCTAGCATAGGGACACCACATTTTGTATAAACCAAAGATGTATATACATTGACAACATTGTGCCTGAAAGAGGCTCATTCAACTGCCTCCTTGACAGCCACATGGATGTATCTTTCATGTTTCCATTTCCTCACAGTCTGCATCAAATTTGAAACAAATTCTGTTTACTGTACATCCAACAGATTTAACATATATTTTAAATTCCTTCTTTTCCTCTTCTGTCTACTCAAAGTTTTGATTAATTCTTCCTTTCACTAAATGTGTTTGTCTGCTAGTGGTTTTGTTAATATTTTCCTATTGTCATCATTGTTTACATGGCCACTAACATGAACTTTTAAAAACATGAACCAAATTCATACCATTTGTGTACTAAAATTTTTCAATGACTCTTCAGTGGTCGATATTGTATGTTGTTTTCCCATTGTTTTCAAGGCTTTTGAAGATGTGAGTCTACTCTCTTTGCACAGAGCCATTACATGAATTGTTCCTTTGCTCAATTGCTTTGCTTTTGTTTGCTTGATGTTCAAACTTTTCCTTCATTTGTATGTCATTCTATTTTTCAAAAGTGTCATTTACCTTCACTCTCCACGTGCCAAAGACTGAAACTAGATTCACACCTATCTCCATGCACAAAACTAAAGTCTAAATGGATCAAAGACCTAAATATTACAACAGAAACACCAAATCTACTGGAAAGGAAGGTAGTTAGAAGTCTTGGAGACATAGGGGTAGGCAGAGAATTCATGAACAAAACGCAAAGCACATGGGAAACACTTCAAAGAATCAACAACTGGGATCTCATATTATTGAATTTTTTGCACTTCAAAAGAAATCACCAACAGAGTGAAAAGAAAACCCACAGAATAGGAAAGAGTTATAGCCAGCAACCTCTTAGACAAAAGACTTATATCCAAACATATTAAGAATTGAAAAACATCAAGCCCCCCAAATTCAAAAGCCCTCTCCAAAAATGTGTGTCTGAGATGAACACACAGTTCACATATGAAGACATACAAGTGGCAAATAAATAATGAAGAAATGTTCACCCTCACTGGTCATTAGAGAAATGCAAATTAAAACAGCATCGAGATTTCATCTCATTCCGGAAAGAATAGCTGCCATCAAGAAATCAACTGAACACAAAGGTTGGCTAGGCTGTGGAGAAAAAGGAACACTGCTCTACTGTTTGTGGAAGTATAGACTGGTGCAACCACTTTGGAAATCAGTACGGAGAATTCTCAGAAGACTAAGATTGGAAGTTCCATTCCAGCTGTTCCCCTCCTGGATATTTTCCCAGAAAAACCAAAAAGATCATGCCACAGTGATGCACCCATGTTCATAGCAGCACAATTTGTAAATAGCTAAATCGTGAAAACAACAAAGATGCCCATCAACCACAAAATGGATGAAAAAGATGTGGTATTTTTATACAATGGACTATTACTCTGCTATAAAAAGGATGATCTTGAGGCCTTCATAGGCAAATGGAGACAACTTGAGGCTCCTCATTAGTGAAATAAATAAGAATCATATTTATAAATATCACATTGTGTCTCTAGTGTAAAATGTTGTAAGAAATATAGGAGTAATAAAACCCAAACTGTGTAATTGCTATTGAAAAAAGAGAGGAAAAGAAAGTGCTCTAAAAGATGTAACTGCATGTATGTTTAAGTGTATAGGATTGATAACCATATTACTAATTTTTTGTTGGATAGTTGAACAGAACTGTTTGCAGTCTCGCTGTTTGAATGTCCACTTTGTATGCTTCACTTTTGTAACTTGAACAACTATTTCTAAGAGGACAATGTGTAATTATTAACCAGTGATTTCTTACCTTTTTTGAAATTATGTATTATTTCTACTCTTTTTCTGTTATATTTTTTCTTTAAGTAAAAAATATTAAAATTTCATTTGTCAAATATTTCTTCTTGCTATGTTCATTTTTATCTTGCATTTCTCTGTTTAAATATACCCTCTGATCACATCATTCCCAACTATATTCTTCATTTTTTATCTGTTTTCAAAATGCTTATATTGTCATTTTTTTTTTTTTTTGGTTAGTTTGGGGTTTGTTTTCATGCTACTGTATTTTTCTTCATCAAAAATTTTTCCTCCTGGAAAGCAGAAAATTTACCTTTTTTGCTTCCCATTAGATGATCATATCCTGTTTTTAACACATGGTAGAGGCTCAATAAAATTCTGTCAAATTAATAAAACATATTAAGACTCATTCTGAAAAATACATATCAAAAAATCTTCCAAATTCTCCAAAATAATTGTTTTTAAATGTTTGCATTTTAAACAAAATATAAAAAGCTAAACAAAAGGTAGATAATAGGAAGTAATGGATCTTTTTTAAAAGAAGGAGATCAAGAATTGGAAAAAGGGGAGAGAGCAGGAGGCCATGAAGGAGGGATTCAGGTGTGTTATGCACAAATACTAACTCCTCACAGAGAATGTAAACATCATGTACTACAAAGTTGTGAAAATAAGAAAAATATAAAACCAAGAAACCATTCCTCATTGCTCCTAATTAAAATGACTGAACACCATGTTCCATATATGGCATTTGTTGTTTTTATAGTGATGAAGAGAAAACTAATGGTGAGAATATTTTCTTGGGTTGACATGATTCTTGAGAGATCTATAAACCAGGCAGTAAGATGGATCAGGCAATATTCAAAATTCATACTCTGGCGTAGTCTCTTGTCAGTATAACTTTTTTCCTCTTAGAAATAATTATACAAGTGACTAATTAATATTTTAAATCACCTATGCAAAATTATTAAATGAGGTCTTGAGGTGCATAAATCAGAATGGAAATAATAACTTTCTAATGAATTTATCCCCCCCTCACCTGAACCACATCAGACAACTCTACATATGTCTCAAGAATCATGATATGATAGAAAGAAGAGGAGTACAACCAGTGGATAAAGAGAACGTGGCGAAACAGTGGTAAGGAAAGACAGAGATGCATTTGTGCGAATCCATTTATTTATTAACTGAAAAGATAAAGAGGACAATTTAGAATTCACCAATAAAAGAAATAAATGATATACAATAAATGAAATACACCTTTAAAAACCTTTAAGCACTTCGTAGAAAATTTAAAATTTTTTATTTGAATTTTTAAATATATCTTATTGAAATTTAAGATTTACAGAAATCTGAGCAAATAGTATAGATTTCAGTATATCCCCTGCCTTCTCATATTTACAATCTTTTGCACTACAGCCTTTTACATCACAATGATACATGTATTATAATCAGCGAGGCTTCTTTGGGACATCATTGTCTCTCTCTGCTCCCTCACCTCTGAAAACCATCAACCTTTTTACTTTTTCTATAATTGTGCCATTTCAGAATGCATTATGTATGGATCATATACTATGTAGCCTTTGTCTCAAGAATCATGATATGATAGAAAGAAGAGGAGTACAACCAGTGGATAAAGAGAACGTGGCGAAACAGTGGTAAGGAAAGACAGAGATGCATTTGTGCGAATCCATTTATTTATTAACTGAAAAGATAAAGAGGACAATTTAGAATTCACCAATAAAAGAAATAAATGATATACAATAAATGAAATACACCTTTAAAAACCTTTAAGCACTTCGTAGAAAATTTAAAATTTTTTATTTGAATTTTTAAATATATCTTATTGAAATTTAAGATTTACAGAAATCTGAGCAAATAGTATAGATTTCAGTATATCCCCTGCCTTCTCATATTTACAATCTTTTGCACTACAGCCTTTTACATCACAATGATACATGTATTATAATCAGCGAGGCTTCTTTGGGACATCATTGTCTCTCTCTGCTCCCTCACCTCTGAAAACCATCAACCTTTTTACTTTTTCTATAATTGTGCCATTTCAGAATGCATTATGTATGGATCATATACTATGTAGCCTTTCCAGATTGGCTTCTTTCACATTGTAATATGTAATTTAAGTTCATTTTAAATTAAGTTTTAAATACCCATGGTTTAATACCTTATTTCTCTTTAGCATAAAATTCTGTTGCATTATTTGGATGTACAATTTGTTTATGAACTGAAGGATGTTTTGGTTAGTTCACAGTTTTGACAACTCTACATAGAGCTTCTGTAAAATTGATGTGCATCTTTTATATGATTTTATATTTTCAAATCAGTTGAGTAAATTCAAAGGAGCTTGATTCTTGATCCCAGAGCAAGAGTATGTTTAGTTTTGCAAGAAACTATCAATTTTTCTTCCAAACTGATGATATCCTTTTACAATTCCATCAGCAATGAGGACACAAGAATGTTCAACATAGACAAATCAATAAATCTAACATACCACATAAACAGAAGACAGAAATCACATGATTATCTCAACAGATGTAGAAAAAGCATTTGCCAAAATCCCACATCTACTTGTGAAGAAAATAGGAAGAGAAGATCTGTTTCTTAACCTGATAAAAACCGTCTGTGACAGACCAATGGCCAGTATCCTGCTTGATGGAGAGAAGATGAAAACTCTCTCTAACATCAGGAACAATATCAGGATGTCTGCTATAACTATTTTGTATATTAGAGAAATCAGGGAACTGATACCTTTTACAATAGCTTTAAGAAAAATAAAATATTTAGGAATTAACCTAACTAACAAAATAGAAGACATTTACCATGAAAATTATAGTACTCTATGAAAGGAGATTTAAAAAGATATCAAAAAATAGAAAGATGTCCCGTTCATTGATAGTCAGAACAAATATAGTCAAAATAATCACTTTTCCAAAAGCTGTTGTACAGATTTAAGGAAACCCCAAATTAAAAAAGCACCAACATCCCTTTTATAGCACCGGAGAAAGCAGTCCTAAAATTCATATAGGACCAGAAAAAATCTAGAATGCCAAAAGCAATTCTCAGCAAAAAGGGCAAAGCAGGGAACATCACAATACCAGATTTAAAATTATACTATCAATTTACAGTGATAAAGATAACATAGGATTGGCAAATAAGACCCATGGATCAATAGAACAGATAAGAAGCAGAAATAACTCCAGACATACAGCTATGTTTTTTTTTTTTTTTTTTTTTTTTTTTTTTTTTTTGACAAATGGCAAAATTTCTGCTGAAGAAAACATATCCTCTTTGGCAAATGATTCTGGGAAAACTGGCTGTTTATATACCAAATGTTGAACTTATACCCTTATCTCTCACCATATACTAAACTAAAATCAAAATGGATCAAAGATCATAACAATAAAGCAGTACTACTTAAGGTACAGAAACAAAAAATAGGTAAAACTCTTGAAGACAGAGGTATAGAAAATTTTTTTCTGAACAAAACTCCAGTGAACAAGAAATAATACCAAGAATAAACAAATGGTATAACAAACACTAACAGAGTGAAGAGACAACCTATAGAATGGAGAAAAAAATATTACCAGCTGCTCCTGAGACAAAGGATTATCTAGAACATATAAAAAACTAAAATCTTTAGAACCACCCTCAATTTAAAGACCCAGAAAAGAGGCATCTGAAATAAAGAGATACTTCTCAGAAATGCAAAAGGCCAATAAATACATGAAAAAAAATGTTCAATATCCCTGGTCATTTGAGAAAGACAAATAACAACATCAAGATTCATCTCACTGCAGAAAGAATGGTTATCATTAAGAAATCAACAAGTAATAAATGCTAGTGAGGCTCTGGCATGAAAGGAATCCTTTTCCTTTTTTTTTTTTTTTTTTTTTTTTTTTTTGGTCTTTTTCCTTTTTATCAGTACCGGGGATCGAACTCATGACTGCCTGCTTCCAAGGCAGGCGCTTATGCTGCTGAGCTAAACCTCCAGCCCCTCCTTTTCCATTATTGATGGGACAATAAACTGATGTAATCTATGAAAATAAATATAGAGATTACTTCAAAACTAAAAGAAATTCCATTTGACCCAACTATTCTCTAAGTATCTCCCAAAAGAATTAAAGACATCATACCACAGTTGTATATGTAAACCCATGTTTATAGCAACACAGTTCATAATGACTAAATCTTGAAAAAAGCCTATGTCCATCAACAGATAGATGAATAAAAATATGGTATTTTTCTGTAGTGAACTACTACTCTGTCATAAAGAAAAATAAAGTACAGTTGTTTGAAGGAAAATAGAGGCACTTTGTGACCATAATGCTAAGTGATATGAAATAAGTATTTTTGTTTATTCACTGCCACACCAGTATTTGTTGTTACCAGTGTTTTGGATTTTTACCATTGTAAATCTAATAGGTACAGCTGATAGTTGTTTAAATTTGCAATTGCATGACTACATATGATGCTGAGTATTTTTTCTCATGCTTGTTTGCCTTATGTATATAACCTTCTGGTGATTTGTCTGTTAATGTCTTTTGCTAATGGTGCAATCTAATCATTCAGATCAGATTGTGCTTGGGTATTCTTTGTATATTTATATTCCTGTATATTTAACAGGAAAAAGGTCAGTATTTCTTCTGGATGTCTTTTGTATTTGATCTCATTTTGAGACTTATTTCTCATTCGATTGATAGTATCTTCTACAGATGGACCAAAAGTTTTTAACTGTATTGTTGCCCAACTTACCAATTATTTCTTTTATTGATACTATCATTGATACCATCCTTAAAAACTAATCACTAAACTAGCAGTCATGTATTTTATACTATGTTATCTTCTAACCATATTGCAGTTTTGAATTTTACATTGGGTCTGTCATTCATTTTGAATTATTTTTGTGAGCACATTTTTCCAGATTGATTTTTTTGCACATAAATGTTCAGTATTTTATTCAAAAGTGTATCTTCATTGTTTTAGTTTTGCTTCTATCTTGAATATCACCTTAGTATATTTATATTGGTCTACTTCATGAATCTTTATTCATTTCCATTGATACTTTTGACTATTCTTTACAACTACAATACTACTCTGACTATGGTGGCTCTGTAGTAAGTTTTGAAATAGTGTCAGTGCTCTATTCTGGACCTTTTCCCTGTTCATGTCAACTTTAGAAACTACTAGTATTTTCTTTTTTAACTACAATTTTGGATCTAGTGATACCAGATGTATGTATATACACTTACTATACACTTACTTTATATATATGCTAGATCCACTTATAAAATCACTATTACAAAGATTTTTAAAAAATTGCATTGAATAACCTCAGAAAGAAAGCTCTAAATAAGTATTAGCCATCATGTCCGTCTTCATCAACAATAGTAATCTTTTTTACTGAGACAGGATTACGAGGTAAGTTACCTTGTTATTATTACTCGGAAGTGTAAAGGGATGTAGAAGTGGCTGCCTTATATCAAATCTTATTCTTTCTACTACTACATGCTTTGAGTTTGAAGGCAGAGAACACCATGTGTAAACATTTTCACACCTTTTTCCTTTGTTTTTCTGAGGAGGAAAGTAAACTTTGACCTACTAAAACATAACTCCTAACAATGCTATTATTTAGGCTAAAGTGTATAACACTTATTATCTAGACATTAAAAGTAGGTCTAACTAAGATTATATAATTGAGAAGTGACTTATGTAAAATGTTGTAAAATACTAGGGGCTTTCACTGGACATACAGCATAACATACTGGAGGAAATATGTGTTTAAGCCTTAGTTTTTTAAAAAATTATTTGGTTGTTCTGAGACTGTAAATGAAAATTTCCTGATTTTATATAAAGTAAAAATATGTTACATTATAATTATAACTTTACAATATTTGAAACATAACTCATAACTCATAAATATTTGGTGAATAATTGTGATATGTTCATAAAAGGTCTTTTAATAATGGTTACATTTAATATTATGTAAATAGAGAAGTCATTCAAACTGTAAAAATACAGTGTGATAAGGTAGTTTCTATATTGAATTGAGGAATTAATCTGTAATTGTTCTATGTAAAATGAAGTATGTATTTATTTTAATAAATTATGCAATAGAGGGTATTTTAATATTATTGAATATACTTCTACAGTGTGATTAACTTCACTAAAATAGCCTTAATGTGTACAAGACACATGCATTTTTAAAGTATTATAATTTCAGGTTAGTAGGATAATAAGAAAAGGAGATATTTAATTTTTTATCAGAATAGATAGTTTTAATAAATAAGCTTTCTTGACTTCAAATAAATGAGACTACTTGCATAAAGGAACATATCTTAGTACAGTTTTTTCTTCCACATTGGATTATGTTAGAGTTAAAACTAGATATTACATCTAATTTTAAATAAAAAGACAGCAAATATATTTGAACTAATTAAAAGGGTTACTTAAATCATCTTATATTAAAAAATCTCATTTTTACAGAATAAATTATGCTGTTTAGAGATCTACAAGGAAAATTAAAAATATAAGATGAACTTTCTTCAAATGAACTACATCATATTAAGAATAAAACCATGCAGTCTTTTAAGTGACATTTATGAAGTAAAATGTTGTACATTAGGCAAACATTTATTAATTTATTTGAAGATAACATTCTACCGAGTTATCTCCTGGCTCTTTAGATGTACAGAAAATTTCCCTATAATGTGCTCTTTTATACCCCTGTGATCATGGTATCCTGCCCAAAGCAGGGAGGAGATTACTGAGCCACAAAACCTCCCTATCAACTTTGCTTTCCTTTAGTATTTTAAGGACCCACAGTACTCAGTGGTGAGAAATTCTGGCTGCTATTCTAAACCTGTGAGAATGCCACCAGGGGACACAGTATTCCTTTCATAGAAAAAGGGAAAAAGGAATGTTAGGCTTTGGGGAGGGTTTGCACTAGAACAGAAGGAAATGAAGAGCTGTTTCTGAGTGGGACTTGCTGCTTCATTCCAGTTGCTGATTAAAAACTCTGTCAAGGCTTCATTCTTGAAGAAAAACAAGAGGTGCACAACTCTTCCGAAAATACCCAGACACTTATAAGTATGATTAATTATAAACACATATTTATAAATTACTTGAATCCATTTTTCCATAGCTATAAACCTGTGAACATCCTTGCAACAGCTTGCGTATGGCTAATTTCTATCTCTTTCATACATAAAGATTTAAGATCAGAGGTTATTTCAGGGGAAGCAGGAAAATCAGCTATCATTTTGTCAATCTTTGGTTCAAACATTTTCTCTAGATACTCTTTATTCTGTTTTTTTTCTAAGCAAGGTAGTGCCACATAAATATAAACACAAGAAACTCCTGAAACTGTGAAGGTTTAGTTATTCTATGTGCAAGTTCTACCCAGGAGTGTTGCCAGTTGTAACTGAAAGTGTTATTGCTCGCCAGCAGCAAGTTTCTCTTCTTCCTGGGCTCACTGCAAGGCATACTTCTGAGTCTGCAGATAAGTCAGACCTCCTGGCTAAAGCAGTTGACACGCCTATTTTCAGAAGTGAACTGCAAACACTTGCTCCTGCTCCCTGTTCTCTATCTTTGTTCATTACCCAACCAAGTGCAGAGGATTACAATCAGGCCATCTAGGCTTTGTAAGAGAAACAGGGAAGAGGCCTGGGTTGCTGACTGGCAGGACACAGACATCCTTTCACTTCAACAACCTCACTAGATTCTGAACTGAGCGAGAAATAAAATTTTATTGCATCTACCAATATTCTAACAAGTTCAGAGATTCAGAAGGGACCAGTGTTTTCCACGATGCCTGTATTTGGGATTTCTGCCCCACTTTAGGTAAAGCAAATTTGGATAAAGAAGCAGTTGACACTTGCATTCAAAGTCCAGCCCTGTGCCACCCAAGCATGCACAGTGAGAGATCTGTGCAGCTTCCCCAATGCTCTCCTGAAGTCTAAAGTCATTTATTACCAGGTTAGGAAAAAACTGTTTGCCAAATCTGGAAACCAGAACACTGATTTGACTCTGATCTACTACAGATCAACACTGGCCTTCTTCCTATGACATAAGGCATTTTCCATAACTGAGTGACACCAAAGTTAAGTAATCAAATATGCAGTCGATCATATTTTCTCATCTCTAATTAATCATTGGACACTGTGACTGACTACATATACACATGTGTACACATACACAAACGTATTCACCTTTGTGAACTAGCTTTTAAGATGTTAACTTGTCTGGGGTATTTTTGCATCTTAACACTGATATTGACAGAATACTCAACTTGTCCATTTCAATCATTCTGCCTTTAAAAGCAGTTTTGATGAGAAAGTTCTAAAACTTATGAGCTATGTTCTAATCTTGAATAAATAAATTTTATTTTAGAATAATAAAAACTTTCATTACAAACTATGTAAGACTAAAATTTATTGACAATATTTTGTTTTTAGATGAGGTTATTACCTACACATGTTTCATTGCCTTTAAATACAAGGAAGTTATTCAGTTCTCAAGAATAATAAAAAAAATGATTTCTAAGCAAACTCTCCAACAAGAAAGGCCCATCATACATTTTTAAAGAGAATTTTAATTCCTAATTTTTATTCTCTAAAAAATGAATTCAGTCCTTGTATAAAACTTTTGTACAATGTAACATTAGAGTGTTTATAAATAAATCTTTGGAAGACACTCTAAGTAAGTTACAGACGTATTTGGACATTTTTATGTAGTATCATATATAAAACTATTGTAACATAATTGTGTACTATATAATATATGACAACTATGATTATGATACTTATATCATATATTAAATATGTTACATTATACATATTCTTATTTATGTAAATATTCAAACGCATAAAATTTGAATGTAGAGCAATACTAATTGTATAGTTTACATTTTAGTTAACTTACTTTTATGTGTTTCTTTCATGTCCCTAAAGTAATTTGAAATCAGTCATAGTGCTATCTAAGAAATGTTTATTTACAATGGAAATAAGGGGCAAATATTAACTTACACATTTATATGTGAAGGCTTCAATTTTTTTTCATTATCTCATCACTCCAAAAATACACAAGTGCCAACAGTATCATAAAACATTTTTGCTTATTTAAGAGTGTTTTGGGTTTTTTTGTTGGAAGTCTTTTATTGCCAAAAAAAGTTTTATTAATAATGGAAATTAAAAGTAACCTTCAGAAGGCTTTCTTACATGAGCAGGTCTTCTGGAGCAACTCTGTAAGGAAAACAGACTGAGAAAGGTGAGCTAGTCACCAGAAATGTAGTTGAATAATTTAAGTATGGTAAGTTCAATCTCCTTTTATACTACTTTTCTCATCAAACATTGATTAAAATGTCATTAATATAACAAATGACTAAAAATGTGAGTGCTTCCAAATTAGTTCTGTCTATTATCTCAGAAGACCAAATGATTTTCACAATGGATGCTGATATGAAGACCTCTGTTTCTTTTGTTGCCTGTTCTGGTTGATCCTGATACATGAATTCAAGGTGCTCATATCCTAGGCCAGCTGGCTGGGGGGACAGTTGATGATAAATGACAGCATAGTCTACTCACTGTGTTTTTCCATTGAGTCCTATTATTATCCTAGGAATGATACAAACTTTTCTAATGTTATTACCCACTGTTTAATTGAGCTGGGAAAATGCTCTACATGCTATAATGTGGTATTCTGAATATTAGATCTCAATATTTGCATAATTCCTCTTTACATATTTTGACAACAAACAAAGCATGCTTATGCATGTACACACACACTACAGAAAGCCATCCATTAACTATCCAAACCAATGGTATAATTTAGCTTGGCTACTGTGCTCTCAATATACTCACAAAGCTTTGTTTTAGGGTCAGGTATAGCATTAGGTGCAGTATGTGTAATCTGTCAATTTGCCATCGACCAACATGCAATGGTATTCTTTTAGTTCAGTACTCTTCTCCTGGGTTACCAAAAATTTAAATTTGAAATGCTTATACTAGCAAATAAAAACTGAATTCAGTAGATCATATGTTTAAAACAGTAACAACATAAGCACAATCTACATGAAAATGTCTAAATAGAATCACTTATGTTTTATGTTAGATCTCAAATCAGTTAGAAGCATATGTGTTGATGTCTTGATAGAAATCTATGCACAAGGATTCAATTGCATATTTTGTGATGTAATAGACCTAAAATCAGATACTACAAACTCCAACCACATATATTTCCGCTTAAAAGTACATTTATATTTCTTTCCTTTACCAGTAGATGAAAATTCAATTATATTTCAATGAAATATAACGTTATTCATAATAAATGGAAATGACCTGAACAAATGTAGTTCAAGTTGAAATAGTATCTTCTTTACAATTCTATTTTTATTTAAATAATATTTTTACAAATATGATAATTTTGTGAAATTAATATTTCAGAACTATATGAGTACCCTTTAAAATTTACACCACTCATGTAGTATCATGCAAATAGTAACTAAAGACTCTAACAATACATTATATTCAAAATAAAAATTTTAATACACTTTTATAACAAAAAATGAGATCAAAGAACAACAACATATGTTTTTCTTTATATATGAATACTAGCAATTATTTATTGGCGTTCCTATTGCCAGATTATTTACATGAGTAATTTTATTTGATTGGGCAAAATATTTAAAAACTGGTACTAAATATTGCCTTTTAAAACTGAAAGGACAAGTATTTCATAATGCTCATAAACTTTTCTAAATTGTGAGTGTGAACACTACTATAGTCTGCGCGTGGAGAATGGCTGTGTTTTTTGCTACTTGCCTTGTTCCTATGTAACTTAAAATCAACCCAGTCAAACAAAGAAAATTGAATGTAGGGTTTTTGTTTGTTTTGAAACATAATGTTTTCCATAAATATCTGTAAACATGGGAGTGAGGAGGGCACAAATCAGGAGTTTGAATCTGAGCAAGTCTTACTAAGCTGCTTGCAGGTAAGATAGTCCATGTCTATGAAACTTTTTAATATTAGGTCAAAATAATTAAAGGCTGGAAATTAAAACCAAGTCATAACTGATTTCATTACTTTTATACCAGTAGGGAGAACTTCAGGACTTAATTTAGCTTAGATTTTAGAAACAAGTAAGCTTTAAAAACTCTTTACCTCATCATAATTCTGATTCAGATTATGAGAAGAGAGGAAATGGAGCACAAAAAGTAATTTAGGCAATTTATGTGTCAAATCTTAAACGCTGGAAATACTTTCCTATTCAAAAAGAAAAAGACATTTGCAGGTCCATATAAATAAAGGACGTAAAAGATAATTTGATGTCTTTTTGATAAGTATTCTTATCAGTAGTTTTTTTTAGCATGGCCTTTTTTAAAATCCTAACAACCATTATATAGTAAAAAAATGTATTTATTAGCATTATACAGTGAGTTAATGGAACAATAATGCAGTATAAATATTTTTAAATATAAGTGTGAAAACAAGAAATTGAACTGATTTTGAATTAGTTTAATTAATAAAATTCAATTGATAGGACGTTAATTTGACAAAAGGCAAATTAAATAATAGCTTGATGATTCTTCTTAATGTAATAACACTTGAGACTTATGGTTTGTCTTTCCTCTCTTTTATTATAGTGAGTTTATCTATGTAAATATAAATATTTTATTTTGTGCTTCCAAAACAGTCAGCCTGTTTAGCCTACATTTCCTCCAATTTTCTTATGTTTTATCTAAAACCTATATGCTTTTTGAAATTTACATTTTCTTTTTATTCTTTTTTAGCCCTCTAAGTTGCTCCTCTTCTATTTTCTAGTGTATTCATTTTTTTTTCTTTAGTCTTAAAATCCTTTTTAAAAAATGACATTCTCTTTGCCTTCCTGTATCTCACACCATGCTGTCTGAAAAAGCTAAATATGCCTATCATAATTCATCTTCTTTTCTCTGCTGTATCTGGTATCAACCATGGTATCTATAAAATCAATGAGCAAAAGCAAATTCAGTGTGTCTTTCCGGGACCTATAGATTTCAAGAATGTATGTCTTAGAAGGGGGGGTGGTGCTGGGAATATAGGCCAGTGACAGAGCACCTGCTTAGTATGACTGAGGAGACCCTGGTTTTCAGCTTTAGCAGCAAAAACAAATGAATGAATGAATGAATGAATGAATGAATAATAAAAATATATTAAAGAACATATAGTATGAAACTCTTGTTTGTGTATATGAATGAATATTGAATGCAATTATAATTTGTATCTGTTATGTAATTTTAATTTATAAGAAATAAATTAGTATTACTGGGAAGAGGTTAATTGTTTGTTCAGAGTTACCAACATCTAGATAAATAAAATATACTACTAAAACAGAACATCTATGTATGGCACAGGAAGAAAGAGAAAGTATGGAAATATAAACGTCAAAATGAACCACCTTTAATGAACAGCCTACACCATTCAGCTTTTATGTTTTAAGTTTAATAAAAGACACAGAAAAACTGCTGGATGAGAAGAGGATTCGAAGACTGTGAACTATTGTCTAATTGAACCATATTAAGAGATTTAGATGCACAAGTTTAACCTACAAGGAGAAATTTAAAGATTTTGAGAGAATTAGAAACATGGAGGCTTTTCTTCAGCTCTTCTAGACAAGACAAACAGCTGCAATTACAGTACACTATGAGAAACGTTTCTGATGAATTGTTACATGCTATTACAGAAGTTAAGTATCTGATTCTTGCAGTCATCAGTCATAAAATTCACCCTTACTATTTCCAAATTGTCTATGCTTGGTTTTCCCTGTAACTTAAATTTCTTCCATTTTTATGATTTTATGTGGTTCACTTAGAAATTACCCTGAGGATCCAAATGGACCAAAAGACTATTAATATCTCCAAATACTGTTAAAGATTCTAATCTTCAAATTCTGAAAATGTGTAAATCAGTGATCATGAGGGCATTCAAATATTGCATCTGAAACCTCACTGAATCTACTGGTGTCATTATCTTTCCAAAAAATAGGGATATTTGGAAATAGATATTCTAGCTAGTTTGACCACTTTTTTTTTTGCAGTACCAGGGATTGAACTTATGACCTCATACTTGCCAGGCAAGCACTTATGCCACTGAGCTAAACCTCCGGCCCTGACCACTTATTTTTAAAACAACCAAATGTCCTGACCTCCTACTGACTAAAACCAATTGATAGTGATTACATTAACAATTCTGTATTTAAATGTTGTATACCTAATATGTTGTATACCTAATACAACATATTAGGTATACAACATTTAAAATCAGAAAGCAACCGGATCCTTGATCTAAGCTTTAATACACTAAGGACTGTAAAATAAGAATATTGGACTAGGTTCTTATAAATAGTTTGCCCTATTTTAGAGGTTTTAATCTTGAAAAACTACAGCATTTCAAAATCTAATGCTATGCCAAAAGAATTGAGAGCAATGAATATGGGGCTTGTAGAGTTTTATGTAAGTCTTAAATATTTACAAATAAAACCATTCTGAAATTTAAAAACATGTCTCTCTGGAAGTGATTTTTAAGGTATTTTTCTGACCTGCCCTGAAAAGCCAGAACCAAAATCTTTGCACAATCCTTAGAATAAGCTTTGCTATTGGTTTTATGTATTCAGTATTTTTATCCGCTCACATTGTCTGTATGCATGGCAAATGTGTCTTAAAGTTTTGGTTTATCCTGACAGGGAATGAAGCTGAAAACAAGGAAGCCCACATTCTCCATATTTCTAATTACTACAGTGCACTAACATTTATCAAAAGAACTTTACAAGTGTGATAGGTAATATTGGATCTAAGTTTTTAATAAATTTTTAAAAAATGAAATACACGTGGAAATATATAATGCAGATTTTAAATTTACTTTTTGTTAATATTTTATGTAGAATTTTCTTTTTGTTTAGTGTTTTATTTGTTTTGCTTTGGTAAAATAAAAAGTAATCAAACTCTCCTTTGTGTTTTATTTTAATTATTTTTTCACAAATGCATGGATTTTATCTTGTGCTGATCTAAATGTTTATAAAACTAGAGAGAAAGGAAATTATTTTTTAGTTCAGCCTGCTATAAGAGAATACTAGAAAATAGTTCAATTATGAACAATCACAGAATACAATTTTTCCTGAGAAATGGCAAGTTTTCTAAGTACTTGAAGGAAAATTGACTTTTCATATGTTCAAGAAGTAAATGGGAGAGTGACGGGATTGGAAGGGGAATCAAACATGAAATGAATCAGGCTTTGTGTATAAGAAGGATGAAATGATGAATAAAGCAGATGTACGGATCAAATACCACCTTCTGAAGTTCTGAGACCAGAAAAAGGAGAAGGAGATAGAGGGAAAACACTTCACTTAGATTTAAGAAGGAATGTGCTATGTTAACTGGGCTTTTTTGTGAGCCTAGAACACCTTGAAGAAAACGAGCCAATGAGAAATAAGCCAGAAAATAGAAAGAGCATACAATACATCCCAGCTGTTTTCACGTGCAGCGTTCTTAGGTTGGGGATTGGAATATTAGCTTATTGGACATTGAGATTTCCCCCAGTAAGAGCACCTGGATTCCTCGAGGCCAATCCCACCACCATATTTAATATCATATAAATACACTGAATGAGTACAAGATTATGAAAGGCCATTATATCAAGCTGTTAATGAATTTACTTTAATAATTTACTTTAATAATTTCTAATTCCTGCTGCTTCTTTTTCCCATATATTTTTATTTTAAAAAAACACACAATTATAAACATGTGGATAAGAACTGGAGTTACAATTTCAGTGTTATTGTTAAAGCATGTTTAGTTTCAAAGTGTTTAAAATGAAATAACACTTGTAGAATGTCAAAATACTGTGAAAGAATATAATAATAGCTAAAACCAGAATAATAGAGAACACTGAAGGACAAAATACCTTACTAAGTATAATTCTGAAGTTTTCTCTAAGTATGAAGTAAATAAAGGGTATATATGAATTAATAGAAGAAAAATATAACTAAAGCAGAAAAGAGAACTGAACAAAAACTGAATGCCATTTTATTATGGTTCAGTATATTATAGGGAAAACAGCACAGCCAAGTTTACAAAGTGCTGGTTTCAGAGTTTGGAACACCTGGTATCAGACCCTGCGTTCTGTGATCTTGGTCAGGTGCTGTTTCAGTCTCATTTTGATGATTTGCAGTATATGGGTGGGAACTTCAAGCTCATAGAACTTTCAGAACATTAAATGAAATCATGAAAACACACTCATTCTTTGTAAATGAGGAAAGTGTCCACTTCATTGCTATTGTCATTTTAATATTTTAAGTGTATTCATATTCATTGTCAATCTTTATAATTAGAGAAAATACCTTCATTCCAAGGCATTCATTAATAGTTACATTGAATTATAAAAAGTTTCCTTTGGTAATTTTTTTTAACCTCTGGTGAGATTTGCATAGTTTTCAATATGATGAAGTAGAAGTCTGTATTTTAAGCATTTTTTCTGGTAACTCATAACTGTGTAACTTGCAAAATGCACAGCTAATGGGCCTTGTAACCTCACCACATTTGTCTTTGCACTTATTCCCTACAGCACACACCTTGCCCTTTCTTGGTCACCAGTTGAGTAGAAACTCTTTGGCTTTAAAATATTATCTATGTAAATTTTTGTGCCACAGCTGGACAAGATGCTTTCAAGAGTTTTTTTGTTTCCTGTGTGGTGAAGCAGCTTTCCCCTAACGACTATTTCCCATCAGTACCCACAAAGACCTACCTTCGTAACCACTGTTTCAACGGTTTCTTACCACTTCCACCTTTCTATAGAACATCACATTTGGAAGAGGGTGCACAAATATTTGTTCACTGGGCTGTTCGTACTGATAACATCTCTTGGGACTTGCACTGTGATGTACAATTCTCAGCTGGACCAAGAAATGCAACTGTCAAACACTGGCAGACAATACCAAAAATGAAAACAAACTTCTTTCCCTCTAAGTCAAGACAAAATAGTTATTAGCTTTGCTATTTTGGGAAAATAGAATTCTTTACTTTTTTCTAAGAATCTTAGGACAAACATTTACCCATTTTCTGTTGACTTTTCCAAAATTTAAATGTGAGTCTAAATTATGATTTCCTGGTTGACATATTTGTTTTATTAGCAACAATAGACTTAAAATAGAAAATCAGACCAACAAACATGATGACATAAAAGTTTTAAAGAGAAATAAGGGAATTCTAAAATCTTTTCCCAGTAAAATAAATAATGTTAAGGCATTTTTTCACATGTTAAACTTTTCCTATAAAAATAAAAATGGCAATGTTTATTATTAGCTATAAAACAAGATATAAATATTACGATTAAAGTTGTTATAAAAGAGGATTTTAATAGTTGTGAAGAACATAATTAATTCATCTTATTTTTTAAAATGCTAAACTGATTTCAAATTTTTATAAAAAATTTTAAAAGTTCAATGCTATTTGTATATCATTTTAACATTGCTATTTATTTTCTTGCTTTATCATCTTTGTTTTCAGAATATTCAATCCTATGGCATTTTCAAATGAAGCTTCACCTGAATAGTGTTTGGATAGAAACATTTCTAATTCAAAGTATTTAGTGATTGAAAAATCTATTATGGCTGAACATTACTTCCTCTGCCTAATTGCACACACTGGCAAACAATGATATATGTAAAGTGTTAAGTAAATATGACTATGTCACAATTAAAGGTAGAACTGTGAGTTAATGTTTATTGCTGTTATGAATATTGGAAAGAGTGTACCAAGGAGTGCTAATTTTTTTGCAACACTAATAGATATTCCACACATAACTAAAACATGTCAATTCTCACTATCTAATAAAATTGAGACTTTCTTGCCAAAGTATAGCAAGAGGATTTCTTCTCCAGAGATTATTTGATAGACTTGGCTTGGTTCATACTGTGAACATCCCAGGGTGGTGTATAGTGCCGTACAGTTCAGATTCCTTAAAATCCTTAAACTATAGACATCCTTTGTGTTATATTAGTGTGTAAAATGATTAACAAATTGTTAGTTAAAAGTATGCTGAAGTTTAAATTTGCATACATTTATACAACCACTGCGGGTTTCTGGTTTCACAATATTTCTCCTCCTTTGTTTTCTCAATGTCACCACTTTAATGTGGACTTTTATTTCTCTGCTAACTTTCAGTTTCTCTTCTCATTTCATCCGATAAATTTCACACTATGAATCTTTCCAACGAAGTTGTAAGAAAGTCACAAAATTTCTGTGTGTCTGGCATGACTTCTTTTACTAACATGAAATATTTTTATAATGTAATCTGATATGCAAGAACATCAGTAATGCAGTCCAAGCCTTTTATGTAATGATGTCATTTCATGGCTCATTTGTGTGAGGAACTGAGCTGATCACAAACATGATAGAGCCTTCTTTCTCTGATCTTTCAATCACATCGTTTCCCCTGTCTGTAATATACTCAACCAGCCTGTTCCTCCTGAAATCCAGTGGTTCCTTAGTTGTCATTTAATCAAGATCTCCAGAACAATAACTCATGATGACTTCAACAAGATACAAAGCCGTGCAAATGTAGACTGCACTTGTATCTAGTTGCCTCAGTTCCTACATAAATAGTAAAATGGTCTAGAATGAGGGGTGTACACTGGGAAAGTTTATAAATTAGCTTTAGATCGTGGCTAGCTCCATGTGAAACAGTCGTGGCATTCTTCTGGTGAGAGAATTTGTTACTATGACAAAATTATTAGTGACCACAGCACTAAAAATTTAAGGTTTCTTGCTTTCTGAGAAGTACTGTAAGATTCTCACAGATTATATTCAACAGAACATTTTTATTATTTTACCCACTTCCATTTTCTTGAAGTGTATAAAATTTTAGAATTATTTAAAAAGTACTTTATATGCTTTCACATTTTAAAATTATTTCAATGAAAAAAAGAATAAAAAAGTCCTCTGGCCCAAAGAAGCAAATATTCTATTCTTCCTTTTACTGGTGCAATTATGACCCTTTAGGGACCTAAAACATGATATCCCAGAATAGGTATCTTAACCCTAAAGACATCTTCTGGGAAAATGCTTGAGTGTATCACAGTATGTGTAATGGTCATAAATAGAGACCTTTTAGATGTGATACACTAAGATAAAATTCTTCCTAAGATAATGGTAGATCCTCGTGATAATGTGCACCCAGGTTTTTGGACATTTGACATAAATTTTAAAACCTTATGAACTTTACAAAAATAGTCATTATCTGACAATGATTTTAGTGGTTTTTGGATACCAGGATAGCCAATGATCTTGCAATAGGAAATGTGGATTGAAAATATTACTTCCCTTTAGGCTCTTTCACCAGGGATGATTCTTTGAATCAAAGAAAAGGGTACCTAATCAAACACATTTTCAAAACCGGATTATGGTAAATGGCAGCCTCTGGGAAATCTAAGGATAATTTAAATGATTTCTCTAATGAAAGGGCTGACATCATTATTAAAAATTAGTCATTTCTAATACCTATTTTAGAATGTAGTTTTTTCTTTTTAATCTTACATTACTTGACATTGTGTTGCTGAATTATTTGGGTGTTAGAAACATTTAGAGAGTAAGATAAGAGAATAATGTAGCTAAGATAGGCTTCTAACTAAAGAAAAATACATTAAATTCTAAATTTTTGTAAGATTGTGGCCAAACAGTGCCTAGTGAGGCACTGTTTCTTTATTACAGTCGTAGCAGATTATAAGCATATGCAGTGAATATTTAAATAATAAAATTTACTACGGTAAAACACACATTGACATCAGGTCCTATTACCGTAGTCTCCTAGCTTCCAACACGTTTACCTTGTCACTTTCTGCAGTAGTACTGGAAGTCCTGTTTTGAGGTTATTTTTTATGATGTACAGTTTAAATATACTGTGAATGTTGCTGCTGGATACCAGCCAACAAGAAGACAGGTTTGTTACAAAACAAACAAACAAACAAACAAACAAACAAAAACCATTACTATGTGTTCTCGTCCACCTTATTCATCAGATTTGGTGTTTTGGAACTTCTGCTTTTTCCCCAAAGTCAAAATGACACAAAAGCAAATGTTTTAAATTGACCCAAATGTAACAAACCTCATGAAAGAGGACTTCTAGAGATGCTTCTGGAAGTGGCAGGAACAATGGGATAAACATGTTTAAAGTGGCAGTATTGTGAGGGGGATTAATGGCAATGCTTCTTATACTGCAATATATGCTTTTCCTTTAAATATTCTCTGTCTTTTTCAATTACAGAAGAGTGGTAAGCACTTGGATTATTCCATTTTTGGGCAACTATATGCCATTTAATCCCCATGGTTTATAACAATAGGCAAGAAAAAAAAACAATAGCCACAAAATAAGTGAATTAAAATCTCAGATGACATTTATATTTTCAATAATGAATAAACACTAATTTTGAAATTTAAAAATGCAGATAAGTTTTGGGGAATAACAATGACTTCTAACAAAGGTGTTTCATTCAGTCATCAATCTATAAACACTATTACACTCTTGCAAGAACAATTGCTACTGAAAAAAAAAAAAAAAAGCTTTTGACTACTAAGCCCTCCAGAAACCCTACTTGAATGGTATGGAAATTATTTCTACATATTTGAGATGCTTTAATTTGAGATTTGCTTATTATATCTAATCTTAAAAGACCAATTTGTTTGCCTAAACTTAACAACAGTGAGAAAAGATACCAAAGTTGAACAGATTTCTCTTTCAATGATGAATTAGGTCCTCAATGAAAATTTAGATAATATTCTTTTAGAATAAAATCCCAGTATTGTTCATTACATCTTCCAAAGTGGAAACCCAATCCCGTTGCAATCCTTCTCACATGATGTTCCAGGTTTTAAAGCAAACTTTTGAGAATTTTCTCATTAATGCATATAGTTTATAACTGCCTTTGGTTAAAGCCATTTTTAGTTTTAAGCTCCAGGGCATTAATATTTCTTAAAGACATTTATCATAACATACTACCAAAATTAAAGTGCATCGGAATGGTTCAAAATCCACAAATCCCAATTAAAACAGTGTTAAAACAATATACTATCTCATAACTTCCTGTTTTGTTAAGTTTCCAATATTTGATAGTTATTTATTTGAAGAAAATGGGTTAAAAGATTATGAAATCAAACATTGACCTCTGCATAATAGCATAGATTCATTTTTGGAATCTGGGAAACAGTTCAGAAGTTGATTCATTTTGCTGTGTTATCATTATTTTAAAATGGGGAGTAATCCTTTGCCACTTATGTTGGCAAAGACCTCATATTTGACCTGCAAGTAATATGGGAAGCATTCTTCCAAATCAGCCTTTCTATAGTAAACTTGTAAAATAGCACCCAGTATTACTGATTGCTTTTTCTATTGCAGTCAACATATATGTTACATTACTTCACATACTTGGTAATTTAGAGAAAAACTAAAACTCAAATATGCTATATAGCTTGGATTTAGGTCATAATTTTACATTAGATGCAAATATGTTAGCCCATGCATTTGGATGATAAGCAGAGTAAAGAGAGGAGGCTGTTTCAGATGCACACAGTAGCTGAGGAGTCTACCACAGTACTCCTAAGAGGACCACCATGCAGCACTCATGGACACCTTCAGCATGAACCAGTAATGTAACCTAGACACAAATCTCCATTCTTCAATATCATAGTCACATGCAGGCATTTGTCCCGGGGTTCAACTACAAAGCAACACACTTGAGATATCTAACAGATATCTGCATCAGATGCAGTCTGAAAATGGACTTATTTCTCTTTTGGCATCAACAAACTTTAGTCCTGTTTTGTGGTAAAGCTTTCATTCATTTTACTTCTTCACAAATTCACTCAAACATAGCTCTGGGCTTAAGAACACTTAATCTAAACAAGCAATGAATACTCCTTCAACGATTAAATGCTTTTTATTTATTAAGCACCAGCTATGTTTCAGGCCCAGTTCTAGAGTTAAACAAGTAAATAAGTCAAGTTCCTTAAGGGAGCTATATTTTACTCAGAGACACTTGTTTTCATCTCTATATAAGCAAACCAGCTTTAATATGTCTGTAAGTACTCTAAATCCCCCACAGAAAAATAGAGTGAAACATTATCCAGGTTTACTGTTCATCTTTTCCCCCACCACACACACATTTTCTTGGAACTCAGTGATTTCCCCTTCTCCGTTATTTGGCTAGTACCTATCTGACATGCCTGTTGAACAGAGAAAGGCACTATGACAGAATGAAAAGACACAGAAGATACTGTAAAGGTGGCAAAAAACTGTTTGCTTTAGGGAATTATTAAAGGCTCAGAGTCAGGAGAGAAAGATCTAAAAAATATGAAGTAATTTGTTCCTAGACAAGAAGAGTTTAAAATTAAAAATTCCAAAATTCCAAAGAAACAAATTAACTCTTGGATTTGTGAATAGAGTAGGATTGGAAAATAAGAAAATATTAGGAGCCCTTGAAAGAAAAGTCTACCAGTTCCCAAGGAATGAATAGTAGACTACCAGGAGAGAGCTAAGGAATTCAAAAAGAGAACATCTTGCCATCTTCTAAGTGAGCCAGTTATATGAGGAAAGTTCTAGATATTCCAGAGCTACACTTGCATTTATACAAAATACCACCCTAAGTTCATGGAGACAGACACTCATCCAGCTACCTGGTCTCTTATTTACAGAATGCCACAGGGAAACTATCTCAAAATTTCTTCTGCCCCCAAGAGGAATGAGAAGCACAGAGAAATAACACTGAAAATGGGATTAACAATGGGATTACATTAATTCTGCCAATTTATTAGATGTGACGAGGGACAGACAATGCTGAAATTTAGCAGGTAGCACACACATCTATAGACCCTGACAGAGATTTGGTGACCAAGAACTCAGGGTTCACTCAATCCATCTCTTAACAGTATCTCTATGGTTTGGTACTTACCGTCCCTAAATTAGATGGGAGAAAGAAGTTTAAAGGATCTGGAATGACTTAAGTTTCAATGTTGGTTTACTAAACTTAATATTGGTGATTGTTATATCTTTAGACATAAAT
The DNA here is from genome assembly GCF_034190915.1 of Cavia porcellus. Classification (NCBI taxonomy): domain Eukaryota; kingdom Metazoa; phylum Chordata; class Mammalia; order Rodentia; family Caviidae; genus Cavia; species Cavia porcellus. Next base: position 25,072,754 of record NW_026947512.1, read on the forward strand.
TATATCAAATCTCCAAAGATTTGTTTGAATTATATAAAAATAAAAAACCTTAATTCTTCATTAGTTACATTAAATATATAATAAAGTAGGTACTTGCTTTACACATCATATTATCAGTAAAGTTCAAGTTAAGATGATAGTCAAAAATATTCATTTATGTTAATGTTTTGTTTTGCATTTCAAATGAACACTTGATAAAAGATATTCTTTTATCTCACTGACAAAATCAGTGAGTTATTATACTTCTTATTTCAATGTATAACTTCAGAGAGATGGCTCCTAGATGCTTTTGTGATGGTTCATAGTAAATCTTCAATTTCTCACTTAGAGAAAAGAGGATAAAAGTCTCCTTTATATCAACACCTAGAGTCTTTGAATGTTTTACCTAATAAAGTATTTTGAACTAATATTTTTCTAAAAGATCTAAAATGATTCTCATTTTGGAAAAAAATTCCAGTTCAAGAAAATAAAGATAAAAAGTTCACTTTATTTTCAGTGTCTTTTGAGCTACTTACTAAAATCGTGCAAAAATAGGTTATGACTTATTAATCAGACCATGCTTTGAAATAAAATCCTTTCACAGATTTAAAACAAATCTATGGCTATAATGCGGTAACTCATAAATTTACAGACTCTTAGCCAGGGTTAACTCAGAACATTCAAATAAAATTTCAGCCACAGATTACCTCTGCAGGCCGAGGAGCCAGAAGAAATGTGCCTCTGGGGTTTATATCTTTTGGCCCAGTTGGTAACAAATTCAGGTACTAAACAAAGAAATGAAACTCTTTGAGGTTTCTAGGGAGGAGGGGTACTGGATCACTTTAGATTAATAAAGTCAAAGAGGATTAATTTATGTTTTTAAATCAGAAAGAATAGTCAGCTTTACCAGTCTCTTTAAATAGAAACTTTGGAACACTTCAGACAGAACTGAACACGATTAAAGAGAAATCATGCTTCATTTCCCAGCTATTTAGTAATATCTCATTGAATTCAACAAACAATATACAAATATGTACATATAAAATTCACATTTCTCCTAAGTGAAACATCACGATATCAGTTTTAACAAGCACTTGTGTTTGTCGCGCATTCTGGACTTTTCTATGGGAGTCCCGTAAGTGTTTCTGAGTGTGTGAAGGTGCTGCTCAGCTCTGCACAGAAGCTGAGTGGTGAGATGTTTGCAAATGGGAAGGCAACAAAATGCCAGCCTCTGAATGCTTCACCTCTGCTGATGCATGCTGCGGAGACTTGTTGCTTAAAGAAATGTCCTTTGGCTGTCTTCTCTGACCATAATGCACAAAAAAGTTTCCTGTATGTTTCTTTTTTGAACTGAACCTAGGTTCCCATGTTATGATAGATATTTTTGGAAACCTCCTCTGAATTCAACTAATTAAAAGTCACTTTGGGAGGATAATAAAAAGAGCCTACTATAGGAAATTTTGGGGTGAGAAAGTACAAGGCATCATTACATTGTTCTGGAAAACTTAGCCAGATTTCAATCTTGGGTCTGTCAGAAGGAATGATCCAAGTGAATGATCCAAGTGAATTACTTGGCTTTCCTGGGCATTAGTTTTCTCATCCATGTGATCAGTGGTTTTAACTGCATTGTATTTTAGTTGTGGCATAATTCTAAGAATGTAGTACCCTCTAATTTCCATATGATTAATTTTGTCCTATGGCATATCTCTTTATTATTAGTGCTTATTATACAGAATAATACTATGCCCTTGCATTTTCAGATGTGAATTTATAGATCTTATCTATTACTTCTATTACACTTCTTTATCCTTGTGCCTTTATTTTTATCTAATAGCCTTCCTTTCATATCTCTTCCCCTTCTGAATTCCACATAGAAGACAAAACATGCAATAGTTTTCTTTGTGATTCTCTTATTTCACTTAACATGATTATGTCTAATTTATTTCATTCTCTATAAATAAGATTTTTTCTTCTTTATGACTGAATTATAAATATATGTGACAATGTCTTAATAGTTTTAAACTGCTTTTGCTTTAATATATATATATATATATGTTAAACTTGAATAACAACATTGATTAAATATTGAGTAAGAGTTTATGTCTCAAGAAACATAGCTGATAGTTATTTAAAGCTTGATACTCTTAAGAGTAGTTATCAAAAATGCCTATGGTATCTTTTTTAACCTTCATTGTATATTCATTGGTTATATTTGTAAGAGGAATACAATATATTTTAGAAATCAAGATATACTCTGACAGCTAAACTCAGAGTGCATTTTCACATTTCTGAATGTTAAATTTGAAGCTGAACAAATTACATTTTTCCTCAATTCTAGACTGCAACAAATTGATGAGTAAAAAGACAATGGAAAATACATTTGAGAGAAACAGTGCCCTACTCCATACACACACATGCATCCATGCACACATGTATACGCATACTCGTGCGCACACACAGAGAATTTTGGTTATTCCTTCTCCTGATGTGGACACAGGCAATATGCCAATGAGTTAGTGAAGGAAGAAAATATAAAGGAGCTGAGAGCAAGAGATATTGTATGTTCACAATAGAATCTGGAATGCTCTGACCCAAGCATCATAAAAACACATCACCTTGTCAGGTAACCTAAGAGCAGAGAAACTCCCTGGGACAGTGCTAGATCAGTTAACCTAGACGTAGCCACAGGTGCAAAAATAAGAACTCTGAACTTCTGATTTCCAAGAGGGCAAGAAACATTTTATGATTAAGATCCAGAATATCTAGAGAGTTCTTAACTACTCAGGGATGAAGACACGGAAGAGATCCTATATTTTTCAAAGGTGCAAATCTTACTTGAGATATTTACCTGTTGTACAGAGTAGTTTTATCTGCATAAGCTCTAAACCAGAGAAGGTAGATGAAGTAGACAGAGAAGCTGTCAGGTGGAGTGAAGCTTACATCTTCTTGCTTTTTATCCATGGAGAACAGTTTTCAGACCTCAAACTCTGATTAAAGGAAAAGCCAGTTCTTCAGAGGAAAGATCCTACACTACTATGTGCGTGTAGGTGACATTCTCCAGTACTTCAGTCAAGCAACTGTTGCTATTTGTGCACATAATTAGTCACTGGGGAAAAGAGAACAGAAAAATATTTTAAGGAAAGTGGACTTAGGACTTGAGGTGACCTAAATGGATATCATGGCCTTGTGTTAGAGTGGAGACAACGGGGGCTTGAGAATAAGTATAGGTTCTTACGTTGGTTTTGTTCATAGTGGATAGCCATGTCCTTGGCACTGAATATAAAATTGGAGAAGCAACACTTCACACCTAGAGAATACCCCATGCTGGTTCTCAGCCTATGGAGTAAGGCTGAATGTAAGAAAACTTCCAACTGGAAGTATATAAATGGCCCTGTACCTTCTACTCAAGAGACAATATCCAAAATAAAATTTCATTCTAGGAAATACCCACAATTAGTGCCACTATTTAAGGACCTATCTATGCATGAGAGGTAGTCCCTAAGATACCTTTGTTAACTTACCAACCTGCAAGTGTCAGCTTGCTCTGTGAGAGTGATGGTGGGCTACAGAAATGTGAGAAAACTTATGCCTCATTGTAAATCTATGCCATATATGACTTTATGCCCTAGCAGATTGACAAGCTTCATGCACATTGTATATGTGAGTCTTGATTAAAAATATATTATTTTCCATCCATTTTGCTTCTGTTCTCCTGAGATGGAAAAAAAAAACTATTTATCTGGACCCAGGGCTGCGCTAATTTTTGTACCCTATTTTCATAGTATGAAGAGTGTGTACCATCTTCATAGCTTTCGACTATTACAATGGTTACGTAGTCTTCAACTATTCACAATGGGCCACCATATCAATAGTGTTATGGAAATTTTTACAGATGTTTATGGAAGAGAAAATATATGGAAAAATATCTAATATGACTGATATTCAGAGAGTGAAACATAAATCTATAAAATGTGAGGCAGAGATTCCTGTGTCACTGAAGTTCTTATAGGTCCAATATTCTAGAACATGCTGAAATATGTTTACAAAACGGAAGACTGTTATTACATATTGTGCCACCCTTTCTCCTGATAAAAGCTGGATACTTTCCACACTTCAGGGTACTATTCAACTTGGGTGTCTTCTATAGCAATATAAAAGTTTTAGAGTACAGATTCAGACAGTGAAGACTTTTACGTCAGAGCTGATCTGCAGTATAAGTAACCCTGGTACTAAACACAGATGACCCGGGAGACCTTATTGCTGTCAAGAAAAGTCTTCATAAAATGTACTATATAGAATTTATAGCAAGCCCCCATTGAAAAATTACAATATAGTTGGCTAAGCTCTGCCACAGTTGAGAGCAAAGATATGCCACAGTTTGAGAGAGAGCTCCAGGCCATATCTGATCATGGGACATCAAAAGACCTCATAACACTGGTTGCCCACCACGATCTGTGTTTTGAAAGAGCCATAAGTTCCTACATTCTAGTGAGGTCTAAAGTAATGGGTCATAAAATAGTAGTGGAACAATTTATATTGAAAGTGTTCCAAAGCCAAATGGAAGGCTCAGTTGCTTAACTATCACCAGAACCCCTTATCAACCACCTTGTTGCTAGCACAGGGGTTCACTGGATGGCTAGCTGTTCTAACAATGAGAAAAGCTACTTGCTGGACCAAAAGTGTGGGCTACCACTCACCAAGCATTAGCAAGTTGCTACCTTATATTCACCTCAGTGGCAATATTACCAGTACTGAGCCATTATAAATCATTATTCATGAATCAAAACATCATCAGTTACTTGATCAACCTGGAAGGAGCAGTATTTTATCTTGACTGGAATTAATACGTATTCTGGTTATGATTTGCATGTTTTGCCTGCAGGACCTCCATTCATATCACTACATAAGGATTTATAGATACTGTGATCCATCATTCTGAGACCCCTTTTGACATTACGTTACAGAAAAGGAGATCTGTAAATGGATTCTTGTCAGGAAGTCTACTGGTCTGATAACACACTTTGCTACCTGGAAGTTGTAAGCCTGATGGAAAGCTGTAATAGCAAACTGGACATGCAGCTGAGACCTCAGGAAAATAATTGACTTCTCTGGTTTCCGTACTTATATTATTTGGAATTCGAAGTTCACTGGCAGATTTCAAATCTCTAGAGAACCAAATTACCATCTATGTTAGGTTTTCTAGTGGAACAGATTAAATATAAAATATATGTATGCATGATTTTACAAGGGACTTATGAGATAGACTTATAGGATCAAAATTGGAAGCATAGCAATGGACATCTGCCAAAGGACACAGAAGAGTTTAAAATGGTCTTCTGTACTCTGGAGAACTCGAGGATTCAGCAGAATGAGGGTCTGACAGCTCACTGCAGAGTTACTGGTGCAAGTCTGTGACAGAAAGCCAAAGAGTCTACATCAGAAGACCAAAGAGTCTACACTGGATGCCTGAAGGAAGTTCAGACAAATGGATGAAGACAGTGGTGAAAACTAGAGTTCCTTTAAAGAGAGAGAAAGACCTCCTTCTTTCTCTCTTTTGATTCCATGCAGGTTACAAACCTATAAGTTGGTGTCACCCGCATCCACAGTGGATCTGTTTGTGGCCTACATTACAATTATCTACAGACACACCCAGAACTTTACTAGTCAGGTAGGCAGGTTTTACACAGCTTAAGTTGGCAGATCACTATTAGCAATTGAACTCTCATACTATATTATTTTTGTCTTTATTTCTCAAGTTACTGAGCACAAAATCTTGGGTCATATTTAACTGCAATTTATTGAATACAATGAGAATAGAATTGACTTTATTGTCTATTTTAAATCTCTCTTGAAAGTATTTTAGAAATTTTGTGCATATTTAGAAATAAGATATAATACAATTTATCCACTACTGTTATTTGTACTTTTTAATGTTTCAGACAGATAGTTCATTGAGTAATCATAAGTTTGAATGAAAAAATAGTACAAATTTCTATGCCAGAACCAGTTATACTACCCTAAAATATACTAAATGATTATTCTAAGTCTTTTATATCCTTAAAACAATGCTTATTTGACTCATATAGGATCTTTAACTCTGTATAAGATGTATAGTTGTCTTTAAGTGCCAGATCTCAATTGAAAGTTTTCCAGGATTGCTGTCTTGAGATATCACTTTGCATTGATCAATAGTAATACTAGTTTAATTACCTATTAGTTGCCTTCTGTATTATACTTCTGATTATAAACTTGAAAACTATAATTCATTGGAGTGTATTTCACCATTATATCTTGTATTCAGGCTCAATTCATAATTAGTATAATGAACTGTTTTTATATTTTCACAACCTAAGAAGTTTGTGAAGCTAAATAAGTATAGGTTTAAAATAACACTGAACTAAAACATAAAAGATCTTTGTGGGTTTTTATATATTCCCTGGGATAAACTCAGTGTGAAATTTGAACCTCTGAGGATGACACAAGGAACATAGCAAAGGGGAAACAGGGAGTCACATTCTCATCTTTTGGGGAAAATGCTGTGTATCTTCTCTCCTGTAGTTATAGTTTCAATGGCCAAATCAACTGTATTAGTTCTCCTTTTGGTCTATAACTACATTAGCTTGAATTACATGCCATGATCATTTTTGGTACATAAAACTGTCAAATATCAATAAATACATGAAATTAAACTAAATACAAATTAGAAATAGTTTCCTAGGATGAAATATTTACAACATGTCCTAATAGTATTAAAAAAATCTCAAAACTGGAAATGCATTTAAAATTCTTTTACTTTCAACCAGTAACACAAACCCCTCTAGGATTATAAGTCTTATCATTCTGCCACTGATAGGATATTCTGAATGGCAGGAACTTCACTGCCTTCTCAGGATATTCCAAATAATTGTCAGATAGCTTATTGTTAAAAAATAAAAAAACAACTAACTGGGATCTCATCTTATTAAAAAGTTTTTGCACCTCAAAGGAAAGCACCAATAGAGTGAAAAGAAAACCCACAGGAGGGGAAAAATTGTCAACTGTCCCTCAGACAAAGGACTCATTCCTAGAACTTACAAAGAATTGAAAAAGATCAAGATCCAAAATTCAAAGACCCAATCTAAAAGTCGACGTCTGAGATGAACATGTACTTCTCAGATGAAGAAATACAAAGGACAATTAAATACATGAAGAAATGTACAACATCACTGGTCATTTGAGAAATGCAAATTAAAGCAACACTGAGATTCCATCTCATTCCAGAAAGAATGGCTGTCATAAAGAAATCATCCTAAGATGAATATTGGCAGGACTGTGGGGGGGGAAAAAGGAGCCCTTTTCCACTGTTGGTAGAAGTATAGCCTGGTACAACTACTGTGGATCAGTGCTGTACTTCTTCTGAGTATTTCCCCAGAATCATTAAAAACATCATACCACAGCAATATATATATATATATATATATATATATATATATATATATATATATCCATGTTTATAAGGCCACAATAGCTTTAATATTTTGATAGATAAATCTTGGAAAAAACCCAAATGCCCATCAACCAAGGAATGAATAAAAAAGATGTGATTTTTTATACAATAGAGCATTAAATAGCTTCAAATAAGAATAAACTTGAGGCTTTTATAGGTAAATGGATGCAACTAGATACCATACTCATAAGTAATACAAATCAGACTTGCATGTGCAAGTTTTATGTTGTCTCCCAGTGTAAACAAAACAAACTAGGAAAGTAAATAAGATCCAAAATGTACAAAAGATATTGTGCAAATGAAAGGAGAAGAAAGTGCTCGAAAGGATAGAATAACTGGAATAGAGGAAAAGAGAAAAGAAAGAAAGGAAAGGACTCTGTGTGTGTGTGTGTGTGTGTGTGTATAAAACATATACCTATACTACTAATCTGTTGGTTCATCAAAAACAACAGCTTGTATTTTCATTACTGTATCATTTTTATGCCTATATCTTGTAAACTGAACAACAACTTTTAAGATAATATGCAATATATTAACTAGTGTTAACTTACATATTTATTCTGGATTTCTTTGTTATTTTTCTTTTCTTTTCTATTTTTAAAATAAAAACAAACAAAAATAAATAAAAGCAACTGCTAAAAAGATCACAAATGGGGCCAGGGATAAATCCCTGAAGCTCAGTGGCATAAGTGGCTACCTGGCAACCTGAGGTCATGAGTTTGATCCCTGGTACCAAAAAATAAATCAATAAATAAAAATTAAAAATAAATAAAAAGATCAGAAGTTTCTTCAAGTGCACTTCTCTCCTGATGATGCTGGTTCAGCCTGCTATTGTGATTAAGTCTGCTTTCTGCACTTGACTGACCCACTAAAGCCACTGACTGAACAGACTGAATCATGATGGCTGTTTCAAGGCCTTCAATGTCTGGCTTGAACTGAAATGTTTTGTGTCACTCTCATTGGAAGTGTATGCGTGTGCTCTTTTCAATATGCCCTAAGTGTCCAATGTCCCAGTGTAGATATTTTGCCTCTATCTTTGGAGCCTAACAATGAACTACAACACTTGGTTTGTCCCAAAGTCAGTGATACTGATTTCAAGTTTTATCTTTAAGTTAATATCCACCAATATCTCCCACTCTACAAAGAATTTTCTGCAGAATCATACTTTGAACTATATTACATCATGACCTGGTAAGCACAAGATCATGAGTTCAATCCCCAATACCAAAAAAAAAAAAAAAAAAAAAAAAAAAATAGTACTAGTTAAGTGAATTTTGCCCATGACTCATGACATTTTAGAATTTTTTAAAAATTTTATTTAAAAGGAAAAAGAGAAAAACAAAACAAAACAAAATGGTATAAGGGTGCAAATAATACTTAACTACAAAAAAAAAAACAGTAAGAAATCACCAGTTAATAGATTGCACATCATCTTAGAGATAGTTGCTCAAGTCACAGTATCAAAGCATACAAAGTGAACATTCAAACAGTGAGACTGCAAACAGTTGTGTTCAGTGATCCAACCAAAAACATTAATATGGTCAGCTATTTAACACCCCTAACCACTCTTGAAGTTATATTCTTAGAGTACTTTTTTTTACTCTCTTTTTTACAACAAAATTTACACATTTTGGGTTTTATTACTCCTTAGTTCTTATTACTTTTTTTTTGGAAGAGAATAAAGTCAAATATGGCAAAACAAAGCTGTCAGTCAAAACCAAGGATAGACATAGCACATGATGTAAAAACAGAGTATAAGGTTATCAACAATGGTTACCATAATGCCTCTTGCTTCCTTAAAAAGAATTGTCTATCTCATTAGGTATTATAAAGTTGAACAAAACAGTAGAGAACAAGACCAATAAAACCTAAACCTTGTAAACATGACAGGACTTCCAAAGAAGATACTAGTCAAACCAGAATGGGCATCATAGTGAATCTTATTGCCTTCAAAGTAGTTGCCTATACCCTCAAACTTGATACTATCACACAGAACAGAACAGAGTCTGATCAGTCAAAACAAGATAGTGGGAGTATTGTAGGACTTCAAATCAAGTTAATAGGAAATCAAAAATGTTACTATAATATATCCTGCTAATTTTTTTGATTTTTCCCCTTAATTAAAAAAATCATAAAAAATAATTAAATTTTTTTAATGAATAAGGGAGAGATTGAGATAAAAGAGGACATAACAATATAACAATACAGGTCAAAGCATGACAGTTTCAGCAACCTAGTGCTTCATCACCAAATAATCCAACTTAATAGTAGTTACCATAGTGTCTTTTTTCTTGAAATATTTGAATATAACTTCATATACTATAGCTTAAAACATATCAAGTCAGTGTAAAACCATTCAAGTGGATGAAAGCATTGTAGGGTATTTAGAACCAGCTAACAGAGACATTTTAGAATTTTTAACTAATTTTATTAATACATTTTAGATATACATAATGGTCACCTTCCTACAAACATGGTTTGCATATATCACTGTGACATGAAAATTTAATTCTTTCAGGAAGATACCAAAAAGGAGAATAGCTGGCTGAAATAGAACCTCTAGTTTTTGTTTCTTGAGGAATCTCCACACTGATTTCCACAGAGGTTGTGCCAATCTACACTCTAAAATCAGGAACAAGACAAGGATGCTCACTCTCACCACTCCTATGTAATTATTTATTTGTGTTTTGAAATAGCGTCTTGCCATTTAGTTCAGTCAAGCCTGGACTCACTATCTAGTCCAGGCCGGCCTTGAACTTGAATCCTTCTGCCTCAGCTTCCTGAATGCTGGAATCACTGGCATGCATCATCATGCTGGCTACCATTCGTATTTAACATAGTTCTGGAAACATTAGACAGAGCAAATAGAAAATAGAAATAAAAGGAGTAAAGATAGGAAAAGGGAAGTTAAACAATCATTATTTGAAGATGAACTGATACTCTACATAGAAGACCCCAAGTGCTCCACTAAAAGACTTCTAGATTTAATAACAAAATTCAGTTATGTAGCTGGATACAAAGTAAATGCTCAAAAATCGATAGCATTCCTATATATAAACAACAAACTCAATGCTAGCGAAATTAGGAAAACCACACCTTTCATGATAGCATCTAAAAAATGAAATGCTTAGAAATCAGTCTAACAAAGGAAACACAAGATCTCTACACTGAAAATTGCAGTACTCTGGAAAAAAGGAGATCGAACAGAATATTAGAAGCTTATTCTCTTTTTTTCAACTTCATTGCAAATTCTGTCTCCTCAATTAATACAAATGTCTTGAAGCATCTATTCACTGTCTTCCATATAAATCTTCACACACAAGACAAATGCCTTTAGAATTTTCCTTGAAGCCACTCGGCTTCTTGGTATTCTACAACTCAGCATTGACAAAAGTGTCTTTTATGGTGAGAAAGCTTCTGCCTTCCCGGAATCTGCAAATTAGACGAGAAGACAAAGTCAGCAATGTGATTCTCTGGAACAGTAGCAGGTAGTCAAATCTTTTTAAAGCAAATGAATGCAGTATTTGATCAGTTCACTGTATGAGTGTTACGGAAAATAGACATCATGAGCAGAGATTCTGATTTTTTGGAAAAATATCAATTCTCATTCTAAACTATTTGACTCTGTTAACCAAAGAGACCTTAAGATCCAGGGAAAACTGACACATTGGATCTGACGTTTGTTAGAGTCACAACACGATGAACTACAGCAGGGAGTGTTTTTGGAGAGAAAAATAATCACCAAGGAGAAAGGAGAATTAAAAGGTAAGTTGTAATATGATCTTTGCTTTCAGAGATTCATCAACTCATAGCAAGAAATTTGGCAGCTTTATATCCTTTTTATCAATTACAATTCTTTTATTCTATTCCTTTTGTGTTATTTTATATTTTTAGAGCCCATTAAAAACACTGACATTATTCTGAGAATACAAGGTGACTTTGGCCCATAAAATATCAAGGCAGAGGTAAATTTTTCCTTTTCTATCCTTCAGGGCTGGAGAAGATCAGGGAATCAGGGAATAATGAAGATTCCTTCAGGTGTTTTGGCAAGGGACTACCAACCTGTGCCTCTCAAATTTAGGTGCCAAAACTCTTCTGCTTTTCTTCTTAATGATATCCTAGCCACTTAGAAGACTGACCTGGGCCCCATGAGACACTAAGGGAAAAATAACAACCTAAATTTCCTAATAACCAGAAGAAATATGATCAGGCAAAATTATTTGGGCACATCTGCAATGAATTAAAACTGTTTAAAAGAACAGATAAAAGTATAAAATAAAATAATATTCTAAATTTTTGTGATTGAAGTTTGTTTTTATGATAAAACAATAACAAAAGAAAAATAAAATAAACATGATTATTTTATAGTAAGCAATATGTTAGCTGAATATATCATACTGAATGGGACATCAGGTCAACTGCAAGTAACACTCCAAAAACATGGATAGATGACAGTTTGGAAGCAAAAGTAAATTGATTGAAGAGCAGACCTGACAGATATATAATCAGTAATAGACTATGCAGAGGAGAAAAAGAATCAAAAGAAGACAGGTCACAATAGAATGAATTATGTAAGATAATTCCTTTGACAAGAAGAAAGCATCAAGACTAAACAATGGAAGGACTTTTGAGTTCTAAACTACATTGATGGGTAAAGAAACACATTTAATAAATCCTGATAAAATTCCTAATATCATAGGAGTCAAACAATATATAAACATTTTATTTAATTTTTAAATGTTTATTCAAAAACATCTATATTTCTATTTCATGGTAACAAATGAACACAAAACATATCAGTTACAAGAGTATTAAACTATAATATAGAGATAAATCCACAAAATTTATAAGACCTATATATAGAAAACTAGAAGCCATTACAGAGAAATTAAAATTTTCAAGGAATATTTTATGGCAAAACACTTGAAGATAAGAATTTTCTATATAAATACAAAAGATTTGAAACCATTAAAATAATTTTGAAAAGGAAGAAAACTGGAAGGCTAACATGACATTATTTACACAATTAATAGATACTTAAAATATCTTATTTACTTTTTCAACTTCTTACGCTGAGGAGACAATACAATGATTGCACAAAAAGTCTGATTTATTTCATTTATAAGTATGCACTAGGGATGTATCCATTTACCTATAAAAGTCTGCATTTTATCCTTTTCTATGGCTGAACAAAAGTGTTGTATAAAGAAGCCTTTTTTATCTATTCTTTGATTGATAGGCATTTGGGTTATTTCCAAGAGTTAGCTACTACAAATTGTGCTGCTATAAACATGGGAGCACATATATCGCTGAGTTATGATGTCTTAAATTCTTGTCTGTAAATACACAGAAGAGGAGTAGCTGGGTCAAATGGGAACTCTAATCCTAGTTTTGTGAGAAATTTCCACACTGACTGTCACAGCAGTTTCACAGGTCTATATTTTCATCAACAGTGGAGAAGGGTTCCTTTTTCCCCACAACTCCTCCAGCATTTGTTATTTGTTGATTACTTGTTAATTGCCATTCTTTGCAGGGTGAGATGGATTCTCAGTTTTAATTTGCATGTCTCGAATGGCCAGTGATATTGAACATTCCTTCGTGTATTCATCTGCTGTTTGTATTTCTTTATCTGAGAAATGTGTATTCATCTGGATGTGAATTTTTGGATTAGATCTGTAAATTGGGAGGTCTAATTTTTTGAGTTCTTTATATATGTTCATGTTTTTGATAGTAATCTTTTGTCTGAGGAAATTGACATTTTCTCCCAGATCTCTCTGTCTCTCTGTCTCTCTCTCTGTCTCTCTCTGTCTCTGTCTCTCTGTCTCTCTGTCTCTCTCTGTCTCTCTCTGTCTCTCTCTCTCTCTCTCTCTCTCTCTCTCTCTCTCTCTCTTTTCTCTCTCCCTTTAATTCTCTCTTTCTCTTTTTAATTGGAAAATAAACTCAGGACCTTATGCTTTCCAGGCAGGTGCAATGCCACTGAGCTATACCCCCTAGCCCTGTAAGTTATCTCTTGATAATTTCTTCTGTTGAGCAAAAGCTTTTTAATAAGTTTAAATTCCAGTTGTTGACATTTTGGTGATAGTTCCTATGTGATTAGGATTTTATTCATAAGGCCTTTGCCTACACCAATATCTTCAAGAATTTTACTGATTTTGTCTTCCAGAAGATTTGATGTTTCTGTTTTGATATTTAAATCTTTAATCCATTTTGAATTTAGTTTAGTAAATGGTGAAAGATATAAGTCTAATTTTAGTGTTTGGCACATGCAAAGTGAATTTTTCCAGCATTATTTATTAAAAAAGCTATCTTTTTTTGAGTGAATATGTTTGATACTTTTATCAATGATAAGACTATTATGTCTGGAGTTGTTTCAGCATCTTCTAGTCTGTTCCATTGATCCTCAGGCCTGGTTTTTTTTGCCAGTACCATGTTGTTTTCATCACAGTAGCTTATGGTATAATTTAAAGTTTTAAAATATAGATATTTCCAAATGTAAACAAGTTGCCTTCAAAAGGAAGTATATTTTATATATTTCATATTAGTAACAGTTGAAGTTAGGGAAGAGGAAAGGAGCTTCAACTCAAGAATTCTATAATCAGCAGAGATGTTTATATGAAGATACAAATGAATTTAAGAATTGTACCACTCATATCCTTTGCCTAAGGGAAATACATGTATAAAGACTCTAGCCAAATAAAAGAAAGTGTAAAAGTGAAGGTGTGGAAGAAGAAAGAAGGAAGTGATTATACTTTTTCACCCACCTGTCTACTCATCATTCTATTAGTGAGCCAACATGTCTATCAGTCTATCTGTTTCTATCTTCATGGGTAACAGTCTAGCATTGGTTATTTAATGCTAATTAAGAGTCCTTAAAATTGAAATACAAAGAGTAAAAAGAATATAATTCTTCTGAAGTTTTCATCATTTTTTGTTGTTATTGTTTCAAGATATTTGAGAGACATCAAGAAAAGTGAATGTCATCCTGGGTTAGACACTTCGTGTCTGTTGGAAAATGTCCTGCTATAGCCATAATAGAGTTGTAAGAATGTGATTAGTAGAGCAAGACAAAAGATAACCATTAAAGGAATGGAAAACTATGAGTGAAACAAAACTAACAATAAGAAAAATTAAAAAATAATAATTTAACCAAATTAAGAAATAGAAAAGAGTCATACATAACATAAATTCAAATGTTTTCATAGTAATTAAATAATAGGTACTAAATTCTGTACCAGCATAAAAACAGTAACTGTTGAAATTTGTGAGGAAGCTTCCCGAGGTAGGCCTTGAGCATGGACAGAGAAAACTCCCTATCTTGGTGGAATAGAAACTCCAGCTGACATAATGAAATGTTTAAAGCAGCAAAGTAAGTTATTTTAACTAGTGTGCTCATCAGCTGCATATAACCATGAAATGAAAACATGTTAGAAATGTCCTATTATGCATGTCTGCTTGAAGCATGCCCAAAGAAAATGTGTCATAAAAACCTAAGAAGGAAGACCATTCACTCTTGCTAAAGGCCAAGCTCAGGCAAAATAGTGCAGTTGGCAAACAGTCAAATATCTACACGTGTGTGTGGGATATTTTTTCTTTCCACCTTTAGTTTAGCATTCCTACCCCCTACCTAGATGCCCAGTGAACCACTAACTTAAAAAGTCATCCCATAGGGGCTGGGGGTTTAGCTCAGCGGCATAAGCACCTACCTGGCAAGCAGGCAGTCGTGAGTTCGATCCCTGGTACCGATAAAAAGGAAAAAAACAAACAAACAAACAACAAAAACAAAAACAAAAACAAAAAGTCATCCCATAGCTTTCTAAAATTGACCTGAACATAGGCTTACCATGACACCACTTACTAAATAGATAGGAGGGAATAGGCGGTGTCTAAATCATAGTGCTAACTTATCTTCTTTCAATAATCGTTTGATAAAACAGCAAATGCCACAGAAAGCTAACGTATTCAAGCTAAAGTGATGTAAATCCTCCTTTATTAGTTTAATCTGGTTAAAATAATCACTTTTATGTACAACAATTAATCCTTGATGTTAATATGATTTCTTATGTTAATATGATATGTTAATATGATTTCTTCAGGAAGAAAATTAAGTATCAAAATTTGTAAAGAAAAGCAAAGTAGCTTGTATACAACACATAATGATATAATTGTCTTTGAGGTGAAGATGAAAATATAAAGACAAGATAGATAGATTTTCATTTTGATGAATCTATGAGATAATGTGTTTACATAAAGAGAACATATTTGATTATATGGTAATAAAATAGTAATATATATATTACCAATTGCAAGGTTCCTGAGGATAGTTTTGAGAAGAAGGTAGTACTCATTTTATTACTCAAGACAAATTTTAAACTTTTCCTTAAAGTGAGATAAAAACACAACAAGGAAATTGTGTATTGTGTCATTATATGTGCTTCTAAGATATTCAGTTGTTATCCACTGTAGCTTTTAAGTGAAAGAGAAAAACATAAAGAATATTTCTGGGTAGGAATGAACTCTTACAGGGACCAGAATGTAAATGAAGCTGAAAGTAAAAACTAGTCAATATTGTGTTCACATCAGTTTCATTAAATTCCTTGTAACTGTCATTTTTATGGACAATAAAAGAAAAGTAAATGTCAATTAAACACTAAAAATTTAGGCCATTTTTATTAGCATGAGGTGCCAAGTAGTCGAAGGCAAGCAAACCATTCTGAAAACTCAGAGATGTTGATTCTGTTCTTTTTCTGTTTGCCAATTTACCAAGTGACCATGGATGATCAAATTCATGTGCAGCTCAGTTTCTTTAACTGTTAAATGATAGGTTTGGACCGCAGAAAAACTACACTTCTTTTCAGTCTTAAAATAATTATGTTTATAGTATCATGGCTAAGTAGAGACACGATGGCAGCCTTTAATTATTGGTGATGTTAGTAGTACTTGAGTCATATGGAAGTTCTTTATCTTTGACTGTATCCACACTAGAAGGATAGTGTGTCACTTAAAATAAAACTCAACAAAACTTTTCTCATAGTGCTATTGAAGTGTATTTCCAAAGTTCGCCAAAACCCTTATCCATCATTTTATTGCTAACAAGCTGTAAATTTCCTTTTCTAAGGAGTAGCAAAGAAACCGACCTAGAAGGAGAAAGAGATCCTCAAAGAAACTATTTCCCAAATATCAACTTAATTATAGGATCATGAACATAGGAAGATGAGTGAAATTACACATTCATGGTCTTCTTAAAAAGTTGAATTCTGATAAAACACATTTAATGTCGTAAACATGAGTGTATAAGATTTATTATAATTATACTGCAAGTAATTTTAAAAAAAGATTTGACTACATTCTAAAATTCCCTTTCTGGATAACAACATATCATGAAGTATATATATTTTATCAGATTGAAAAAACAAGGGGCTTGTAATGAAGACTTGTACCACAGAGGTGCCTTTACTCAGGTGATAAAGACTCTTGGCGTGGATTAGTCTTGTCCTTCCAGGTGTTTAATGTTAGCAGTATCTTTCAGTCTCATTTCAAGAACTAGATGACTCACAATGGTGGGATTATATACTGACTTACAGTGTGCTATAGAATCTTTCATTTGTATAGAGTGATGAAACTAACCAGAAATAATATCGTAATGGCAAAAGAACTTGGGACACACCTATTTTTTCTCATGACATAGTTTCAAAGGTGTTTTGTTACTATCTTCATTATTTTTTCTCTCATTACTGAAACAAAATAACTAACACCCAAGTTAAAGGGGGTAAGGTTTGCATAACTCAGTTTGTAGAGGTTTCAGTCCATAGTGGGCCAGCTCCAAGGCATGGTGGCACAAGGTAGGGGGTATTGTTGGGGCAACAGCTCATGGTACTCCCAAGGTAGCAAAAGCAACAGGGCAGCGAACTCAACAGCATCCATCTGCCCTTTTTATACTCTCTCTGGAATACCAGAATTAGAGTGTCGCCAAACCAATCAGTAATCACCCACCCTTAATCCCAGTGCTGCATTATGAATCAATCACACACTGTGGAACCAGCCACCTCTGAAAAAGTCCCAGGTATGACTGCATGAGACTTTGAGAGAACATCTAGACAAAACCATAACAATTACAAATCAGATAGTCATTAAAAAAAAAGAAAGAAAGAAAGAAACTCAGTGGTATTTAGTGCCTAGATCTCCCATGTCGCAATTTCACTTACACTGCTTTAGTAGCATAATACTTAATTTTTTGTTTCAAGCTATCTTTTGAATGTACTTTAAATCTTCTAAAGCTTATTTTATTTTATCATCTCAATAACAAAATTGTTTCTCATCCTATGTATGCTCAGAGTTAACTGTTGAAGAATGTTGTATAACATTTGCCCAATAAAGACTTTGATTCAAAAAAATATATATGTTGTTTGATTAAAGTTATTCAATGATGTTCGAGCTCCAAGTACAAATCCTTGTGTTCATTAATTTGCTTTCTTCTTTTTGAGAAAGTTGATATTTATTTTTCAGATTGTGCTCTAATGTGTTATCTATGAAAATTTAATGCAATGCGGTTATTCTTTTCACCCAGCAATGTCAGTAATAAGCTTTTATTGAGTGTGTATAATACAAGAACTATACCAAATACTATGTGTGCAACATTTAATTTATACTGTTAACATCCTAGGAGGTAAATATTATTATAACTTCCAATTTATAGATTAAAAAAGAAAATGTCAGAAAGAGCTCAATGCTGCATGGGTAGGAAGCTACAAATAACATCACCTAGCCTAGAGTCCAGGTGATTAGCCATCAGGGAATACATCCTCTCTGCTCTCAGCACATGTAGGAACAAAGAGCAATACACTTACCATTAAATGAAGTTCAACTTAATTATATAGATGCTTATTAGTGGGTCACAAATCAGATTCTAGTGGAAAGCTTCTTATTATTCAATCTCAAGCAAAAATGTGCATGGAGGGTACAGTATATACAGAAACTCTTGTCTGTGGGGCTTACTTTTGCTCACTTTTGTGCCCCTGTGCTTAGAAAAGTGCCTGACATAGGACATGGTAAGTGCTCTCTCTACATTTATTCTGTAAATTAATATTTTAATTACATCTCTGGGATGCAAGTTTCAATCTGAAGACTTCTACACTTCAGAATTCCCCTGTGTTTCAATACTTGTTTAAATCGATACATTTGATATCTTTCTCTTTAATTCAAGTGCTAGGAACTGAATTAACTCTGTTCTTTAAACTTGGTCAGAAGAAAGAGAATTATTAGATTATTAACAAAATTTTTCACAAATTCAATTTGTTCATCTTTTGATGTTCTTCTTTAACAAAACTTTTATGTTTCATTTGAGAAAGAAAAAAAAAATCCAAGACCCATATGGGTTCCTTCGTCAGACTAACATATACTTTTCTAAAATAGCAAATGTAACTAAGAACTTTGCTTGAGTACTATAAAAAGTCAGTTAATTGGTAGTGAACTTTTCCTTTTATAGATGTCTGTAAGTTTAAATGTTAATTTAAAAGTAGATTCAGCTTTACTAAAGAAAACCATATATGCTATATTAAGGGTGATGATTTGGCTGTTTAAAGTGCTCATAAACCCCACCCATCTTCTAAAAGTTCACGCTGCTATGTGGATTTTTAGTGCGGCATATTCTTGCTTTCTTATAATAGCTCTCTCCTAAGTTTGCATACTGACCCAGATTAGCAGAGCTGGTATCTTTGTGAAGGCAACAAGGCTTCTCCTGTAGCAGAATTATATAAATTATTTCATTTATGTACACATTTTCTCCTCTTAACTACCTCAGGTTTTATTGAAAGCCCCTTTGAAAAGACATTGAAATATAAAAGTTAACACTTTAAAGATTCAACCAGTGTATTTCCAGGAATGTTACAATTCAGAAAATGCTTCTAGAAGCATAACAGATTACAAATGTAAGATGATTAAGTTTTCTAAGAAATAAAATACTTAAAATGGTTTACAAAATGAACAATTGGGTTAGTTATATTTAAAATATTTGAAAATGATATTTTTCTTTTACTATGTAGCATTTATTGTCTGCCTGTCAGTGATTTATTTTAAAATATTAATTTTGATGTCCCATTGAGAAATGAAGGTAATAGAATATTTGAGTCTTAGCTTTGATAAAAACTCAGTCAACCAAATAAGCTGCTAATAAAATGATCAGATATTTTTGAAACTTAAAGTCACACACTTTTGCAATAAAACATAGAGAAATCACTGGAAAGTAAGTTGAAAAATCTTTTTAAAATCTAAATATAGTCTTTCATTTTATTATTCAAAACTTTTCTTCTTGCCTAAATTTATGTCTAAACTATTCATAAAATGACCTAGAATACTGATTTAAGATGATATACCATATATCTCATACCAAAAATGAGACTTCTTGTCACTTGGTTCTATCACGTGTGTTCATGTGTATCTGTATGATAATTAAAAATCTAACAGTTTTGATTGGTATGTATTATTAATGAATTATTAGTTATATTACTTTGTTTATTACTTAAAAATCTCTAGAGAGTAGATGTTATGACTTAATTTCTCATGATAAATATATTGGCTTATAGAGTTTGGGTAAGTTTACTTAGAAAAACCAAAAAACAAGGCTGAAATTTTAATTAATATTGTAAACTACCATAAGACCTTTAAATCATGACACACCACTCTCTTTTTCAAGCACCTGCTATATCCCTTGCATTGAATCTATGCTGCTTAGTTTTAGCCAGCTGCAGCTAGTAGTGAACACATAGACATGTACGGATGGTTATAACTATGGTGAAAACTAAATAGGGTAGCATTGTCAACAATAGCTGGAGATTACAGCTACATTAGGGCTGGTGGTCCACAAAGATTTTTCTGAGGAGATGACGTTTAAGCTGAGACTGAATGTCAGGAAGGAAATAAGATAAAGGAGCAGTAACTTTGATTACAATGTAGAAGTACATCTTGTTATATTCAAGCATATGTCAGGACCAGAAGTTAACCTTGTGGTTATAATACCCTGAAAAGGGGAAGAACAGAAAAAATGACAAGGACTGTTATACAGAGGTAGAGACCAGGGCCAATCAAATAGGGGGTTGTGCTGCAGCCAACCAATGTGAATTCACCCCATGTGTTACGTGGCGATACTGTTGTGTTTTAAGAAAGTGTTATAATCTATTTCAAATGGATTACTCTGCAAGTTATGCAGGAAAATGTAAGAGGAGAAAGAAAATAAAAGTCAATGTTAATAAGAAACACACAGTTGCACAAACAGTTATGGGCACAATGCATGTAACACATTTATACTTTTAAAAGTCCATTTTTTATGATTATGACTATAATTTCAATCTTGAAATAATTATCTGGCAGAAAAGCATAAAATTAGGATGCATGCTTCAAAAGTCTGCCATCCAGTGAAAAACTGGAGAACAAATTTATAGGTATTTTGAAATTATTTTAATAAACATTATGAAAAATGTATTTATAACAATATGGAGCTTAATGTGGTTTTGTTTTTTTTTTTTTTGTCTTTTTCATTTTTATCGGTACCAGGGATCGAACTCACGACTGCCTGCTTGCAAGGCAGGCACTTATGCCGCTGAGCTAAATCCCCAGCCCCGCTTAATGTGTTTTTAAAAATAACATGTTGTGACTTCTTTGACAATAGCTTTTCATATGGTATATGATTCATACTTAAAGTAATATTCCAACATGACAACACAAATTGTAGGAAATGGCTATGCTTTTGATGTAGACAGATTTGATAGCAGTTCCTGAAAGTTAATGGTATGTTTTATGCTTAAAAGAAGAATATTAGAGACTGAAGCATCAATTTACTGTAAATATCTCATTCTCTTACTTATATTTGAGTTTTTGTGATGTAGGATACCATTTATAAATCTCAGATCACTAAAGATCATTTTCAACCCATTGTTACCTACAAAAGACATTTACTATAATATTAACTCATCCTGGTTCATACAGAACACATCTGGAAATTTTATTTAGTCACTGCACATCCTGCAAATGAATAATTTTTAAATTAATGAGCATTTGGAAAAAATTGTTCTTTATATCAAATAATACATAAACAGTTCTAGAGCTATATACTGGTACTTGTTACTACTAGAGATATTAGATAATGTACAAGAAAAATATAATAATCATACTTTCTCATTATAGGAAAGATGAGCACATCAAGATATTTTCCTACTACAAAAGTTTTTTGAATCTCCTTACACTATATTAAAATTATGTATTGCCGTATGTGAGGCTAACACGTTTCAATTCCCTTTAGCAGTAAGCAGTTCTTGTGAAAGGAGAAGCAACTTTGATAATGTTGTAGTTGTTCCACAAAGCGTATGATAGCCATACCATGTTCATGGTAACAGAACCCTCCTTTCATACCTCCTAGTATTTTTATATATTTTTGTTTTTAAGAATTGATAAAAGATAAGTTATTGATATATGATTCTGTGTATTTTTATAAAAATCACTCATTTGATTTATGCAGCAGTTAGAAACTTTCTGTCAGTAGAATACTGAAAGATCATAGACCATGGAAGAACAGTTACTTTATTTTAATGTTAATAGTGGAGCTCTCAGAGAACTTTGTGAAAATCACTACTATTCATGTGAAAAATAGTTAAGTTTTCCTTAGTGCTGTATGTTTCTGTAATTTCTTAAAAGATATTTCATACATTTCACAGTGAAAATTAGGTGATAAAAATTTGAAAAAGTCTATAATTGGGAAGTTTGACTGTACTTTTGTAAAAAACTTTCCAGTCCAGTCAAATAATCATAGATTTTTGCCATTTTATGAAATGAATTTAAGAATGGTTTACACTGTCTAGCACCAACATGTTTAGTTTCAAATATTTAATAAATTTTAATTAATTTATTATAGAAACTTATTAAGCTCTTAATCAATTCAAGGCACTGTGTACATATCTTGGTACTAAAGATGAATTAAACACAAATTTCTTTCTTTTAGGAGGTGAAGGCCTAAAACAAAGAATATAAGTACTCATAATTAAAAAGTGAAAGAATTACATTCCTAGCAGCAAATAAAATATGCTGTTGGAACTGAGAGATGAGAAAGATTCTTTCTTAATGCATTAGAGAATTTTTGTCTTTTTTCTCCTTTTTTGTTTTACTTTTTATTTGACATATACTCTTTGTACATATTTATGGGACACATTACAATAAATCAATACATATATACAATATGTAAGTCAAAGTAATTAACATTTCCATCTCCTCTAAGTTCATTATTTCGAAATGTTTTAAAACCTCAGACTCTTCTAGTAATTTAAATAACATAAATTGTGATAGCCGACAATTAATTTATTATTATACAGAATATTAGAATGATTCCTCCATCTAACTGTTTTTGCTATCTGTTATCTTACCTGTATGATCATTCTCTTCTCTTACTAGTCTCCAGTGACTATTATTTTATCTTTTATAGTAGATCAACTTTTTCATTTCCACAAATGAATGAAAGTATTAAGGATCTGTCTGTTTTTTCTGAGTTCACTTCACTCAGCATGGTATAATTTATCCATGATGCTGAAAATGATGGGATTTTATTCTCTTTTTATGGCTGAATATTATTCTGCTATTTACACATACTATACTTTCTTTATCCATTCCTTTGTTGATAAAAACTTTGGTTGATTCCACACTATGGCTGTTTTGAATACTGCTGCTATGAACATGAGAGTTCAGTATCCCTAATTTAATTATTTCATTTACTTTAGATGTTTTGAAATGAAGTAATGGGACTCCTGGGTCACTTAATAATTTTATATTACATCTCTTTGTGGAGCTTCTGCACTCTTTTTTAACACTGACTGTACTAATTAAATTTTTACCAACAGTATATGAGAATTCCCTTTCCCACATTCATATTAACATTTGGCATGCCTTTTTGATAATAACCATTCTTACTGAAATGCAGCGATGTCTCACTGTGATTTTGATTTCCATCTCCAAGATTATTAATGTTATCTTTGAACATTTTTCATCTATTGGTGATCATTTTTATGTCTTTTTTCAAGAAAAGTATAACCAGATTATTTGCTCATTTTTTAATTGGATTATTTTTTGAGCTGTTTGAGCTCCTTGTATATTCTGGTCATTAATCATATGACTGACTTGTAAATATTTTCTCCCAGTCTTCAGATTGTATTATCACAGCATTGATTATTTTCATTGCTCTGTGGGAGCTTTATAGATTAATAATATTGCATTTGCATATTTTTTGCTTTTGTTACCTGGGCTTTTGGAGTTTTATCTAAAATAAGTCATTGCCTACACTGTTATCTTAAAATGTTTGGACCATATTTTATTTCAGTGCTGGCACTATTTCAAGTAATAAATAGAAGTTTGGGTGCATTTTGAGTTGATTTTCATATATGGTGAGAAGTACTGTTCTAGTTTCATGCTTCTGCTTCTGAATAACTAAGTTTCTCAGAACTACTTCTTGAAAAGAATGTCCTTTCTCTAATGCATGCTCTTGACATCTTAGCTGAAAATCAGTTGGCTGCAAAAATATGAACTCATTTCTAGATTTTCTGTTCATTCTATTGGTTTCTGTGTCTGTTTTTCGATCAGTACAATACTGTTTTGGTTACTATACTTTGTAGAGTGTTTGAAACTCAGTACTGTGATGCTTCTGGCTTTGTTTTTTGTTTAGAATTGCTTTGGTTATTCAAGATCTTCTGTGGTTTTTAATGAATTTTATGGTTTTTTTCTATATGTGTGAGATTATCATTTATATTTTTCTGAAGATTACACTGAAGTTATAAATGGCTTTGGATAGACTAGACTATTTTATCAACAGCGCTTTTTTTCAATCAGTGAGTGTGCTTTGTATTTCCATTTTCCTAGCATAACATCAACAAATTCTTAAGTAATATTGACTTATAATATACAATAAAAATCTTGGTTATATAGAAAAGTGCTTTTGAAATATAAGGTGAAGCACAAGACGTTTACTAATTTTTCAACGTTTTGTTAGAAATTTCCAGAAATTTGAAATTGCAAATAAACACAATTGTTACTGCAATTTGTGTGGATCTGGAAACTAGAATGGGTTAGCTGTGTGGCATGGCCTGGGAGCATATTCTCACCTGAGACTCAAGTCATTTTTGTTGGAAGAACTCAGTTCCTTGCAAATGAAAAACTAAATACTTCAGTTTTTTGTTGTTGGCATTCATATGGTGACTGCTCTGAGATGTAGGAGGTCACCTCAGTGCCTTGCAGTGGGTCCCCCAACATCGAACCTACAACATGGCCCAATAATGATTCCACCAAGATGAATCCACAGCTTTCTTTTCTTAGTCACAGACACATATTCACATTGCTGGTGTTCCATTTGCTTATACTATTGCTTGGAAGCAAGTCACAGGTTACCCTCATCTTCGAGGGGACAGTTTTATGTAAGACCATGAGTAGGGAGTAGAGATTATGAGGTGGGAGTCTGTTTACTAGGAGTGGAAAGTCGAAGTTTTAGTTGAGCCAGAGAGCATGACACACATCAGTTTATACAAACAACATGGAAAGGAAGTTTCAATTTAGATCATGAAGGAAATGGAATGCCTTAATCTGGAGTTGAACATTACTTTATGTACAAGATGAAACCACAGTAATGTTTTTTAATAGCAGAGAAATATTCATGACAATAGCCTTCAGAAAATTTAGTCTGGAAACAGCTTTGAAAAATTGACAAGGCAAGAAAATAATTGATTTATAAGACAAGTGTTGAAAAAATAAATTAACTATAGTAAGTCCTCAACTTAAGAACAAATGTGTTCAGGGAGAACATTCATAAGTTAGATGAACTCATAGGTCAGATTCTTTCCTAAATCTGACAAAGTGAGTTATGTACTATATTTTCATTGTTGTTTCCATGGTTATTGTTTTGTACTTCCTCACAGTCCTTTCCATGTCACCACTGCTTTTCCTCTTGCTTCTGGACATCCTGTAGTTTGATTGAGCACTGTACCACTGTACGTTACCACACAGCAGTCAGCACATAGCAGCACAGCTGTGACAATGTCCAGCACACGCTTCTGCAATTTCTTCTCACCTCATATCATGAGGTCTGTTCCTACCTGTGAAAATTTACAACTTGAATGCTCATGAGTCAGAGACTTACTAGATTATTTGTGTAGATGTGATAACAAATTCCGAGTTAAAATAAAAACTTTTGCATCTTAAAGTATACTATAAAAGGGATGATGCTCAGTCAGTAATCCACTTCTTCATTGTATGCAATTTGCAAGTTTCTCTATATGTGAATACAGACAAGCTGTCCTTCGGGAAAGTCTGTAAGACTGTCTGTGACACAAAAAATGTAGGATAGAGACCTTAGGGTTCTCAGCAAGAGGAACCTTGTAAAAAATAACAGTAGTTTCTCTAGGAAACTATCAAGTGTGACTACTTCCTCGAGATTTTAAACTTTGCTCTCTAACTCTTGACTAATAGCACCATTTATTAAAGAATGGCTGACTTTTCACGAACATCAGAAAAAAGGGAGTAGAAATTAGAATAAAAAGGACTGACAGAAATAAACAGACCTTTTCAGAACTCAACAACAAAGCGGCATCAGATAGAGAAAAACTAATGTTTTGAATCCACGTTAATATATTAATAATAATGAAAAAATAGTGTTAGAAAGTGCATAAAGGTTACAGCTAAGAATAAAGAACATGGTGTGTGCTGGACACTGTCACAGCTGTGCTGCTGTGTGTTGACTGCACACTATGGTAACTTGCATGTATTGAAATGCACAAGTTTTCCAAACTTTTGCTAAAGATTCGTAGTGCACAAGAAATACAGGACCAGCTCCCTGGGACATGGATGAGTAGGCGGTGCAGTCAGGCGAACACTGGAGAGCACAGGATAGGGTGGAGTTGCCAGGAAAGTGAGAGTAATAGGGGGAGTGACAAGGACTACAAAAAAATCTTTGTAAATGATCTATGAAGAAAAGATAGAGAAATAGAATTGAAAGAGTTTTAGAGAGAAGGAATGGACAGAATGATCATCAATATCATTAAACAACAACAACAATGTACTGCTCTAAGTGAAATAGTGCTGCAAAGCACAGAGAGTGATGTAAAGTATTTCAAACTCAAAATCTGTTTGTAGTTAGACAAATATCATCAAAGCAGCCAAGCCTAAATTATTAAGAAGTGATGGGTTGAAAGTAAATGACTACACGTGTCCCATGTAAAGTGACTGATAAAAAGAAATATGGTTTAAAAGAGGGAGTAAGACATAAAGCAGGAGGAAGGGAAGTGGATAGGAAGGGGAAGGAATATAAAAAAAGAAACAATGTGTATTATTTTCATATACCTCCCCCCAGCCCTGGAGATGATTATAAACTTCATGGCCTGCAAATGCATGCTAATAAAAGGTAAAAACTATTATTAAAAAGTTTTCTAAAAATTTAAGTTTTAAAATACTCATTTAGAACATACACATGAAATCTTGATTTCAACCACAGGATATTGCAGTGTTATCTCTAATTTATAGTAGTAACTGATTTGGAAAGAAGTGGGATGAAGTGCAAGAAAACCATCAATTTTGCAAATAAGAAGTTACTGGGAAACTTTAATAGCAATATTTCATGAAGTACGAGAGCCAGAAGCCAAAGTATAAGATTTAAAGAGAAAGTGGGATCCAGAAACGAAGCCTCTGTTTGATTTTATGGACAACATAGGACTCAGAATAGATACTCTCGAGGAGAGCAATGGGAAAGTTAGAGATGGTCATGGAAAACAGAGGAATGATAAGACTAAATTCTAAGTGGCCAATCAGAGATTAAAGAAAAACATTGCTTGAAGCAAACTCCCCAATCACAACTTGAATTGGAAACTCACATGAGGAATCGGCAGCAATACTCAAGGCAATGTTTTGACCAAGCCTATTGGATAGCATCTTACTGAATTTTAGAACATTTTTGTCATCTAACCGACTTTCCAGTCTCTGCATAGGTTTCACTTAGTACTGAAATTTTCATTTAATAACTTACTTTTGGGATGTGAAGAGATGTTTCTGAGGGATGATATCTCTATCTGCTCTTCAAGTGCTGGGAGTTGGGGGATTTATTTGAAGAAGACGTGAGTCATTCCCAGTTGAGGCAGAAAGGCAGAAGCCACGGTGAGGAGGTATATGTATTCCAGAAGCAAAGATATGCTAGGTCAAACTGGCTTCTGGAATAAAAAGGAGATGGATTTGCAGAGGGAAAAAATTCAGTAGCATAGATGTAGGGATTTGTTGCTTCTTTTTTGTTTTTCTGTATTGTGGATAAGCACAGAGCCTCATGGTTACTCAGCAAGGATTTATCACTGAGCAGCACCCCCAATTTCAGAATTACTTTTGGAAACAGATGTGATGCTTTCCCTCTACCCATGTAGAGAAAAAAAAATAAGTACTGGGGTCAAAGATGAGAGGGTTTGAGATTCAGCAGACCTAGATGGAAGGAACTTTGAATGAGTTGTCACTGAAAAGTCCTAGTCTTTTCCACAGTGATAATCACAGGCAATATTGGCAACAGCAGAGTCACAGGTTACCTGTGCATACCTGTTTGTATTTTCAATTTATTCTCATGAAAAGTGTGTGATTTTCATGCTTTTAAAGAGCAGTGACTCATTCACAGTTTACATGACTGATTTTAGGTTCTTTGCTTGGGTTTAGTCACTCAACAAATATTTGTGGAAGACTTACAATACGCCATAAGACATATTTTAAAATGTTTGTTGTTTCTTTTGATGATTAGAAGAGCTGTCATTTGTTCTTTTAGAAAACTAATAGAAAAGAAAGGTGAATAAAGTGTCATTTAGTTACCAAATATTTCCTGAGCACATACCACTTACTAGGCTCTATATTAGAAGGGAAATTCATAGATACAAACAAAATAGATGTTAGCCAATAAAGTTTAAAAACTAGAGGAAAAAACTAAATTCTTTCAAGCTTTCCCACAACATTTCTTGTGCAGGTAAATGCTAAATACTGTTGTGAATATTCTGCCAAAAATTTTCAGAGTTAATATTTTTGGAAAGTTTTTATTTTATTTTATTTTAAGCTGGTTTTTGTTGTTGTTATTGTTGTTGTTGTTTTGGTTTCTAGATTTGAACTCAAGACTTGGCACAAAAACTCTACTGCTGAACAACACTCTTCACCCAAAAGTTTTGCATTCAGCGCAGTGGAGACTGGAGTTGCTTCATGCTCATTTCTGAGCCTATTCTGAATTTTAAATAAGATAGCACAAAAAGATTAACAGAGAAAGAATTGGGAACTAAAACAGATTTTAAAAATGAACACGTTTTTAACATCTTTCCTTGAAATCTTATTCAAAGGCATATAATTGCCTTTACTTGAAGTAAACCACATTTGTTCATTTATCTTGTCAATAAATTTTGAGTGCTTATTTGAGCAACTGATGGTCTAAAATATTGTTTACTCACACAAGAAAATTTCCATGAAAATCTGATTTTTTTAGGAGCTAAAAATACTTTTGCAAAAGCAATATAGTCTGTATTAAAAAAGGAACAATAAAATTCAGAAAGGGAAAGTTGATATTTGTATCTCTAATACTCAACAAATAATTGCCACTGAAATTGTCTACAATTTAGCTTCCTAAAATATTATGTATATTCTAATGCAAATAGAGACAACTTGTGCCTTTCTTTTTAGTTATTCTTCATGCAAGATATTCCAAATTCATCAAACATAAGTGCTTAAATATTCAATCCAACTCAGCATAAATATTTACTGAGTACCAAATATTACAGCCACACTACCAGAAGATTTGGTAATCATTATGAGGCATTAATACAAAAATTGGGAAGCAACTACTTCTTTGCAGGGCAGAACTGGTTGGTTTTGAACAATTTCTTTCCACATATCTCTTAGCTCCCTATAATTCTTGCAAAAGTCACACAATAAACTAAGACTCAAATAGCAAAAATACATGTATTTTAGGGATTTATACCTCTAAGACACATACACAGAGAAACAATAAATCTATCCAAATGCTGTCTTTTATTTATTGCTAGTGTGGAGACTCATAAAAGTTGGAGATTTTAGGCCAAAGTGTTGTCAGCATTAACTTCAGTGACATGGCAGTTCAGTGACATCAGCTTCAATTTCTTGGGGTAAAACTATTCAGCTTTTCCTACATTGGGGGAGTAGACACAGATGCACACTCTGAATTCCACTCTTCATTTTGAAGAGCTAGTCTGCCTTTAGAACTATCTTCACAAAATAGTCTCACTCTTCATTATATTTAAAGAGTGACATCCTAAGAGGAATAACCATCTGTGTTACAGCAATTCCTTTGTTTATTTAACAATTTATTTAAAAGTTGCACTTATCATGACAAATTATACACAAGGAGAGGGAAGGATGTTGAGACAGGCAGTGCAAGGATTGCTGTGAAATATGTGTCTGTATGTGTGTGCCTATGTTCACACGTGTGTGTGAGTGTGTGTGTGTGTATGCACTCACAGGAAGAAAGTTCCGAGTCAGCAAAGAAAATATGAAATTTCAGAATAAGAAATGAACAGAGAAAACAGGATCATTTCAAAAAGTTCTTGTAGTTTAAAGCCTTCACATTGTATCACCACTGGAATATTAAGAGTGTAGTCTTTACATAAACTTTCAGCCTAGGTGCCTACAGAATGGGTGCTCAAGTTAAAAAAAAAAAAAAAGCCTTCACTATATAAAGACAGGTTAACTTGCTGGAGGTGGGCAAAATTTGGGGAAACTCAAATCCCTGAAAATTGTGGTCCAGCCTCTCAGTTATTGCACAGGAAGAATAAGGGAGGCAAAATCTGAAGACAGAAAATTCAGATTATGATGCTGGTCATACCACTTGTAAGTTACATGACATTTGCAAAGTTAATTCACTACTAAGATCATCAGTCTTCCCAGGACCTGCCTGGCAAGCATGAGGCTGGAGGTTCCATTCCCAGTTCCATTCCCATTCATCTTATCTTTATACTGAAGATAACTTACAAGTAGTGGTATTAAATGAATTAATATAGGACATTGTCTTAGGTGCCTCATATGAAAATGTTATTTTTTTATCTTACATATTAAAGTTATAGCCAAAATGTGAAAAGAGAAAGATTAGCTCACCTGACTTACAGGAAAATACACTATGATTGTCTCTTGTAGTGCAATGCAAAAATGTATCCTTAAAGAAAAAAAAAATCAACAAAGTCCTTCGTAGTAACATTAAGCCACTGGCAACATAATGATAGATTTTGTTTTAATTTGCTGAGCTAAGTCAAAGAAAGTACAGTTCAAAACAACTAAAATAGACCATTTCACAAAAGAATATCGAGAACTAAACCCAAAGGCCCAGTTCTACTTGAGAACTATTTAAAAATATGACCTATTTTTAAAGTTTCATATTTTATTATTTATCCCTTCGGAGCTCCCAACTTTCAAATAAAAGTGAGTGTATTTCTTTTAAATGAGAGAAGGTCTGAGCTGTGCACATATCTGGATTCTGATAGTGCCAAGGGATCTTTTTTTTTTTTTTTTTTTTTTTTTTTTTTCAAAGCAGCAGTTCATGTTCAGTCAGCGCCAAACGGAACTTCAAGCTCAAAGGGGTTGGCTAAATTTAGAAACCACAATGTTCAAGTAGTTCTAAATTTGACAGAGAAAAGTAGAAGCTAACCAAAATTGTGTATAAAATGATCTTCTCTATTATGATACCAGAGTGGACAAGATATTATTTCTTCTAAATTTAGGAAAATTACCCACAAATATGATTGAATGAAGATTGGAATATAAAACAAATGAGTTTACATTCTGGAGTAAAGAATTAGTTTCATGAATGTTTTGAATTGCTTTTATGATCTCTTTTGAAATAGCAAACATCAAAATTACCAGCAAAACTGGGTGTGGTGACACACACTTGTAGCTTCAGCTACTTAGAATGGTGAGGCAGGAAGTTCCACGCCAACTTGGATAACATAATGAAAAACAACCCCAAAGTAAACAAACATAAATAATTACTAATCAAAGTATGAAGAAACCTATCTTTATGTTGTATAGAATCTTTATGGCAGTGCTTCCAACCTGAGTTTCAATATTGTCAGAAACATTTATATTTTGTATGTCTGTAATATAAAACTAAATTTTTAACCTGGCTCTACATATGAAATACATATTTCATGTGCAATATTGTACAGTGCCATTGTAAGTGAATTCACCATTTCACATTATTTTAATTCTGTCTGAAATTTTCAATAGTAAATGAAGCATTCTGATTTATTCCTAGCACATCTTTGCTGCATTAATAGTGCTACCATTGAATACACTGGTATAAATCAACCAAAATTTATCTCCAGTGTAAAAATTTGAAGGACAATCAAGCTAACTTTTAACATTCTATTGTTACCTTTATAATTATTGTGACGCAATTACTTATAAGAAATAGTGACCTAGTTAGGCATGGTGGCACCTACCTGTAATCCCAGCGCCCTGGGAGACTGAGGCAAGACTATCCTAAGGTCAAGCCCAGTCTGGGTAATTTAGAAACTCACAGAGACATTGCCTTGAAATAAATACAAGGTAGGGCCTGAAAACATAGCTGAGTGCCAAGGCTCTAGTTCAGTCTCTAGTGCTACATGTACCACAAAAGAGAAGGTAAAGCATGTAAATGAATGTTTTAGCTACT
Source organism: Cavia porcellus (assembly GCF_034190915.1). Classification (NCBI taxonomy): domain Eukaryota; kingdom Metazoa; phylum Chordata; class Mammalia; order Rodentia; family Caviidae; genus Cavia; species Cavia porcellus. Next base: position 25,104,916 of record NW_026947512.1, read on the forward strand.
TTTCTTGTTGCTGAGATCAAGTACCCAACACTCAAAGTACAAGGAGGAAAGCTTCATTTGGATCCCACTTTGTAGAGGTTTCAGGTCATAGCTGACTGGCTTCAAGGTGATCGCAAAGGAGGAGCAGTTCATTGCAGCCAGCAGGCAGAAAGACAGAGCGCAACAAGCAACCACAGCAACTCTGTTTCTGTCTCTTACATTTTATCCAGGTGATTTGCCTTTAGAGCAGGTATCACTTCCACCCAGGGAGGGCCTTCCCATTTATCTACTCCTAGAATGATGTGAAACCAGTTGGTGGATTAATTTAGTAGTCACATATCCTTAAACCCAGCATCACACAATGCCAGCATCACACAGTGTAGGTCCAGCCATCTCTGAAAGCCCCACTAATGACTGCATGAAACTCTGGGAGGGACTTGCCATCACAAGCCAAGCCATCACAATTCATGTGGGGTAACTTTCAATTTTATTGCAAGAGAGAATAGAGAATGTGATAACCATTAAGTTTCTGCAGCAATGAGGCAATGATAATTTAAAAATGACAGCAGTAGACAATTTTATTAATATATAAATTCCAATGGTAAGTAAATTTAGAGATATTAGAGATTAAAGTAATGTGTATTCTGAGTAGAAATAATTATCATTTTTAAAATATGAACTATGTGTGAACCAACAAAAGAACAATTTAATTTCTCTGTTTTCCCAAGTCTTTACTCTATCATTCATTGTCATAGCTCACTTTTCTTGAGATATCTATTGAAGTAAGAGCTTTTTCACTCAAAAATTCCTGTGATTTAGTACATAGAAACAAATTCACTTATAATCACTGAATTTTAAAATGATAACATTTTCCAAATCAGATTATTTCTCAATAGTACAATTTCAGACTGTATAACATGCCAATTAAAATTCAAGTTCAAATGTTAAGAGATACTCTTCTAGACTCCTTCAGTAATATTAAATATTGAAATCAATGCAGTTTTGATAGATTTTTCCATATACTAGAGATCTAAAATTCTAATATTTCTATTGTGTAGTTGCATAGTTCTGAAGTAAGTTGTAATGTTTCAAAAACATTAATGCATCAGTAAATAACTTTAGATCATAAATTAGTACTAGGAACAATGTTAAGTGTTTGTGTTTTCTGATAGTTATTTATCTCTAAGTTGATCAGACAGTATTTGAACCAGGCACAAAGAGCCCAAATTAAATCATAATGACAATTGTATATAATTGCTGGTTATTTTTTATGAGTTACTAGTGAATTTTTTAAAAAAATTAAATTTAAGAAAAATACATTGAAATTTTTCTTATCATAAGTATCATATATTTTCATTATAAGGGCTTAGAATATTCAAAGAAATAATGACAGTATATCCAAGAACAATTGGTGTTAACAAGATTAGGGTCATATAATTACATATATATTTATAATTTTGTCTTTATTTAACTAAGGTATTCATTACAATAAAATCAGAACCATGAATTTCAACATCTAAAATTGTACCCAGTATGCTCATAACATCAAATAAAGTTTACTGAACAAATTTGTGAAAATATAAACCAAAAAGTCAACATAATAATGAAGATGACCCATTCAAACATATGGTCATGAAATTTTAGGATGTTGAATATGAAGATTTGACACTAAACAATCCTTTAGACACAGAAATAAAATCACATATAGGAGACACAACATAAGATTTAAACATATTAAAGTGCTAATTCTAACCTTCTATGTTTAACTTAAAAGTTCAGAGAAAAAAGATTAATATCAAATTCAAATACATTAGATCTCAAAATGATTCTATGTGAGAGAAAGAAAACGAGAAATAAAGAAAAAAGCAAGGAAGAAAGAAAAGAAAGAAATGAATTCTTCACTAAGATAATGTAGCAAATAAACAAGGAAGATAAAGCACAAAGAAAAATTGTTCCCGCCAAGGGAAAGGTTGAAAGTAGTTTCTTGAACGATAGTAAAGGGAATTCCTAAAATAGCACCTATTACTGATCTACCATGTCCAAAAGTATATAAGAACCTGAAGACCAAGAAGTAAACTCCAGGAAAACAAAAAGTAACTGTTAAATTAAAGATAAATTTCAATGAGAGTGACTATCAACAAAGACCAACAATATGTTTTACATAGATCTTTAGTGTCTAAGATGTAGCAATTTGGGAAAAAAAAAGAAAAAGATAATTTTAACTCCAGGGCAAATAAAAATTATCTAAAACAGACATAGATCTTACTGTTTGAAGTTAATAATATAACACAATTGTTAGGGGATAGAAAACAATGAACTGTAATTTAAATTAAAAAAGTGATGATTTTATAGAGAGGATGGAAAGATACATTGGGCATTGGAATGATGGTGCAAAAGTGTTCATTTTCACTCTGGGAGGCTGAGGCAGAAGAGTTGCAAGTTCAAGATCAGCCTGGCCAACTTAATGACTTAGCGAGAGACTGCCTCTATATTTTAAAAAAGTAAATTAAAATAAAAAAGTCTGGAGATGTAGCTCAGTGTGATCATCCTGGTTTGAATATACTGTATTGAAAGAAAGTATTCATTTTAATGTTACATAATGGTAATAATGTGTACTATTTATTAGTAGGAAACTTGAAAAAAGAAATAATATAAATGACATTCCTATTACAGTGAAATAGATAAATATTTTTATACTGTTATCAATGACTTCCCACTTTCATATAACACTAAAATTAGCACTTTTCATGGATATTAAACGCTTCTCTCTTCCTCCTCTCACAAATTTATACCATAATTTTTATTTAAATTATAGTCAGTATCCTCCCTTGTTTTGCCTATAAGAACAGTTTTTATTATCATCTTGAGCAAATAGTATTTTCCTTAGTTTAACAGATTAGTTTGCTGTAAAACGTGAGGAAGTTTAAGCTGTGTGTGTGGGTGTGTGTACACACAGAAAAGAATGGGGCCAGGGTGTTCTATCTGAAAGATAACATGAACAAATACAAAGAAATGCTAAAGCACACAATTACTGGTTTCTAGGACTCCTTTGTCACTCAGCAGAACTATTGCCATATAGTTCCTGGTGATTTCTCTATCACCAATCTTGGCTTTAATCCCATCTTTCACACATCTTCCAAAATTACCTCCTAATCACAGATCTAATCATTCACTTCCTTGTGCAAAAGCCCAAAACAACTGCTGATTGATTGCTTTAAACTTGTCAGTGTGACATTTAAAGGCCCTAACCAGTCTAACTCCAGCCTAACTCTTCAATTTTATCTCAATCATTGTTGTAAATCTGCATTTTAGGCATGAACAAGTAATTACTTTCTGATCTCCGAGCAAACTGTCCATTCACACTGCCATTCTTTCCATGATAGTCTTCAGGCCTGCAGTGTCTTGCTTCTTTCTTCTTCAGCTACCTGACTTCCTATTTTCCATCTACATAAAAGCTAGAAAATTCCAGAAAAGCTGGAATTACTTGAATAGACACATTATTAATTTTATTATATTTTTTCCATTATGCATTGAGTCTCCTGTAGGAACTGCAGCTCTGTGTTTTGGGCTTCATTGTGTTACTTAGGCCTACCTGATTTACATGAGAATGTCACCATTGTCCTTTGGTAGAGAATTCACCATGTCCTACTTAGAAGTGTATTACACTTCTAAGTTGTGTATTACACTTCATACACAGAGCAACTCGGTAAGAATTCCTTGTTAATTTTTGAACAAAACATGCAAAAATAAGTAAAAATGTATATTCCTATTCATTGTTATCATTCATGATGCATATCAAAGATAAAAGCCACAATGTTCTAATTATAAAAGTACATATTACAGTGCTTTGCCTTTTGGTATGAGAAATTCCAGACTAGAGCACTATTCGCTGAAGTCTTCAAATTACTTATAAAACGATTCCAAAAGTTTTGTAAAACTTATATTTGAGATTATTTATTTTAAAAAGTTAGGAAAACATTAACAGGAATTTCCTCATCAAGTTAGAATGAAAAATTAAGTTCAAAAAGAATATTTAAGTTCTTACTGGTGTTGTGGATAACAACCTTTTTATTACAAAGGCAATCTATTAGCATCTGCGGCATGTACAATCTTAGCAATTGCAAATGCAGATCTTTCTACTTTTATGCTTGAATTTTTAAGTCTCCTTACTTAGTTATTTTCATCTTAACTTTCTTAAACTTTCCATAAAGCTCAGAAAAGTTAGTATCCTGCAAACAAGGAAACATTGCTGGCTTTTCCCTTTTTCATTTTTCACCAGAAACTCACTTAGATAAATACATCAACACTCTGTTTGGCGTACATGACTGTCTTTTGTAGTAGTCCAGTTGGGCTTGCATGCGAAGTGTGTCAATAAGAGGAAAGCAGAGGTGTTTTACAATGAGTTTGTGAAGCATTTCTCCACTCTTTCCATGTTTTATATGTCCACAACATATGTGACTAGAACACGCAGTGCTGCTGTTTCCTGACACTGTCTGTGATTCAAAAACGTTTAGTATGGAGAGGGGAGGGTATCTTACCCACTCATTTTTCAATGTTGTAAATACTTAAAGAAACAAAACCAGTGCTGAAAGGAGAAATTCAATGTGTTATGCATGTTGCTGTTAAAGATTAGGAATTCTTAGCCTACATGTAACTCAACATTTCCTTGTGATTTATACCATACTGCTAAATATAAATAAATTGGAACAACAGTTTTATGAATGCCAGATTTAGAACTATTGGAGATCTTAGAACATTTGAGTTATTTAAATTTAAAAATGTAATACAAATTATTTATCACTGTCATTTAACTATCTTTGCCACCATTTTCCTGTTTTATAAACATCAATACTGCATACCATCTGTGGATGCTTATTTTAATTCATAAAAAAAGACTATCTTTGTATCAAAACATAAGTGACAGAATCAGAACAAAAGGGAAAGGGCAGCAGCATAAAGTGAATAAATTCCAAATATGACTTCTAAAGGAAGACAATATGAAAGCTATAATCTTAGTTTAAGCCTTACACTCTTTAAACACAGTAATTATAAGACATCTGCTGGGAACACAGCTTTGCTATTGGATAATGTTAATTGCCCTGTAATATTTCCTGACACTCCCCAAATATGCCCCATTTCTAATAATTCATTCACATTTCAGCACCGTTATTAGCTACTAATTCAAACAATCAAGACAAAGATATCGAATGGATGACCTTGAACAATTATCCATTCAGTGAACAGAATTTATTTTGTGCTTTTCAAAGATGTAACTGCTTTCCTGCAATTGTAAAGAGTATTCTGAAATCAGGCAAAACAGACAAGAGAAAAAAAATTGTGGCATAAATCTAAGATTCTTTCTCTGAGATTATTAGAGGAATTGTAGTAAAACTTAGCTATGTATTTTCTTTACTGCACACAGAGAGAAAATGTGAAGTTCAACCAAAACCAAATCCTACTTATAATAGAGACAATGCAGTCATGGGTAGTGAAATATACGTTCCAATGTTATTTCTTTTTTCTTTCAACCTGTGAGAACATTTAAGAATCACGTAAACTCAGAGCCAGAAAAAACATTCACTTCTCACAGCAAAATGGTGGGAGTTTAATGGACAGCTCCTTAGGGGGTTCCTTTTGCAAAATATTTTAAACACAATCTGCCAAGTTAACACTCCCTCCTCCTCACCACCGCCTTGTTTCTCAAGAAATTTGAATTTTTTAAGAAATGTTGTGCATTTGGCCTTTTCTAATGTGGAATGCATTAGGAGGAAGCTCATAAATAAATGCTTACATATGCTTCTGAGAAATAAAGCAGACACCTCCAATTGATGTATTTGCCAACAAAAGGGAGAGGGAACAGGCACAACTGAAAAACCAAGGAACAGGAAATGATAAATGATATGGGCCAACCAGTGTTATCTCCACTCACTGTATTTTTTGGATGTGTTGTGGAGTCTATTTTGGTTTGGTGTGATCCAGATAGAAATGCAAGAAAGGAGGTAGAAAGATGGATTAGGCTATCACATTCTTGCTGAGAAAAGTTGTAGCAGTTCCCTCACTGTCTGAAAATCCCAACAAAGAAAGAGAAATAAACACCAACTTAATATAAAAATCCAAAAAACAAACAAAGTTTAAAAATTATTTTTGCAAGGAGACATTAAAACCAATTGATATGACTTTACAGGGTAAAATATGTACACATCTATCTAAACATGCATAACTTTGATTGGGCTAGTTATTTCTTGCTTGTATTTTGCTTTGTTCTCTTTTAAAGTTTTATTCTTATTATAACTTTAGTTATTTCTTGCTTGTATTTTGCTTTGTTCTCTTTTAAAGTTTTATTCTTATTATAACTTTATAGGTATCATTTTCATTTTTTTAAACATTTAGAGAGAATTTCATGGGAGTAATTATTTCTAATTATGTCATGTCCTTCCTTCACCCCAGAGAAATTTTACCAAAGCATTTCAATAGTCTTTCAGATTTTTCTTTCACATAGGAAATATTTAAATGCACATGCATTTCAAAACTTTGATTTTAAGTTGTTAGTTTAATAAAAGTTAAATAGATATCACTCATACAAAGCTAACCAGATTTATTTTCTTTGTAAGTATTCACTGTTTACAGGGATGTGTAGTACACCATTAGAGAAGCTTGTTTTTGATCTCATATTGTAGAGCAAAAATTTCATAAGATTGCAAAAGCTGAAAGAGGCTCTCTCTAAATAAAAAGGAAACAGAAAGTTTAGAAAATGAGTGTGAGAGGTTGATGAAGAATCTGAAAAACAAGAAACATTTGTTCCTAAGAACTTGATCACAAGAAACAAAATGAACAGTAAAAATAAAGGCGATCAAAGAAGCAAAAACTTTTATATCAGTCCTCAAAGAATAGATGAGCCTGTATCACTAGGAAATTTCTCTAGAGTACTGAGGTGCTTCTAGGAACACTCTTCACAAGTACAGAGGGCATGGCTATATAGCTCAGCAGCATATGCACCTGCTTGGCAAATGTAAGGTCCTGAGTTTGATCCCTAGGACCAAAAATAAAATAAAATATAAAATAAAATACATAAAATAAAAATGGAGTGCAACAATAATTTTTCCATTATTGCCATCTTGGACCCAATATGAAGGAATTTACACAAAATTTGTTTTCGTGAGAAGACGTGACAATGCAGTTACAGTGACAAAATTAATATTTGATATGAACTGAGCTTCCTTTACTAACTTTGAGATGGGTATGGATAAGATCACTGTCTAACATATAGGTACTCATATCTGCATGAATTTACAAAAAGAAGTTTGGCTTGCACTTCCAAAGGTTTCATGTTGATACTTCTTGAAAACCCAGGAGAGCATTTTGTCTAGACTTTATAGAGTCCTGGTATCCTTGCATTCTTGTCCTCCTTCCCTCCTCATTTCTCTTTAGCATCTACAGTCCCTGGAACGTGGAATCTCCATGTTACCAATAGCTTCCACACTCAGTGAAAAAATCCAGCGTCTATTCCAAGTTTATATGTTCCCAAGGACAGTGATAAGATTATCAAGGGATTCTGAGCTTCTTATTCCCCTCCCTACTCTACAATAACACAAAAAAATTCCCCTGTCTATATCATACATTACCCCTTAAAAAATTAAGCCCTATTTTCTCTCAGAGTCTCCTTAAACTGATGTTTTTTTCTCATGGCCCAGGTTAAGTTCATCCCATAGTTCAGATAATAGAGCAGAAGATATTCCTTGCATGTTTCTTTTTTATCTCTAGGTGACTCTCTGCATAGATTTTATCCCGAAGCAATTGTCATCATGTAAGTAGTATTGTTTGCTTATTTTGTTTAAATGATTTACTTATGGTTGCTCATGTGATCCACAAATAAGTTGATGATGTAGATGCTCTCACAGTATCCCTATTTAAAGATGGGAAACTTCAGTTTAGTAAAGTTGAGCATCTTGCCACAATCATCTGGATGGAAAATAGGTGTTTACAGGCTTAAATATTGTGTATATTGCATATTCCACTCCCACTGTGCAACTTGAGAACTGTCTGCATCTCTTAAAGGATCAAAAATTGTGCATATCTCATAATGTTTAATCCACATGACATAATTTGAAAGGTCATATTGGTGACAAGCATTTAAATGCTAAAGTCAGTTCAAGGGTAAGGCAGCTCTAGTAATTCTTATTTTATTGAATCAGTGCTACTTGGTATCTTACGTTTTGTTTTGTTTGTTTGTTTTTTAATTACCCACCTACTCTAGAGCATGATCTAGGCCAAATATGCATCTGCACACCTCTGGGTAGAATCTATGAACATTCTATTCTAACAGCTTCACTGAAGAATAAACTTTGGCATCATTAAGCTAGTGTACGAGTGCTATTCAGCATCAGTGTAGCAAAATAATTTTAAAAAATACTTTTTGGAGTCCCACTGCCTGGAATTTAACACCTTTACCCCTCACTGGAGGTATATGTGGGATATGGAAACTTCTTAAAACCTCTTCATCGGGGGCTGGGGATTTAGCTTAGTGGCATAAGCACCTGCCTTACAAGCAGGCAGTCGTGAGTTCAATCCCCGGTACCGATAAAAAAATTTTTTTTAAATCTCTTCATCATATATATATATATATATATATATATATATATATATATGTGTGTGTGTGTGTGTGTGTGTGTATATATGTGTGTGTGTGTGTGTATATATATATATATTGGGTCATGTGATGTGATCTCATCACAGGACTGGTATGAAAATTAGTCAAGTTAGCATGTATAAAGTGTATAGAGCAATATCTGGACCACAGAAGGAGTTAAGTATGGTAGGAGCTAGTGTTTGTGGAAGATGACTTAGAGTCCTCAACTGAATCAGAATAGGGTACTTTAGCATTATCCTAAAGTGAAATACAGCTACATAATTGCTAGATGCGTAAAGAATGAAGATTAAAAATGAATTTCAGACCAGCAGTAAGAGTCAGGTTTCCTGTTGCTAAAACACAATAACTGACATCCACAGTTTAAAGGAGGAAAGGTTTAATTTTAACCATGGTTAACTAGCTCTAACAACGAAATGTCATGGTAGAAGATTGTAGCAGAGCTGCTTTTTCTTGATGGCCCAGTAGCAAAGCAGTTTAATAGTGCCAGAAAAAAGCATTAAAGAACTATGTACAATAACCAAGGTTACATTTCAGTGATCAATCCAGAAATAGCTGGAAATATGCTACCCCTAAGCCAATCAAATTTCACCACCACATCTCATCCCCTGTCAACTTGGCACCCAAGATGCTTAGTCTCCAAATAAAAATAATAACTTTACATTTTACAAGTGTCCTGTAATGCAAAATGCTTTTCACAAAGTCTCCACAGGTCCAGAATTTTTCAAAAGCTCAAGTCCAAGTCTTTTCTGAGACTCAAGGCAAATTGCTGGCTGTGAACCTGTATAAAAATCTAAAGCAAGTCACATAATCTAAAGGTACAGTGTCATGGGACAATCATTCCAGTTTTAAAAGGGAAGAATAGGAAGGTAGAAAAGAATTAGGGAAAGCAAGGCAAACACTAACTCCTGTAGCTCACTTCCTAGCTTCAGGAGCACAACACGGGTAAGATGTTAGCTCCAGAGAGCTCGATCAACCCCACCTATGTGGCCTGTCTAGTTTCAGCCCTGTGCCTTCTCTTTAAACTTGGCTGTTCTCACAATCTGAGAAATCGTATTCCTAGAAGGTCCTTTCCAAGTAGGAGTCTTGAGAACTTTCTTCACAAATGAGAAATTTATAGTTTTACAGTCTTGAGACAATGATATATGAAATCTTGATAATTTATTTTGTTCCTTTTTTTTTAGAATTAAGCTAATTGGTGCAATTTAGATATACATAATGATCATATTCATTGTGGGGAATTTGGATCTCTATGCACTATTTCTTGATTTCTCTTTTTTTCCAGTTCACCCCTCCTTTCTACCCATCTCCTCATCTTTATAAAGCTTCCCTCCTATTTCATCCTTCTTTTACTGTTATTTTTCCATTTGCCTTCCTTCCTTTCCCCCCACCCCTTCCTTAGTTCCTCTTTCTTTGTGCACAATTTCTTCCAGCTTCAAATATCTATTATATATTTTGGTCCTTATTTATACTTTTGGTTTGTCATCCCAGGAAGATAATGCAATAAATGCTATAATGTGATAAAAATGCTATATTTACACATGTGTGTCTGATTCATTTCACTGAAGAGTATGGTTTCAAGGTGCATAATTGTCCTAGAAATATTTCAAGTTTATGGCTGGGTAGTATTCCACTGCATAAAAAACTATGGCTTTTTATGCATTCCTTGCTTAATGGGCATTTGGGTTCTTTTAAAGATTTAGATATTACAGGGCTGGGGATTTAGTTCAGTGGCCTAAGCGCCTGCCTTGCAAGCAGGCAGTCATGAGTTAGATCCCTGGTACCGATAAAAATGAAAAAGACCAAAAAAAAAAAAATTTAGATATTACAAACTGTGATGAAATAAACTAAGAATCCTTGATGATTTCTGAGATGCCTTTAGACATCTTTCTTCATATCCTTGTACAAAGTATTTTGTTATTCTCTATTAGTGTGAGTTTTCTGGCAACCACATCTCTTTGGTTACTAATTTACCTATGATGCTTCTTTTTTTTTTAAAGAGAAAACAAAGCAAAACATTAAAAGGATACAAGTAATGCAAAAATTCAAAAATACAGTAAGAAATCACTAGTTAATAAATTACATATTATCATCTTAGAAATAGTTGATCAAGTTATAAAATTAAGCATACAAAGTAGACATTCAAACAGTGAGATTGCAAACAGTTGTGCTCAATGATCCAACAAAAACTTAGTAATATAGTCATCTATCTTACACAACTAAACACACTTGCAGTTGTGTCCATTAGAGCACTTTCTTTTCCTCTTTTTTACAATAACATTTAAACATTTTGGGGTTTATTACTCCCTCAGTTCTTACTATTTTTTGGAAGAGAATAAAACCAAATGTGACAAAACAAAATAGAGTGAGTCAAAACAAAGGGTGGACGTAGTACATGATGCAAAAACAGAATACCAGGTAATCAACAATGGTTACCGTAATGCCCCTTGCAACTTTAAAAACAATTGCCTATATCATCAGGTATAATAAAATTGAACATAACAGTACAGAACAAAACCAATAAAACCTAAACATTGGAGACATTACTGAACTTCAAAAGAAGGTAATAGTCAAAGTAGGAGGGGCATCATAGTGAAACTTATTGTGTTCAAAGTAGTTGCCTATACATCAAAATTGATAATATCAAACAGAATAGAATAGAGTAAAATCACTCAAAACAAGAGGGTGAGACCAATACGGGGCTTCAAATTGAGTTAATAGGAAATCAGAAAAGTTACTATAATATATCCTGCTAATTTTTTTTTAAAAATCCCTTAATTAAAAAATAATAATAATAAATTTTAAAAAAATAAAAAGGGGGAGGACTGAGATAAAAGACGACATAACAGCATAACAATACAGGTCAGAACAGAACAATTTAAACAACATAGTGTTTCACCACGAGATAACCCGACTTAATAGTAGTTACCATAGAGTCCCTTTCCTTGAATTATTTGAGTATACTTCGTATACTATAGCATCGAACATAGCAAGACAGTGTGAAAACATTCATGAGGATGAAAGTATTACAAGGTATTTAGAACCAGCTAACAGAAAATGAAAAATGGTTTCTATATTATCTCTTTGCCTATATAAAAATTTTTGTTTATACTATCATATATAATAAAATCCAGTAAGATACAACATGAGAAAAGCAATGGAGACAGAACACCAATTTGATGGGACTTCAAAATAAGATGATACTAAATCAGCACTAGCTATTATGGTGTCTTGTTTTCTTTAAAATGACTGTTCATATCATCACAAACAGTAATATCTAACAGCCCAGAATAAAACCATTCCAATTAGTGAGTGAAAACGTTATGAGGCTTCAAAACCATATGGGGAAATCATGATTACCACATACTTTTATGTATTTGTATCATTTCTTACACTAGGGAGACTACTTGGTATTCATACATATGATTTTGATTTATTTCACGTATGAGTATGGTCTCAGGTTGTGTCCATTTATATATAAATATCTCAATGTGGTTCTTCTTTAAAGCTGAGTAGTACTCCATTGTATAAAAATACCACATCTTTTCAACCATTCCTCAGTTGATGGACACTTGGGTTGTTTCCAAGATCTGGCTATTACAAATTGTGCTGCTATAAACATGGGTGCACAAATATCACTGTGGTATGATGTTTTCAGTTCTGGGAATATGCCTGGAAGTGGAATAGCTGAAACAAATGGGATTTCCAATCCCAGCTTTCTGAGAAATCTCCAGACTGACCTCCACAATGGTTGCAACAGTCTACACTGCCACCAGCAGTGCTGGAGCATTCCTTTTCCCCCACAGCCTTTCCAGCATTTGTTATTGGTGGTTTCTTGATTTCTGGAGTGAGATGGAATCTCAGTGTGGTTTTGATTTGCATTTCTCTAATGACCAATGATGATGAACATTTTTTTCATGTATTTATTTGCCATTTGTACATTTTCATCTGAGAACTGTGTATTCATCTCAAATGATCAGTTTTGGATTGGGTCTTTGAATTTGGGTTATGATTTTTTTTAACTCTTTGTATGTTTTAGATAGAAGTCCTTTTTCTGAGAGGCAGCTCACTAAGATTTTTTCCAGGTTTGTGGGTTTTCTTTTCAATATGCTGGAGATTTCCTATGACATGCAGAAACTTCTTAATAAGAGGTGATCCCAGTTACTGATTCTGGGAAGTATTTCCCGTGTGGTTTGAGTCTGTTAATGAATTCTCTACCTACCCCTATGTCTTCAAGGTTTTTACACAATTTGTCTTCCAATAGATTTAGTGTTTCTCTTTTAATATTCATATCTTTGATCCATTTAAGTTTTCATTTAGTACACGGTGATAGGCAGGGGTTTAGTTTTAATTTTCGGCATATGGAAAGCCAGTTTTTCCAATACCATTTTTTAAGAGACTGTCCTTCCAGTGAACATGTTTGGCCCCTTTATGAAAGATAAGGTGGTTGAGTGTGGTTGTAGTTGTGGTTGTATCTCCTAACCTATTCCATTGATATTCGGCTCACTTTTGATTCCAGTACCATGATGATTTTACTACAGTTGCTTTGAAGTATAACTTCAAGTCAAGGATTTTGATGCCTCCTGCCTTTCCATTGCTGCTTAGAACTGTTTTTGCTATTCTAGGTCTCTTCTCGCTCCAGATGAATTTTAGGGTTAATTTCTTGAGATCTGTAAGGTATGTTATTTTTATTGGGATTGCATTGAATCTGTATAACAGTTTTGGGAGAATGGCCATTTTCACAATATTTATTCTTCCTATCCATGAGCAAGGGATGTCTTTCCATTTTCTGAGATCCTCTTCAATTTCATTTTTCAGTGTCATAATTTTTCCTATATAGGTCTTTCACTTCTTTTGTGAGAGTAATTCCTAAATATTTCAATTTTTTTGGTTGCTGGTGTGAAGGGTGTGGCTTCTCTTATTTCTCTGTCAGTGATTTTGTTGTTAGTGTATAGGAATGGTATTCATTTTTGAGTATTGATTTTATATCCAACTACATTGCTGAATTTATTTATTATATCTAAGAGTCTTTCAGTGGAGTTTTGGGGGTCTTCTATGTAGAGTATCATGTCATCTGCAAACAATGATAATTTAACCTCTTCTTTATCTATCTTTACCCCTTTTATTTCTCTCTCTTGACTAATTGCTCTGGCTAGTATTTCCAGTATTATATTAAATAGGAGCAGTGATAAGACATCCTTGTCTTGCACCTGATTTTAAAGTAAGTAAAGTAAAGTAAAGGCCTTCAGTTTTTGTCCATTTAGTATGATACTGGTTGTTGGTTTGTCATAGATGGCCTTCATTATATTGAGGTAAAGACCATCTATTCCAATTTTCTGTAAAGTTCTTATCATAAATGAATGTTGGACCTTATCAAATGCTTTTTCTGCATCTATAGAAATGATTATGTGATTCTTACTCTTGGCTTTATTGATATGGTGGATTACATTTATTGATTTACGTATGTTGAACTATCCCTGCATGCCTGGGATGAATCCCACTTGGTCATGGTGTATAATCTTCTTGATGATTTGATGCATCCTATTGCCAATATTTTATTGAGGATTTTTGCATCTGTGTTCATTAGGGAGATTTTCCTATAGTTCTCTTTTTCAGTTGGGTCTTTCTCAGCTTTTGGTACTAGAGTAATATTTGCTTCCAAGAATGATTTAGGAATAATTGCTTCCCTTTCAATTTCATTGAAGAGTTTGAGGAGTTTTGGCATTAAGTCTTCTTTGTATTTCTTGTAGAATTCTGCAGTGAATCCGTCTAGGGCTGGGCTCTTCTTTGTAGGTAAGGACTTAACTACATTTTCAATTTCATTAATAGAGATTGGGTTATTCAGCAGTTTTATGTCTTCCTGACTTAGCTTTGGTACTTCATATGTTTCTAGCAATCAGTCTATTTCTTCTGTGTTTTCAAACCTTTGAGAGTACAGGTATTCAAAACAGGTGTTAATGATCTTTTTTATTTCTACAGAGTCTGTAGTGATTTCACCTTTTTCATTTCTTATTGTATGAATTTGAGATTTTTCTCGCTTTTTTAAATAAGGTTGGCAAGGAGCTTATCAATTTTATTTATTCTTTCAAAGATCCAATTCTTTGATTCACTGATTCTTTGGATTGTTTTCTTAGTCTCTATTGCATTGATTTCTGCTCTGATTTTTATAATTTCTTCTCTTCTTTTGGCTTTGGGCTTGACTTGCTCTTCTTTTTCTACATGTTTGAGGTGTAACATCAGGTTATTTATTTGTATTCGTTCTGTTTTCCTGATGTGTGAACTCAGTGCAATAAATTTTCCTTTGAGGACGGCTTTCATTGCATCCCACAGATTCCGGTATTTTTATTTGCATTTTTGTTTGCTTGTAGATATTGTTTAATTTATTTATTTACTGTTTAATTTATTTAATTTATTCTTTAATTTCCCCTGATTACTCAAGAGGGTGTTATTTAGTTTCCATGTGTTTGTGGGATTTTTGCAGATTCTTTTATCATTAATTTCTGATTTCATAGCGCGACAATCTGATAATATGCCAGGGATAATTTCAACTCTTTTGCATTTATTTAAATATGTTCTGTGAACTAATATATGGTCTATTTTAGCAAACTACCCACATACTGCCGAGAAATGTGTATTCTGATGTTGTTTGATGAAACACTCTGTATATGTCTATCAAGTCCATTTGTTCACAGGTGTGATTCAGTTCTGTTATTTCTTGCTGATTTTCTGTCTGGTTGATCTGTTCCTTGGTGTCAATGGTGTGTTAAGTTCACATGTTATAATTGTGTTACTGATAATTTGGTTTTTCTTTTCTGTTAATACTTGTTTTATATAACTGCATGCTCAGGAATTTGGTGCCTATATATTTAAGATTGTTATCTCTTTGTCTTGAAGTTTTCCCCTCACCAGTGTGTAGTGACCTTCTTTATCTCTTCCGATCATTATTGGTTTAAAGTTCACATTGTCTGCAAACAGAATAGCTACTCCTGCTTTTTATTGAGTTCCTGTTGTGTGTAGTATTGGTTTCCATCCTTTGTCTTTCAGTCTGTGAGTATCTTTTTGGCTTAGATGGATGTATTATAGACAGCATATGGTTGGATTTTGTTTCTTGATCCTTTCTGCCAGTCTGTTTCTTTTAATTGGTGCATTAGAATCATTTGCATTAATGATTATAACTGTTATATGTTGGTTATTGTTGACATGTTATCTTTCTGGTGTTGCATCTTTATCTTTCTGTTCTGTTTAATTATCTGTTTTGCTTAGTGGTTTTTCCCTAAGTGTATCTAAACTGTCTTTCAATATTCTTTGCAGGGTTGGCTTGGTGATCATTAAGTTCTTCAGCTGGTAATTGTCATGGAAGTATCTTATTTCTCCATCCATTTTGAAAGACAGTTTTTCAGGGTACATCAGTCTAGGTTGGAAGTCATTTTCCTTTAGGATCTGGAATACTTCATTCCATGTTCTTCTTGACCTTATTGTTTGTGCTGAGAAGTCTGCTGTGGTTCTGATAGGCTTTCCTTTATAAGTGATCTGTCTTTTCTCTCTGACAACTTTTAATATTCTGTTCTTATGTTGGATTTTTGGGATGGTGATTATTATATGTCTGGGTGTAGTTTTATTTTGGTTATTTGGAGTTCTATATGATTCACTGATCCTGATGTTGGTTTCCGATCTCATGTTTGGGAAACATGAGATTTCAGCTATTACTTCTCCAAATAGCCTCTTGACATCCTTTATGTTGTCCCTTTCTTTTTTATTAATCCCTATCAATCTTATATTGTTTTTCTTTGTGTCATCTTGCAGTTGTTCAATTGTTATTTCCTGATTCATTATTATTTTTAAAAGATCTTTCCTTTCCTGTTCACTAGGTGCAATCAAGTCTTCGAAGTCTGAAATTCTTTCTTCACTTTCATTGAGGTGGTTTTTAGAGCTTTCAGTGGAATTTTTGATTTCCTGTATATCTCTGTGCATGTGTTTTATGTATTCTGTTTGTTTCTTATATTGTTCATCCAGGGATTCTATCTTTTTGTTTAGTTCCTCCAATTTTTTTACTGTGTCTTCTTTGGATATGTTCAGCTTCTCCTTCATTTCTTTTATCATTTCTTCTTTTACCTGGGAGGGTATTTCTAGTTTGAATTCCTTTTAAGCTTCCCAGAATTGCTTCTTTATTTCAGTTGCTATTATGTCCAATATTGCAGGTGTATGGCATATATTTTCTTCTATGTACATCACTCTTAAGGTTTCTTTGGATGGGCTGGAGGTTTGAGGTTGTAATTTGGTCTTTAGTTTTATCATTTTCCTATATTTCTATGTTTTAAGTGTATCAAGCGTTATTCCAAGACTTCCCCAGGGTCTGTTGAAGATCCTCTTCTATGCCCTCAGCTCCTGGGACTCTAGCCACCCAGCTCCCCAGACTTAGAGAGGGTCTCTGGGGATGGGGCAGGCTGGTCCAACCCCTCCCCACCCCAGGGAACTGATGGTGCCTGCTCACCCAGAACTCCAGAGACCCCCCAAGCACTGCTGGGAGCAGGGAAGCCACCGTAGGCTTACCCAGGACCTATCGTGCTGGTCCAATTCACCAGATTGTCACATAGTTCCCTCTCTGAGCTGAGCGGTGGGTCTCAAATTAGCTGGACTTGGGAGAAAGTACATGGGGCACTTATGCCAGGCTGCCCAACCTCTGGAACCAATGACGCCCACCCTCTTGCCTGCTCAGGTCTCCAGAGTCTGCCAAGTACTGCTGGGTTCAGGGAGTCTCCTGCAGGCCCACACAATATGTACCATACTCGTCTGATGCATTGGGAAGCCACAAGGATCCCTCTCCGAGCTGAGTAGGGGGTCCCAAATTAGCTGGTCTCAGGAGAAAGTGCGTGGGGCACTTACATCAGTCCACCCAGCCTCTGGAACCCCTGTGATGCTTCTTGAACTAAAACTTACATTCAAACTTTTCTTTTCTGATGTTTGCTCCATTTTTCAAAATAAATCTGACTGAAGGCAACCCATGCTGCAGCCTAGATCTTGTGCTGCTTTAAAATATTTTCCACTGTATCAATATCTACTGGATTCTGTCTTAATTTCAATCTTACGTAAAAATCTCATGATATTGACAAGATGGAGACAAATACTTTTTGCCAAAATATAACACACTTGACATCTATTCCAATAGCTAATGTACCACTTTGTCCAAGTTGAAACCCCTCAAACTTTGCCTTTCCTTTCTGTTTCTATCAGTATTCTGGTTTTCCAAGACTTTATCATTATTTCAGCAGTCTAAAACTTCTCCAGTCCGCATCTCAAAAACTTTCCAAACTCCTCAAGAAAACCCATTCCAATGACTTCTAACCTCCTTTGTCAGCTGTAGTCCCAGCAGTATCCTCCTCTGAAAAATATATTGTGTTCATTTCTCCTGTTGTTGAGACATGATACCTGATGCTCACAGTTTAAAAAAGAAGTTTAATTTGGCCCGTAATTTCAGTGATTCAGTCATGGCTGGCTGAGACAATCAAAGTCAGAGACATGATGGTAGAAAGGCATTGTAGAGTATAAATGATTAGATCATGGTGGCTGGGGAGCAGAACAGAGGAGTATTGCCATAGGAGAAGGGATGAGGGACACGATATAGTACCCAAGATTATCCAAAGACATGGTTTCTCTATCAATCCAAAGCCAATAAAATTGACACAGTCAAACTTAACTTCTATACTACATTATAGCATATTAATAACTCTAGAACTCACTAAATTTAATACCAATGCAACATATTCTTGCTAGTAGATTTCCATTTGTTTTTGACAAAATATACATTTACCTATTGTTTTGGTTACTTTACTTTATACTCGTTACTGAGGCAAAATACCCAACACTCAACGTTGAAGAGGGAACGGTTTATTTAGCTCACCATTTGTAGATATTTCAGTCTATAATCATCTGACTCCAAGGTAGAATGGCATGGCAGAAGTGCAACAGTTCACAGTGACCAAAGACAGCAAAAGCAACAGGAGCAAACGGGAAGAGTAAGCCTCTTTTCCTTCTCTTATACTGTATGCAGGCCACTTGACCTGGGGTAAGTGTAGCACTCACAACCCCAATCTCAGCACTAGACAATGCAACAATCACATACTCTCGATTCAAGTACCTCTGAAAACCCTGCCCCCATGACCACATGATGCTTAGGGGGGAGATCCAAACACCAACCTTAACACCTTTGGATAAGGTCCAGAATAAATAACTATCAAATACTCTACTTTTGAAAAGAAGTGATATTCTGATGCAAGGAAGGTACAAGAACCAGACTTATGGTGATTAAATCTCTTTGAAAATGCAACCAGTCAGTCGATAAATCAACCAATAGAGAAAATGAGCAAGGCCTGTGTAGAAATATTTTCAGCCAAATCCTAAGCACTATTTTACATGCTAATAAATGTCTTAGCCTTGTTTAAACTGATGCACTGTTGAGTTGCACAATACTTTCTCAGTTTAGAGACATTTAAATACATTTATATATAATTTGCTTTTGCATGAATTTATTAAAAAGAAATCCTGGGTGAATTTTGTCTCATATTTGCATAATAAAAATATTAATATATGGATAAATGTCAACTCTGGATGTGCATTTGCCTATTATACATACTATTTATATGACATGCATTTATATCCCCAATATGATTTCTGACTGAAGAGTCAAAGGAATTTCTCTATTAAATTATTCTTGTAGTCCTTCTGTGGAAATAATCTGAAGTTCATTGTATAGGTTTTATATTGTTACTATTTTGGGAAATAAATTAATGGATTGGGCAATAGTCTATATTTCATTTTATCTGGAAAAGTATACAGCACAGAGTAATGAGACATTTTTTTTTTCCTTAATTGGTTTTTCAGGGTCATAATGTTAACTACATGTGTTTAAAGACTAAGGGAATATTAGGTAAAGTCTATAGCAAGGGACTTACAAGCCTTTTCTGGGATGCTTGTCTTTCATCTTCTTTACTTTTTAAAAATAATTTTGTTTATACTAAAAATTGTTTAGATTGAATTACTACAAATTACTTGTAGTAAAAATTACTTTGATATTTTCTTTTCAGAAATGCGCAAAATTTTCAGCAAAATTTCAGGTGCTTATGTAAACTTCATACTTTTTTAGTTTTTCCCACATTTTAATTCAGAAGTCAAACGAATTCAAACCTGGTCCATATTTTGTTATTTTCTGAAAAAAAGAGTACTAAAAATTGTTGTAAAATGGGATATGAATAGTACATGTTTGATTTATAAGGATTCTTGTTTTCTTCTTGTGATACTTAATGATTACATTCACTGTGGGGAGTTGATACATATACATAACAAATCTTAGTGCTTTAATTTCCCTTTTTCCTTCCCTCTCCTTTCAAGAAAGATATACTATATAATATGAACTTCATAAATCGGCCTACAAAATTATTCTTAAATTACTGTCACTTTAAAAAGTAAATAAAAATAAAAAGAAGTAAGGCTAGTGTAAGGAAAGTGAGGTTGTTTAAATAAAGGAGGATTCTAAGGAAACGTGACTTCAAGTAAAATTACCATTTTGCATGACAGATCACATTATTACTGAATATTCAACATGTTTGACTAACTTTTAAGAGCACAAAATGCAAAGAAAGGCTTGTGTGATCATTTTATGAAATATTTATTTAGGAAATGAAAGCCTAGTTCCATTTATTAATTACATTCTTAAAGTAAATCATTTTGAAATACCCGAGTTTTATTATTTTATCCAACAAGTGATGCTCTTTGATCTCACATCCTGCCTCTTGTCCGTGAATTAGAGAGTGGTTGGGATTCTATAGTCTCACAAGACTTACTCTCTGACATGATCTGAATGCAATTTAGAGACATCAGATTCCTTTTTCTCATTTTGGGAACTAATGTCACCAGATATCAAATGAGTAACTAAAGCAATACCTAGAGATGTTGATGCCAATACTATAGAAAATATCAACAGATCAAAGAGTTAGTTGAAAAAACAATCAATGGAAAGAAAGACATGAAGTCAAAAAGACATTATTATCTTGGTTTTAATCTCGACTCTACCACTTAACTGCCCTTCCCTACATTACATAGTAATGGGAATTATAGTCATTTAAAATCTGCATGCAATAGTAACAAGAAGGTTTTAAAGACTAAACCAGGAGTACACGTATAGTTGATTGTGTATGTGAAGACAAATCCATGCAAAGCCAGCGTGGTCTGATACGAGGGCTTAGAGGCTCCCAAATCTGGAAGCCATGAAGATGAAGACTAAATGCACTGATCCTGACTAGATGACGAACAATATTCTTCAAGAACTGCGACAATATCTGGTAATAAGAAAGTAGCTAAAGCTTGTCTTGAACTCAACCACAATCAAGTCTTCGTGAAGTCTGCAAAAAATGCAGATGCATATAAACATATCTGTGAAGAAAACACTTAAAAGACAGCAATTGTTACTTACAGATTTGGAAAGCCATGTAAAACAATTATAAATAATTTATTCCAAACAACACAATACAATTCATCTAAGCAAATGCTGCCAGGACCATACCTTATAAGCTGTTATTGATGCATAAATCAAAAAGTAAATGAGAAAACAAACTCGTTCCCTGCACATTAGGGAAAACATGTTCATTTCCAAGTATTAGAATTTACAAAACAAAATCATAATGTTTGTGGTTTATTTTATTTTTCAAAAGTTACTGCTATTATTTCAGTGTTTCATGTACTTTGTCTATATTTTGTCTATACTTTGTCTATATTTACTGTAATAAATATCTATTTGCCAATAGCACTGTATTAAATATTAGCAAAACCAAAATATTAGTGTTGATCCTTTGTAAAGCTCCTAATATGCTTATCAGAAGCAGACCATAAATATATAAATTTACACTATAATGTAAAACATACAATAATATGTTTTTATACAAAGTTCTATAAAAATAAAAAAGAGGGAATAATTCTGCATGGGCAGGAGTGGTAGCAATTTTTAAAAATACATAGATAGACTCTTTGATCGGGCCAGTACAGAATGGAGAGTATTCTGCATATTCTAAAAGTATGAAATATTACTGCTAAATTAGATTTCAGTAATTGTTTAGTCAATTGCTTCTTTTAAACATAAAGCAAATGAGGCCTGAAAATGTTCTTAATTTGCTGAAAGGCACCAAAATTAATAAAGTGAAATAAAATCCAGCCATCTTAATTTCCAGATTGTTGGACTTTCCTTTTCAGTGAAGAATTCTGTCTCCAAATCAGTGGACTGTCTTCACAGATTTTTTCCACGTCCAACTCAACCACTGAATACTTATTTAATTCAAATCAATAATATATGTTCCATATCAAAAAGGAAGATGCTTCCCCTAAATTTTCTGTTTGAAGACGATAATGATTCAAGTAAAACTATGGAGATTTCAAGATATTTCCATCTACGTATTTCACTTGCTAAAAAATATGATATTCAGTTACTTATTTAATTTGGATAAGATATAATTTTTATTAAAATTCCAGAAATTGTTAGGTAAAATAATGTTTATTATTTAGAGATATCTTGGACAACTACAAGCATCTGAAAACTATTTTTCATAGAATCTAGCAACTTTTAATTAGGACTTTTTCCATTTTGACAGATGGACTTTCTCCATTTTGACAGATACATATATATATATATATATATACATTCATATATATATGTATATATATATATATATTTGTGAAAGATCAACATGTAATTTTCATTTTAGTCACCCATATATCTTTAATTACTAATTGCCTTCATCATGGTTTAAGAGAAAATAATGGCAAATAGAACTCTTAATTTGGAGATTAGATATAGATGATGCAGAAATTTTTCTGAAACCTTGTGGTTCTCTCCATGGTGAATTCATATTCACTTTTAAACTACAAAAAGGTGTACTCATAATATATATAGACCTCTATATAGTTCAAGAACATGCTTTTATTTTATTTGCATGCAACCATAACCTAGAAACAGCCAGGCAACAGATTAGGCACTCTCATATGAAATCTACCCAAAGTATGCTCTTGGATTGAATTATTCAATTTAAGAAATACTTTTACTGTACATTATTGAAAGTTTGAATATTTGAAGTTTAAGATCAAATTAATTACATTTTTGAACCAATTTGTACTAAGGTTTTAATAAATTAACAAAATGGAGAAATGGCTCTTTATATTATGTTAGCCATTCTAAGTAAATTAAATTAGTTTGACCATATGGTATTCAAATAGCAATTATTGAGAATTCTTTGATGAGCCTTAATAAGATAAGCCTAATCATATTGTATATATAGTTAATCATAAACACTACCATTCTTCTTCATCACCTATGTTATCTTTTTTAAAGAGGCCAATTATTGATCTCAGTTTCAGTCTTTCAGTATAATGAATATTACATGACATTTTGGTTATTAGTATCAGTGGATACCTTTTTATGGCTATTAATTATGTATTACATACTAGTATAACTAAATATATGCTAAAATTTAATTTGTATGAAGAAAATTATCAAGTTTTCCACAAATTTCCCAGTCAGTTACCAGTAATTATAATCTTTATTTTTATTAAATAATAAAATAATTATTAATTAATTAAATAATTAACCAGTGATTAATGTTTAATAAATATTTGATATTGCGCACAAAGAAATACCAGTTTTCACCCATAATTTTTACATGTTAAGATTAGATGTCAATCTTACTATTAATGCATGAAATGGTAGGGAATCAGATAGAAAATAAAATTTTGTGTCTTACCTATCATAAACCAGAAGTTACATACTTTTCATGGTGCACAATACTGTAGAGTGTTATGGAATAATACACAGGACACCTTTGAACAAAAGATAAGAATCACTAATATTTTCTGGAAAACTTCCCTTCACCAAAGAAAATAAACATACTAATTGATCTTTCCTTTGGAGAAATGAAATTAAAATGTTGATTGGCATGGCTGATGATCTCCTCATCTTTTTCCAAATGCAAGAATAAGAATAATTACCTAATTTCTTCACTCTTTCTACAGTTTGAAAAATAGTACTGGAGGGAAGACTTGGCAGATCATATGGAATATAAATTATATTTACTAATCTTTCTTTCCACCCACCTAACCTTCAAATGGAGACATTTCTTGATTGGTTATTTGAGTACAGTAGTAATTCAAATGCAAATACAGATCCTCCTTTGCACTTGAACTCACAATGACCCACTTTAAAGCTCTCAATAAATGGAGCATGATGTAAGTTCTTTAGAATCAAACAAAGATGTTCATAAAGACTCTTGTTTTTTGAACAATGCTTACATGTGTGCAAGTATGTAAATGTTCAGTGTCTCACTATTGGGGCAAGATGTAGGATTAGAAAAAGGTAGCTTACTCTTCCAATCTTTTTATCTTTGACTGAATAGTGGTTAAACTAAAGAAAACTGGTATAAAGCGAATACAATTTATTTTACTAACAATGTGTTTTCTTTATCTCATCCCCTCCCTACACATAGAACATGTCGTAGAACAGTATAACCTTCCAAAAGGATTTCAAAGAATGACTGGGATATATTGAAGTGGAATACAAGAGATAGTTAAAGTAATATATAAAATATTATATATTATATATATAATATTATATATAAAATATTAATACATGTACATTTTCATGATTATGTAATGCTAATTTATAAGTATTCTATGTAGTTTGATAGTGATATTTTAGGGTATAAAAACATAAATGACATATAAGTATTGATAAGGTTTTGAACCCAATTAAGGAAATTTACAGAATTTTTCCTATTAAGTTTTGGAGCAGAGTGGAGATAGCTTTGTGGAATGCAAGTGTGCATAAATAAAATAATGTCATAAAAAGAGTCATCAAGACTCTTTTTATAATATATAATATAATAACATTTTATGAAGATTTTCAAGTGGATAAGCTTCATTTAGTCTCTTACCAGACAACAGAATGTGAAAGTCTTCTACTAGATAACAGACATGAGAAAAGAGAATAATTGTTAATAAGAATATCCCTTTAAATTCCAGATCATCTATTTTGATCTTTTTTTACAACAAAAACTAATGCAAGACTTTAAATTTTTGTCTCACACACTGTTTTACTCATACACTTGTGTGATACGGTGTAATATTTCAACAGATAAGTGCAGCATGTAACAATCAAGTCAGGTTAATTACTTTTTCTACTCTGTCTTGTTTTACATAAACTATGTGATAGCTTACTACAAATCTGAGCCACCCACTTGGAACACTGGAACCATTCTATCTAACTGTGTTTTTAGTATCTATTATCTAAACTTTCTCTACCATTCGTAATCTTTATCAATATTTTTCATTCAGATGCACTTTTAAAAAATATACTCTTAATAAATAACATATAATATGTACCTTTCTGCTTCTGACTTATTTTAATTAATACAATATCATCAAATTGCAATTATTTTCTTGAAAATGATAGAATTTTATACTTTTTTAGCAGCATAATATTCTATTATTCATAGGTATATTTTCTTTATCTATGAATGTGTTTATAGACTCTTGGATTGACATATTTTAGCTACTGCAATTAGTGTCACAAAAATGTTTCTTTGACACACTGATTTCATCTCCTTTAAGTGCACATCTAACAAAGGAATAGCATATTCAGATGGTCTTTGAGGACCCTTCACACAATTTGTAAAATTACTGTGCTAACTTTCTTTCTTATAAATAGTATATGAGTTTATTTTTCTTCAGATTTTCCATAGCATTTATTTATTTTTATAATATTTACTCTAAAGGATAACATGATAACATTTTTAAAAGTTCTGATTTGTATTTCTTAATGGAAAATCATATTTTTACATTTTTATTGACCATTTGCATTTCCTTTTAACTATAATTTTAGTTTCTATTAATTTCATAAAAATGGTTTCATCATTTGTATTAGTTATTTTGATAAATATCTATTCATATTATATGCCATTTTTACACTGGATGATTTGTTTTGGTTGTTAGATTTTTAAAATTACCTACAAATTCTAGATATTAATCCTTTGTCAGATAGTTTCAAGTATTTTCTCCCATTCTGTAAATTGTATCTGAACTCTGTTGATTACTTTCTCTGTTGTACAGAGCTTCTGGGTGATACGATTCTGTTCATTCCCTTTTGTCTTTCTTACATGTGCTTTTGTGGTTTTATCCAAAAAAACTTTGCCATACCAATATCATAAAGGTGTTTCTTCTATGTTTTTGGCTATCATTTCTGTAGTTTCAGAACTTTTATGTCTTTGGTTCAGTTTGAGTTGATTTTTTTTTTAACATGATGAGATGTAGGGGTCAAGTTCCAGTCATCTGGATATGGATATCCAAATTCCACAGCACCATTTATTGAAGATACTGTCCTTTCCCCATGTGTACTTCTGGCATGTTTGTTGGGAACCATTTTCTTGAAGATACTTGGGTTTGTTCCTTAGATATCTACTCTGTCCCTTTGTTCTCAGTGTGTACCTCCTAAAAGTACCATGCCATGCCGTTTCATTAATATGGCTCAGTAGCATATCTTGAAATCAGGTATTGTGATATTTCCATCTTTGTTCTTCCCACTCAGGAGTGTTTTGTCATTTGGGGGATTTTCTGCACCCATATGAAATTGATGTTTTTGCTATTTTTGTGAATAATGATTTTAGTATTTTGATGGAGATTGCATTGATACAGCTATATGAATAATCTTTTTTGTTTGCTATTTCTCATTTTTATAACTATTATGAATTGGATTCCTTTCATGAATCTTTTCTCAGCAAATTTGTTATTAGTGTGTTAATGAATTTCTTGTATGTTAATTTTGTTCTTTACAAGTTTATTGAATTTATTAATACTTAGTATCTTTTTTGTAATTTTAGAGTTTCTATACATTCAGCCTTAGCTAAAATACAGTTAAGTTCCTTCCTTTCCTATTTGTATACACTTAATTTTCTTCTCTAATTTCTATGATTAAAATTTACAGTATTGATTGATGATATAGGTTAGTGGTGCAGTGCCTGGTTGGCAAAAACGAGGTCTCAAGTTTGATTCCCAGTACCCCACCACCACCAAATTAGAGTACAGTCATGAGTAAAAGCAGTGAAAAGGGACGTCCTTTTCTCATTCCTGAACTTACTAGAAACACTTTTCAGCTTTTCTCCATTCAGGTGTAATGTTGGCTGTCGGATTATCACATATAGTCTTTACTATGATGAAGTATGTTCCTACTATCTCTGATTCTACAGCATTTTTACCATAACAAGATGGTGACTTTATGAATGATTTTTTTTCTGCATTAATTGAAATGATCGTGATTTTTATACTTTATTCTCTTGGTGTGATGTACTACCTTTATTCATTTGTATATGTTGAACTATATTTAATTCTCAGGAGAAATACCACTTGGTCATAGTAAATCATAAATTTTGTGAACTGTTGCATTTCATTTACTAGTATTTTGTTGAGAATTTCTGTGTCAACATTTATCATGCATTTTTTTGGTTTTGTTGTTGTTGTTATTCCATCACTGCTGGGTTAAGTTATAAAGGTAATTCTAGCTCCACAGGATGAGTTTTAAAGGATTCCCTCTCTTCCAGTTTTTAGAATAGGTGTTAGTCCTTCCTTGGTAGTTTGGTAGATTTCACCTGTTGTCTTAGGCTTTCTATAAAATTTTTAAAAGTATAAGTCTTTTAAGAGTTGTTCCATCTTCATGGTTCAATTTTGGTAGATTATATGATTCCAGAAGTACATTTTTCTAGGTTTTCCAATTTGTTGACATATACAGTGGTTATTCACAAATGTGACTCAGAAATCTTTGTATTCTGTGGTATCAGCTTGAGTCCACTTTCATTTCTTATTTATTCTTTTTTTTAAACCTGATTTTGCATATTAAAAAATAACTGTCTTCTATTCAGATATCTTTTCTTCTGCAGGATTCATTTTGTTGCCTGGAGTTTCTACTGAATTTTTTATTTGATTGAGTTCTTCATTTCCAAGATTTCTGTTTCTCTTTTATATTTCACAGTCGCTTTTCTCATTCACATTAAATTGTTTTCCTCACTTAGTTAAACTGTTCTGTAGTCACTTGAATTGCTTTGAGTTTCCTTGCAATCATTCTTTTGTCTTCCTTATCAGAAATTTCTTCAGTCTTTTTGTGTGGTTTCTCTTACTAGAGAAAATTGTATTATTCGTTTGAAGGTGTAATGTTACCTTGTTTTCTTTTTCTTCTTTGGTTCCTGTGCTGAGATTTGCACATCTTGTGAATCAGTAGTCTCTATAAGACTTTTAAAAGGTAGAAAGGTAGAAAATGATTTACTCTTGATGATGTTAATAGGATAAGATCTGAGAGTTTGGTTCCAGTTGGGTATAGTGTCCCTCTTCTCTCTAGCTGTACAGTTGAAGACCTTGAGCCTGGTAAGTGGGGCAGCATGGTCATAGGGGAAAAAGGTATTTAAAACCTAAATTGGAGGAATACATACAACAGTACAGGTGAGAAGCCTACTAATGTGGCCAATCCACCAATAAGAGTGATGCATAGTATGTGGAGGAAAAATTGTGTGTGTTTCTTCAGCAGTGATGTGCCAGGAGGGTGTGACATGCTAATGTCTTGAGTGGCACAGGTAAAACTGTCAGCTATCCACAGTAGAGGCTGTGGGAGGTTTTTAGTGTAAGTGTATGGCCTTGGGCCTAATGGCAATGGTGTTGAGGATGGGACAGCACATGTCACCATGTTGCAGAATCTCAGGCCCTTAGGTTTGGTGATTGACAGACGACAGGTTCTTTCTGAAAGTGAAGCTATGGTATACACTAAGCCATTCCTGCATTAGACTCCAAGCCCACGAAAACTGTAGAACTCTGTTCATAGGATTACTTGTATCCATAGTGATGGAGCCTGCCAGGACTGTCTGTCTTGTCCAAGTTTTTTAAAGCAGTGCAGAATTTTCTGAGCTGGGACGCCAAGGCTATAGTTGCTAGTGTCCTTGGGGTTTCCCGACTGGTTCCAGTGCGACTCACTTTAAAAGGAAGTTGTATTTTTGCTCAGATTCTCGGTGGAAGAGGAGGCAAATGCTAGGTACCTCTGTTCAGTCAGCCTGGCAGTTCTCAGCAAATTCAGGGCAATATTTTCAAGGGCCATAGTATATAACAGCATATCTAATAACACAACTATAAAACCCACATAAAAAGTAAGCATCTGTGATGTTACGTCAAAGTAGTAAAAGGAAATGAAATTTTAAATGGTGCCCTTTTAAGAAATCATTTTATTATAGTTAATAATCCTCACACTCGCCAGCATTGTAAAAATGTCACTATTGATAAACTTGTGTTTTAATAAAAGAAAAATCTTAGCTTCAAAATATTTCTTTTGACAAATAAAGTATTTTATCTCTTTTTCTCCACAATAAAGAAATCTTAGATTATTTAATTTAATGCATAATAAATATTATTAGAAATATCCAAATAATTGATCTTTGGTTTGAAATCCTCATATTTCTATGAATATATATGAAGAAATATATATATGGAAAAAGTCTATATATATATAAACTCTCTCTTTGTGTGTGTGTATATATATATATATATACATATGAAGTCTAACAGGCACTGCTTTTTTATTCAGTTCTCCTACTTGACTATAAATTGAAAGGCAACTGGATAAGGACATTGAAATCCTAAGAACAAAACTACCTCCTATTCAATGCTGTCGTCCCATACATCTTTATTCTGTAGCTACTCATATTTCTTAACCAAGCAGACTTGACTGTCTCAGTAAGAGAACAAGAGCAACAGCAACATTTTTAAGAGCTTGAATGAATAAATCCATGACTGTAACAAATTAAATACGAACATAACAATTAAATACCTGGTTCTATTCTCCTAAAGTTGAGACATCATTTTTCCTATCATATCTTGTCTTATCTATAATCAAAGAGACATAGTGTAGGGCCGTTTTCCTAGAGATTATGTATGCTCTTTATTTACACCTGATTCTATTGGTATATATTCTTGTTAAGTCATGCAGTTCCTACATTGCAGAGCAGTAATTTCCATTGACTGGCTAGACTTCACAGTTACACTTGAGAATCATTAATCTTCTCATAATTAACAGCTCATTGGGGTCAGTTGAGGTCAAAGATAAACCTAAAGTTTTGGATTTCTTGAATTTACTTTCATTAGTTTGTATTTTCATCAACTTTTGTTTTTTAAATTGAGTTCCTACTGATTTCTAATAAACCTTTCCCTGATCTTTTTTTTTTTTTCCTTTTTATGTCATGTTGTGTAAAGTATGTTAGTTTGTGTAAGTCAAAATTTGAACATACTCAGAGTAGCAATTTTGGGCACTGTCTGTAACTTTTTGAATCTTATGCCAATATATGACTCGTTTTTTATTCTTTGATTTGCTAATTATTTATCACATATTTTATCCTATTTTTTTCAGAGCAATAAAGTTCTTTATAGACAACAATGACACAATATTACAAAGCAATTATCAATTTAGTTGCTGATTGCAGATGTTTTAGTAATGCTTATTTGATGAGAATGTGTATTTTAGCATTTTTATTGCTTTTTAATACTTCATTAAGAAACCCACTTAGTACCATGGATCCTTGACGAATTTTATTTCTTATTTCATTGGTTACTTATTGTGTCCTTTAACTTATGATTATATCAACAGCAATGTTTCTTAAAGGTATCCTTAAACATTCATTTAAAATTTTACATTCAGCAAAAAACTGATGTCCTTGGAAGTATGCTGCTGTAAGATTTGTGAGGCATAACATATATGTGATTAATTTATATAAATGCACTGCTTTGTGAATTTAATAAAGGAATTTTAATAAAAGTTTGAAGAAATTGACTTTTCATTAGTCTGCTATGCTTCCATGCAGTATTTCTACCTTAATGAAAATTTTAGAATTGAATACCAAGTATTAAGCTGAGTTTGCTGTTTTTATAATTGCCATGATATGCAATAAATTATGTAATCCCAAATAGATGCTTTCAGAAGGAGATATAATTTTCATGTAAATGTTTAGAGTTGTTAAATTAAGAAGTGTATAAGTTTTTCATAGCATGGAGGCTTTGTTGTAGCTGTTTTGAGACAGGGTCTCACTGTGTAGCCTAGGCTGAACTCAAACTCGCAGTAATCCTCTTGTTTTAGGCTCCCAAGTTCTGGGATTACCAGCTGCTATTTCTACAGTTTTAAACAGGAGAATCAGTTTCAAAATCAGGTTGAGAATTAGACAAACTACTCTGTAAGCTTTACCTTTCCAACTCTGCACATTTCTACACACTCATTATACTTGGTCCTTTCTAGTTGTTCTTGAGGGATATAAATGTCCCAAGTCCTATCTAATGTTTTATCAGCTTATATGAACAACCTACATAATGTTTCATGCCTATGTACTCAGTTGGTATGAATGTTTACATGTAAATATAAAAAATCTGTAATATGATCTTCATTAACATTATTTTACAATACAGAGAAAAGGTCCATCCGTGAGATTGAATTTAAAACTGAAATGCCTTCATTTATATTAATATTTTACGTTTCAACCATGTGAGGAAGAGTCTCTATGTTAAAAAATTATACTGTAGGAAGAATTCTCATTAGTAAAGAACTTAGTCTTGTTTCCAAAGGAGCAAGAACAGTGGCCAGTGTTCACAGAGGCAGAGAGAGTAACACAGAGCATGAAGCACCACAAGTGTGCTGGACACATCTAACTTTGTCCCTTTCCAAAAAAGTAAAAGACAGTATTTAAATACACTGGATTTAAACATTTTCCATCCAAAATAAATGTTTTACATTTAAAAACAAGATAGCCACTGTCTCTTAAAAACATTGTATGATTCTTATCCCCTCCACTGTCTAAGTTTTGCGACCCCTACTTTACAGATAATTCAAGGGAGCTTCATTCGTGATTAACAAATGTAATACATAAAGTATAAAATACATTTAGGAACCCGAGCCAGGTACTTGTTTTAAAGAACATGCTTGATCTTCTTTATCATGATGTCTGCTGAATAGCTCTTTAAATTAAGAGGTGAATGGCCATTTCCAGGGTAGTTTTCCAAATCACTGGTTTTGTCTTTAGAATCTTTGTATATGTTTAATATAGGATGGATTTGAATTTGTGATTCTCTTGTCTCAGTCTTATAGAGCTCTGGAATTATAGGCATCCATCACCACCTGGATTATCTTCAGAACCCTTCATAGCAATTCATCTATCAATGAATCTATAATTAATGATTTGATAAACTAGACACTGTGGTACATTTCTTCTTCTGGCCTGAAAAATATCTTCTGTGTTTAATTCTCATGCAGTATATATTGAACTTAACACTTTAAAGCTATAAATTCCTGTTTTCTCAATATACTCCAAAATATAACAATAAAAGTAATGCATATGAGTTTATAACTCTCTGAATATTTATCACAAAGTCAGAAAAGAGTACACATTGTATTCCTGGGCTGTCCGATTGATATGCCAAGAGTCAAAATTGTAAAAAATATTTTACCCACAAAAACGGGACACATTTGTGTTTTTAAGAAAGGATCTTATTTCTTTTAATAGAGTGATCGGGCAATTTTATTATGAGTTTTGTTATGTAAGTGAATCTCCTTTTCCTTTTTCTGCTAATAAAATGCTTTTAGAAATAAATTACTTCAATTTTTGTGTAATGGATGAACACATTAGGCACAATACTCTAAACTGTTAATCATGACATCAAGTCACTTATTTTGAACCAAGAACTATCTAATAAATTTTGAAACTGAGCATTGGTCACTAATTTTGGTTATATTTCTCATTGTAAATTCATATTAAATCAATATTTTATACCAAATCAAATGTTAAAATATTGACAATTGGGAGAAATTTCTCTATCAACAATTTTATAGTCTTTATTTTCAACTAGTATCTCGTTTAATCCCAGAACTGAATGATGAATTTTATTTTAGTGAAAGAAATAGCTACATTTACATTGTCAAAGATTTAGAAAACTGTCACTTCCTTAAAATGTTCTTATAAAACATTTGTAAATACCAGTGCAGTGGCCTCAGAGGTTCCTTTCCCAGGATGACTGAAAGAATACAGTGGCCAAGAAGTTGCCAAGAAAGTGATGAGTTGCATACTGAGGCTTCAATTATGGAATCTAAGAAGATATAACTTGGCCATGGTACAGGAATCAGAAAGTCACACGAAAGACCCTCCAGGAAAACTGTCTTTTCTCTGAAGATGTAGTCTAGTCACTGGAGATAAAATGTCATTCACATACATAAAGGAATCTAGACCCTGATATGCTAACTCTTTTGGCACCATAATGATCTCTGAATTTGTCAAAACTAACCCTGGCATTTCCATTACTTACAAACAGGAAATGTAAAATAATAGTAAATCACTTCAGACTATAGGTCCGTCATATGGGAGGAGCCAAATTTATGTTATTAATTTATTTGCAAGAAAAACTTGGAAATACAGTATTTGATTTTCATATTCTGCAGAAAAGAGATACACAGAAGGCTAGTGGAATACTAATTTATCACCTCCAAAAGAGATTATGGCCTGGGAGTGAAATAATTTTTATTATTGTCTCACGAGAAAGGGAGAAATAGTGTTCCAAAGTAGCAATTGGCTTTAGTGAAAGGGAATTTGAAAATATCAAAAGATTGGTTAAATAGCATATATGAATTGAAAAATACATGTTTTCATACTGTACATATTTTAAACTATCTGAGAAAGCTGGGACTTGAGCCATTTTAGTTCACTTTAAGATGTTTACATGTTTTCTGTATTATACAGATATTAGAATGGAACTAAATTATATATAAATAAACTTTTGGAACTGCTGAGTGCCTTGCTTTAAATAACTGTGATATATTGAAATAGTCAATGTGCTATTGACTCTAAAATTAGTATCTCCAGCCCAGATTTCTTTGTATGTCAGATTTATAAATCTACACTTATAATCTACCTCATCTCTAGCATGTCTCATAGACATTCTCTGAAAATAGACATCTGACGAATCTATCATTTGAGGGTCACAGCTGAATCTTTCTTCTTGTTATTCCTCAACTCAGTGAATGGTACTCACATCCATTATTAAAGAAAAACACATAAATGTCTCACTTGCCCACTACATTAAACACATTGCTGAGGAACTCTGCTAATCTGGTTAAAAAGATGATATTCTGGATTTGTTCTTTCAAGCCCACTTTTTTTCTTAAATGTTTTCAATCCAGTAAGTACAAATTCTTCCGCCATCCACCTGGTCGCTCAGGCTAATTGTTTAAGAGTCATCCTCAATATTTCTCTCTGTTTTTCACCATTCCACCGAAGTCCTGAATGCTTTATCCTCAAAATACACTTAAATTCAACTAGACCCTTCTATTAATGCTTTTCCCTAATTTAAGCAGCTGTCCTGTCTCTCATTCCTTGAAGAACTGAACTTGAAACTTGCCTTCCAGCTTCTGCTTTTCCTTCAGATAATCCATTCTCAAGGCAACCAAAGTAAAAATTTGTCTTTTTATGAAGATTAAATTCTAGAGTCGTTCAGTGACCTAAAAAGCTGCTTACCATGTGTGCATGACTATGCCTGTTATCCTTCCTCAACCACTATTTCTCTTATTCACCACAACAGTCACATTGGATTTGAATAGTTCCTTTAAAAAATCCTCTCCTTGTCTAGTTTATGCCTTCAGTCTTAATCTTAATATTCTCCTGATTCATAGCACCTAATATTTCAGAAAAATCTTACTATTAGTTCATCATTGAGAACTTTTGATCACCACATCCACCACTGAACTCATTAAACTTGCTTATTTTCTTTTTGCTTATTTCCTTCTTGACTCTGTACCCACCCAGCTTCCTCATCAGGCTCTATGATTGCATATAGACAGCTGTGGTATGTTATTCCTTATCATGTGTCCTGGTGTCTATATAACTATGTCACAATGTGCTACATTAAAGAGACTGTTGAGTGTCAATTGTGATCACTTGGCATTGTGAAATACTTCCCTTCCCTCTGAGTATGTCACTGACCATGAAAGGCATGAGGCTGCATCACAGAGTACATTAACTCATCAATATGATTATTAATGATGCTTGATACTTCCAAATTTTATTTTTTCATAGGTGTCTCTATATAATGTATGTTTGAACACATGATAGCTACATATTTTTTCCTTAATGGAATTGAGCATGAAATTCTGTTTATACTTTCAGATGTGAGGATTTCAGTTTAGAAAATACTGTAGAAAATAGATATGGATCACTCACTGTGTACTAGGCACTGTTTAGACACCAGGACACATGCAACATATATTTTATCAGTAATGAGTACAGTTACCGGAAAAACCTATGATATTGCTAAACATGTAGAATAAACTAAAACATATTTCTAGTCTCTGTCTGAAGATAATGTCCAACCCGTATTACTGTCTACACACAAAATAAGATTTTTGCAATCTGACTAACATATATTCACACAAATATGTTAGACTTTTCAAAAACTGCTACAAAAATGTGATTACAACTTTCTATTTTAACAAACAAAACAGAAAAAATGATAGAAATAACATAATTTCAAAAAAATTAGAAGTAGTTGTTCAGGGTACAAGATCTAGGCATAATAAGTGATCAAACAGTCAAACAATGCCAGCACAAACTGTTCTTTTTGGTGAACTAACAGAGTTTAGTAGTATAGCTATCTATCTTCCATAATCGGAATCTGATCACAAGTTTTTAAAAAATATTCATCTCATCCATTTTAAGTAAATTATATTTTAAAAGTTGAATAACTTTATTAAATGCTTATTATAGCCAGGTATTCAACTAAAATATTCACAAACATTTTCCCACTTAATTCTGAACTCATTACTCATTCTTAAGTGAAGGACCTGAGGCTTAGTGTTAAAGAAACTTGCTGATATCTCTGAGAAGGTGAAAAATACCAACCTTCCTTCATATATGCAACTTTTCCTTGTCCTCCACTAGAATTATCTGGAATGAGTGTGATTCACAATGGCAATTTCTTAAATCACAGGCATTTTCCTCACAAAGAGCACCAGATTGTAGGTTTTTTCACAATATTCTTTTAGAAGCTAGGATATAGTTTGTAGTCTTCTGTGTTTCAATTTTCTCATATAAAGTAGCATAATGTTACATGTACATAAATGTTATTCTGATAATGAAATGACATAATACATGTGACAGCACTTATACATAGTTATGGATACAAGAGCTATAACATAGCTTGTGTGTGTGTGTGTGTGTGTGTGTGTGTGTGTGTGTGATGTATAGAGAAGAAAACAGTATACGTTACATACCTGTGATATAAGAATTCTTATGTTAATGTTTTTAAAGACTCCCAAACTAGCCATGGATAATGCTTTAGATGTTACATTTTGTAGGTAAAGAAATTGAGCTTTTAAAGGGGGATCTTTTGTAATCAAATGGTAAGAAACAAAAATACCAGTAAAGCAGAAACAGGACTCAACATAGCCTGGCTGATTCCAAGGTTTGGGTATGCCTGAATCTGATTTGTTAAGCAAGAAATAGTTTATTTTTACCAAAATAATGTTTAAAACGTTTTATGTGGAGCTGGTATGATAACAAATCTTTAAAAGAAAACCCTGAAAATCCTAAGATCTATATGCATAGCTATAAACTTCCACATAGACACACATGCACACCCACACCACTGAGCTCTGTTTGTGTGTGTAAATCACATTCTTTCAGCACACATATATTTCAATAGGAGGTTATCTTACAAGTTTTACACTGTAATGTCTTTCATTTTAAAGTTTTTAAAATACTGCTTAGACTTATTCTGCTGAAGAAAAACAAAAGCAGAACCCTTGTGTTTGGCACAGTTTCAAAGGGTTGTGATGTGCCACATGTTTGTGGGTTTTGAAACCTTCTTCCTACAGGGAAACATGACCTCATTGCAAGTATTTTAAGACTGTTTATAAAGCAAACATAGATACTGTAGACTGGAGTATAAAATTTTATGTACATGTAGATATATATTTAATATATATATTTGAAATATATGTATTTCCGATAGCACAAGATTTTAAAGAACCCTCAAGCTTCTGATGATCCAGTTTTAAATCATGAGTGAGTGAGGAGGGGTACACATTATTTGCCTGGGTGGTTAAGGGACTGCATTAGTCAGATTTCTTGAGGTCACACTGCATTACAAACAAGCTAAAAAAAACTCAGTGGCTTACAACAACTATTTATTATTCACATAAATAAATTGCTCAGACACAGCAGTTACAGGTCGGCTCCTGCCTTTGCCTCTGGCTGTGCATCAGGAACAGCTCAGCTTCCCCTAGCTTTCTGTTCTGCAGAAAAGGCTTTCCTAGGGATAGGATAGAGGGCACATGAGCAGGGACACTGGCTCAAACTTGCTGTTTTTACAAACTCCTAATGCTGAATGCCTCAGGAGTTTGTCACACTCACTACCATTGGACTGATAAAATGGAGTCACCTCATTTTCCAGTAGGAAAGAAAGTACAATCCCCTAGTAAGGAAATGAAGGACTCAAAACTTGGGAACGAATATTCTACTGAACTTGAAAATAGCAAAATACATCCCTTTTTACTTCCAAGAAGCCAATGATTCTCAGTTTATTAGTGCTCACAGAAGAAACCAAGGAACTGCACCCCAAGTGTGGTAAGTGGCCTGCTAAATACGAAAGTCTCCAACCTCATGTCTCATACCATAAAACAGAAGGGACTTCCGTTTTTGTATTTCTTTTATGATTGATATTTAAGACGTTTATGGAACTGATGGATTGTGCTTTATAAAAATATCTCCAACATTTATTTGCAAATATCATTGATCCTTTATCTTGGCTCAGGGGCTATACCAGATAATGAATTTACATTTGTGAATAAGCCAGAAACATTCTTGGCCTTCATTGAATCAATATGAAATGAAAAAACACTCCATTTTTAAAATACACAATTTTATTCCCTTTTCTCAAAAATTCAAATGTCTTTATGAGTTTTTTAACTTTAAGTCTATTATTTAAAGTTAAAACCCTCAGAAATGATGCATTCTATTATATCATTGAGAATGATAAATTCAGATAAGGGGAAATATTGATTATAAATGCTTAAAATATGTTTTATTTTATTTATTTAAGAGAAAAAAGGCAGAGAAAAGAAAACTAAAAGGCAACTACACAAACAACACAACAAACCCAAAACAATTATAGTATAACTTTACAAAACAAGATGATAGAAATTTCACTCTGGTTGTAATATTGCACATTGTTATCTTCGGAAAGGTTGCTTAGATTACCAGATACAGACATGCAAAATTGACCTAATCATATGAGTATTAACTGTTTTTTTAAGAGCTAATACTATTAGTGGTAGAGTCATTTTAGCTATCTTATGCATATATACAAATTTATGTCTTTTGCCTTTTCCCTTCTTTTTTTGCTCCGTTTCTTACCCAGTTACTTTTCCCTCTTTGAGCTGTTTCTTAACCTCACACAATATTTATTGTAGATTTTGGATCATATTTGATCTTTCAGTTTCTTACACTAGGGAGACAAGATGGTATTTACACATGTGAGTTTGATTTATTTCATTTATGAGTATGGTCATAAATTGGGTCCATTTACTTATAAAAGCCTCTATGCAATCTTTCTTTATAGCTGTGTAGCACTTCATTGTATATAAACACCACATCCTTCTAATCCAGTCCTAAGTTTGTGGGCATTTGGGTTGTTCCCAGGATTTAGCTATTATAAGTTGTGCTGCTGTAAACATGAGTGCACATATAGTACCATGATATGATGCTTTTAATTCTTCTGGGAATATACCCAGAAGGGAAGTAGTGGAGTCAAATAGGA
Organism: Cavia porcellus; assembly: GCF_034190915.1. Classification (NCBI taxonomy): domain Eukaryota; kingdom Metazoa; phylum Chordata; class Mammalia; order Rodentia; family Caviidae; genus Cavia; species Cavia porcellus. The sequence goes on from NW_026947512.1 coordinate 25,143,437, forward strand.
TCTTTAATCTAATTTTTTTGAGGAAACTCCACACTGATTTTCACAGTGGGTGCACCATTCTACACTCCCACCAAAAGTGGAGAGGAGTTCCCTTTCCCCCACAACCCCTCCAGCCTTTGTCATTGGTTGATTTCTTGATCTTGGCCATTCTTTCTGGAGTGAGACAGAATCTCAGTGTTGTCTTAATTTTTATTTCTCCAGTTACCATTGATGTTGAACATTTATTCATATATTTATTTGTATTTATTCATCCATTTGTATTTATTCATCTGAAAAATGTATATTCATCGCAGATGCTCATTTTTACATTGGGTCCTTGAAATTTGATGGACTAATTTTTTTTTTAATTCTTTATGAATTCTAGACATAAGTCCTTTCAGGGACAGTTGGCCAAGATGTTTTCCCAAATCATGGGTTTTTTTTTCCTCTGTTGGAGATTTGTTTTGACATGCAAAAACTTTTTAATAAGATGAGTTATTTATTTGGGGAAGTATTTCCTATGCAGTTTGATTTTTGTTCATGAACTCTTTGCCTACCCCTGTGCCATCAGAATTTCTATCTACTTTGTCTTGTAGCAGATTTAGTATTTAGGTTTTAATATTTAGATCTTTGATACATTTTGACTTTAATTTAGTGCATGGTATAGTGAAAAGAAGACCATGAATTAGAATCCTTAGTGATTTAGCCAGCAAAATCAGTCTTAGAGTTTTTTGTCCTGTTATTCTAGTCCATTCTATGTGATTATAGTTTTAATGTTTCAGAAAAAGGTGAATAGTATTTACTTTCAGATCCTGAAACTTAACATGGGAGATTAATGGTCAATAAAATAGTCAAATGTTGGCTGCAGTTTTTTTAGAAATATCTTGGTGTCCTGGGGAATCAATGACTAAAGCAAGGCGGAAACTTAGATACTAATTATTGTCTTGTCACTAAACTACCCCAGGATCACAGACTCCAATGTGAAGTCTTTATACAAGAGGTAAGATTAATCTTCAGATTGCATGGAACAACCTTTAATAGTTCTTAGTCTTAAGATAGATAAAACAGGTACTATGAATCTTGTTTCAGTTAGCTTCTGTATTTTACTTTCTTTGTATCACACGTCTTCTCTTCACTTAGTGTGCAATTCTTTACACTCTTTCTAAACTCCATATTTTCCAGTCTTAGAGTTATCATCACTATCACTGCCTTCTTGACTTGAAAAATCTGTCAAGCTATATCTCCTATCTCAAGGGTGGAGCAGATATGTAAGACACATTAGTAAAAGGCAGACACAGAGCAGAAAGCACAGAGTAGCAAAAATGGACACTTCTTATATCCTTGTTTGGTATGCTTCATTTATTTCTATGATATGTCACAATTTTCTCTACAATTATATATGTCATATATATGTATATAAAGTTATCATACACCCTACAGTGTTAAATGATATGTCCTACAAATTATCCTACAGTCATATATACAAAGTCCACACTTCAGCAACTCATCATGCTACTAAATGCCTGTAAGCAAATCATCACCATTTTGAGCATCTCTTTGTAGAGGCCAAAGGCAGCTTGTATTAATCTCATGATGTTTCAATAAATTTAGTGTTAAAATATTTATACAAGTATTTCTTTCCTTGATGTATAAATTGTTGGCCATCATTCTCTAATGCTACAATTATAAGTATTCCCCCACCTTACTGACATTCCTAAAGAGAAATATTTACAGTGATACATATAGATAGATAAATATACATTGAGTGTTTAATTAGAAAAATACATTAGAGTAAAAAAATTACCAATGCTGACCTTGGAATACTCCCATTTGCTTCAAACACACTTACCTCTTTGTTCTTGCCAATTTTTGTAACAGCTCTGGAAGTCCTCATGATTTCTTGAATCTAAGGTGTACTGTTTTTGCATTAGTCTGATCTATGACACTAATATGGTAAACAGTTAAAACCATTATAAGCTCATAAAAATATATCTATTCTACTGAGTGTGATGGTGCATACCTATAATCCTAGCACATTAGGAAGTTGATACAGGAAGATACGAAGTTTGAGCTCCAAATTGGCTACTTAGGAAATTAGCAAAAATTTGTCTAAAAATTTTTAAAAAGGAAAAGACAAGCAATCTCAAGGAAGGGGTTGCAGCATGTAGCTCATTGTGAATGATTTAGTTCCAATATTCAGTACTAAAAATAAATAAATAAGTTAATTAATTAATTAAAATCAACATTGTCCTCCCCCTCCCTTGTCGTGTGTTTTCCAGAGCTCTGATATTACAGGCATGCAACAGAATACCCAGATGTGTTTTCTCATTTTAAAATGTAATTGCCCCAAATTAATACATTCCATTGTAACTATTTTGACCAATGGTAATTATACAAGGAAAAAAATAAGCCCTACAGATAGCTGAATTCCTGGCAGAAATAACAGTGTAACTTTGATGCATCAAAAATCTTTCCATTCCCTGGCACTTTATCTGCCATGTGGCAAACATACCAGAAATCTCATTGTCCATATTTCTTTCTTTTCTGTGCCATGACTATATTTATATATTTTAATTAGTTGTATTACATTTTTATCCTTTATGCTCAAAACTTCATTCTAACACAACTGGCTTTTATAATTCAGCCAATATTTTTCGAAATATTGAGACAGTATATCATAGAACAAGAAAAAGTAAACCTTTAAAGTGGAAGGAGACTAGAGGCAGGATTATAAATAGAAAAAATGTTGTTGAGAGAAAACAATCAGAAATCTTTCTGTGAGATTCCCATTCACTTTTTGATCCAAATACTAATGTGCAGCAAAAGAAGACCAAGAGATGTGGAACAGAACAATTACCTAGAGAGCTAAGAGCTGACTTGGAACCCGGACACTTCACAGTGCTGGGAGACATAAGCTCCTTGGTGACCCAATGTAGAAAAATTCACTGAACATCACACACACTTGATGAGCCTCCAGAACAGCCACGTATTAAATGTTCACACGAGAACTAGAAATCCTCTCTAGAAAAAAACTGCCAACCCACCAAAGGATCCAGTTCAGCTGCCATCATAGTTCAGAACTAGGCTTCAAGAACATAGCTTCCAGAACTAAATTGAACACTCTTATTATTTTAAAAGAAAACAGCAGACTTCCTATAATTAACCCACAATGTCAGCAAGAAGTTAAAAGTTAATGGAAATGAGAAGAACTAATAAAATGTGAGCCACTAGCAGGCAAGGACGTTAACAATCTCATCAAAGTGTGTTTAAAATACGGAGAAAAGGAATCTAATGAGTGAGAAGATGGGGACTCTAGAGCCACAGAAACTATTAAAATAAACAAGAAAATTGGAATGAAAAAGTGACTACAATAAAAAAATTTGTTATGTATGCATAATAGAATATTGATACTGCAGAGGAAAACATATTATGTTGTGCGGCACAGAATTAATGACTCAAATTTACATTCAGTTGAGGAAAAAAGTAAAGCTATAAAAATAAACAGAGCTTCAATGATCTGGAGGTCAATAACAAGCAGCCTAATGTATAAGTACATAGAGAAGACAGATACATGATGCAGAAAATATTTGAAATATTCTATTTTAGGGAAATGAATTGCAATGAGTCTTTCCTGGAATGCAATCACTTTTTCCCCGGAATAGAAAGCTTCCCCTCTAGTTGTTTGGAAAAAGATTTCTTCACATAATAGGGCAGTTTTTTGCCTTCTCTCCTTGTCTTGTTTCTTATCACCTGTGTCCTCACATTTTGCTTATCCTATAACCTTTGCTTAACTCTTATTTAAATGCATTTAAGTGCACATCTGGACTGAGAACTGATACAGCAGTGAGCATCTCATTAACTGTAACACACAATACTCCATGATCCATTGCATTCTCTAAATCCTTCTTGTCTTTTTTCCTCATTAAACTAAGGAACTATATGTTAGGAATCCTCACCTATCCACGTTTGAGTGCTTGATGAGGGATTAAATGTGTCATTTGGTTTAATATTTTGGTGAAAAGAAGAAATTCCAGGGGCTTTCCCTTAGTTTTGCCTAAAATATTACCTTTAATCTATCAGTTGGACCCAATTTAGGATTTTTGTCAACTCCTTGAAATAGTTCAGTTCTACACTCAGGAATTGAGTAGGAAGCCATGAAATTAGTTTGAAAATCCAATGAATTTGTATGATGTGAACACAGCTTTTTAAATCCAATATTTAAAAACACACAGAAGCACTGGTGCCTCGTTGAGGATCCTAAAGGCATCCTTGGTCATTATGTAGTAATGATATCTCAGCCAAAGCCCAATAATATCTCAAAATTCATGTATTTTCCTTCTCTCATTTTATAATTTTCTATTAAATTAAAGTCAGTCTTGGGGATATTCAGTGGAAACTAGAATAGGAGCTTTGAATATTATTGCAGAGCCTTTCTTCATGGTACTTGATTCAAGTATCTATGTGCATTGCAAACTGACTAATTGCAAATAGCACGAGGGAGGAGAAATTTCCAGGTTTCATGCATTACCTCAGGCTTCCTTTGCCACGTGAATTTTCTCTCTGAAACAGATTTTTTTTTTTACATATTGTCACCTCTTTCAACTCTGTGGGCCTTCTTTTTTTAAATTTTATTTAAGAGGAAAAAGAGAAAAACACAAAACAAAACAAAGCGGTATAAGGGTACATGTAATACAGAACTACAAAAAAAAACAGTAAGAAATCACCTGTTAATAGATTACATATTATCATCTTAGAAATAGTTGCTCAAATCACAGTATCAAAGAATACAAAGTGGACATTCAAACAGAGAGACTGCAAACAGCTGTGTTCAATGATCCAAAAACATTAATATAGTCAGCTATTTAACACCCCTAAACACACTTGCTGTTATATCAGGTAGAGCTCTTTTTTTTCCCCCCTCTCTTTTTTACAACAAAATTTACACATTTTGGATTTTATTACTCCTTAGTTCTTATTACTTTTTGTGGGGGGAGAGAATAAAGTCAAATATCGCAAAACAAAGCTGTCAGTCAAAACCAATGATAGACATAGCACAAGATGTAGAACAGAGTACAAGGTTATCAACAATGGTTATCAATGTTGTCTCTTGTTTCCTTAAAAAGAATTGTCTATCTCATTAGATATTACCTCTGTGGATCTTCTTTTGTTTAATTATCCCATACACTGAGACAAATCTAGTAAGCAAACTCCTTGCCATCGTGGTTATCTGTCTCAACTGCTAATGCTTCACCACCACTGTTTGGCATTGCAATATCTCCAGTTATTCTTAAAACCAACCGTGATGTCTGCCATCACAAAGCTTAGACTGTAGAAAATTTGTACAAAATTGTTTTTCAAAGAAGACAGTACAGTACTAGTTTTTTTTCTCTAGGTCTGGGTGAAGAATAGGAGGTTTTAGGTCTGTTTAAGAGGGTGTAACCTCTAGAATTTTCTTCATCTTTCACTACATTATCACAATAAATTTCTGCCATGTCAAAGGTCATGAGTGTGGTCACAACATTTGGTTTGAATCAAACTGAAGTAACAAATAATTCAAACTATTCCTAACTGTTTGTGGCTAGAGTCCCTGGTAAATGAATCAAAGCTGATAAATTTAGTCTGATTTAAAATCATTTCTGCCTTCCTTATTCAATCACCTCACAGTTAAGTCCAACAGGTATTCCCCAGAGATCTACCTCTTTAAGGCTGCAAATTCTTGCATTTCTTCTCCAAGGAGAGTTACTTATCTGACACTGCATATTAGGTTGAACAACACATATTTTTCTCTGTCGTAAAGTTATAATATGTTGAAACCTCCAGTTTTATACAAATATGGAATTTTTTCCCACTACTTTATCTGAATAACCAAGGAACTATACTGTAATCACTGCCAAATATGCGTTCAAGCATAACCTTTATAAATACATCTTTATAGCTGTCAATCAGATGATTGACCTTGCCATTTGCAACACATTTTAGGAGCTATTATTTATCATTATATAAACGATATAATTACCATTTATATCTTTCCATGTTTTTTAGTTCCTCTAAGGTATAAAAAATATGCAGTCCTCAATGAAATCATTCCAAGATTTTATTCCTTAGAAGACAGGGTCTATTTGATGAACAGAGTTCAAAGTAATTCACTCTGCCTTTGTTCCCATTCCTCAGTGTTTCTGTACTTCTTTTTCTAAAGTATAAAACCTAAGATTATTTTGAAGACTTATGCAGCCATATTGTTGAGGATGGTTGTTCATCTCCAAATCTGTGTCACAACTCCTTCATATATTGTGTTCTTGTATACAAATTATTGGTTTCTGAAATGGGTCTCCTCAGAGTTTCTTGCCTCCTTATCTTTCTATACTATGTAGGCTTTTCATCAATATAGCAAACTCTAGATCTGATCAACTTAGAAAGCTTTCTTTGGGCTCACAAGTTTTGAGGTTTCAATGCATGACTGGTGACCCCATGACTTTTCATTCTTCAGGAGACAGTGACCGTGGTGGGGAGTACACACCAGAACAAAACAGCTCCCCTCCTGCCCAAGCACCAAAGTCGTCGGTGGGCCTTATGTCTCATAATCCCCTTCAAGAGCAAAGCCCTAATGGTCCAAAGATCTCCCAAAAGGCCTCATTCCATCATTGGCACTTATTAACGTGTAGCCAGCACTGGGCATTCACTTGGTGTCCTTTCATGCTGTGTTCAATAAATCTGTATTATCTTCTACCAACAACTTAGTAGTGGTGAGGTCTTAAAAATAGAAGTCCATAAAACAATGGCTTAAGTGAGGTGAGGAGGAGAATTAAATGTAAAAACGAAGGTTAAGCCTCTATGCTGCCTTAACATCATATAACAAAATAGTTATTATGACTATTATTTTTTTTTTTTTTTTTTTTTTTTTTTTGGAATCCAAGGAGAGTCAACTAAACTTCTGCCTACTTTCGCTTTACTTTCAAATCCTGAGGTGTGTTTCAGTTTTGCTTTCAAAGTAGAACTCACTGTGACTTGGGTGGCCTACTAAGGTCTTACCACGCTGGTCATTCTGGTTGGTATATCCCTAGAACCAAGCTCCTTCCCTCCCTCTGAGCTCTTTACTGCATCAAGAAGTTGACTTTTTATCAGTTGTATCAGGGCTTCCTCTGTTGGCTGCTCTCAATAGGTTTTGGCCAGCAGTGTCCACTGATGGAATGTCTGGGTTCCAGTCGGAGATTTGGGGAGGACTGAAGGATGAGACCAGGGTGCTGCTTGCCCTCTCTTCTTTGTGTCTCATTTCCAGCAGTGACTGGAATGTCTACCACCACAACTGTCTATTTGTCTTTTGTTTCCATCTCAAAAGTCACTGACCTTTGTTAGTACCTTGTCATCACCTAACTCCTGCAGGTCAAAAGGTGACAAAAACCATTTCAAAAATATTTAGCTGCTTCTTATTTTGTGTTTTGTTTTTCAATTCTTTTTAACCTTTTCAGTACAGTCCTTGAAAGGATTTAATTGTGTTCACAGCATTTTTTTCCATAGCATTTTTAGTTTTCTAACTGGTTTGTGATCACATTCATCAAATGCAAGCATTTACTTTAACCTTTTTTCACTTTAAAATGCAGTAGTAACATATCTCCTATGTTATAAGAGAAAACTTCATGCAGTTAATTTATGACCTCTAGCAAATTATAATAATTTACAGTTCCTCCTCTCAAGTTATGTCCTCTTTCTTGTGACTAGCAAAAATACAGGAGTCAATATTTTACCAAAATAAAAACCATAACTTTATCATGTATCTCCCATACTTTAATTTTATTTCTTAAAGATTTTCCAGTGTTAATTTACAACATATTATACGTGACCAATGAGAACTCCACATATTTTATTGTCCTTGCAAATTTGATCAGAAGCAGGCTCAAAGATATTCAAAAATTTACACCATTATCTTTAGTCTTGAGCTATTAGTAAGTCCCAAAGCAGACCCAAATTGTAGCTTTTTATTATTATGAAGCACGATTAGTAGTAATTTAAAAGTCACACAATATATATGTTATCTGATAAACCATATAACACTTGATTCTTGAGCATTCAAATGAAGTAGGATGTACAATCTTTGCTTTTAATAGTAGTGTGGGACTCTTAAAACAGGATGCAATCTAGAACAGTAAAAAGTGATTTTGTTAATCAGTGGGAAAACTCAGGATTGTTCTGCAATTTTAATTTTTGATTAAGTTTATTGGTACCATTTAGATATATATAATGATCATATTCAACATACCTGTATATGATATCTCTATTCTTTTTTCTCCCAGTCTCCTATTCTCCCTTCAGTCTCCTCCTCCTCTCCTTGTTTTTTCTTTTCCCTTCTTTCCTTTCTCCTTTCTCCCTATTTTTTCTTCCTTTTTGAACATTCTATTATTTTAAAGTTATTTTTCTAAGATATTAAAGTTTTATTACTGTCAGTCATACATTGTAGTAGAAATGAAAAATAATAAAATAAACACTGATTTAGAACACTTTTGGTTTTAAATATTTAGAAATATTGAGAATTACAGTGTTTATTTCATTGTAAAAAACTTACCTATCCAGTACGTGCTTTCTCCTCATTTATGGAAGATGCTGAGTGAGCCTTTCTGTTTTTATTTTTATTTTTATGTCTATGTGACTGATACATTCCTTTTTAAGCTTAGATCAGCTTTCAACATTTTATCTTTGCATTTTGAATGTTGGGACATATTGCCCTTAAAATAATTATGTTGTGATTCTGTGGATCAAACCTACAGCTTCACACATGCTAGTCAAGTGTTCTAGAACTGATTGGCCTCCTCAGTCCTAAGATAAAATTTTCACATTCAAATGCAAACATGTATGAAGAAAGATGGAGGGCATCAAGACATGTTGGAAGAGGAAGAAGGAAAGGGAAGTGGAATGAAAAGGGACCATAAGATGTGTTACATATGTGTACCAACTCCATACAAAGAATGCAAACATTGTATACTACAGACATATACTACTAATAATACAGAAAAATGTTTAAAATGTTAGGAAGAATTACTTTCCTATAAATTGTTTTACTAGTGTTGCTCCTGCTGGGCCATCTTCACTTTTGTCAGACTCCTCTTTATCCTTTTTATTTATGGTAATACGTTTGCCCTCAATATGCTTCTTTGCATATGCACAGTCTATTCTCATAAACAACTATTTCTACACTGCCGTTTACTCAGAGTTCACCGCCGGTATCGTCTCTTTCCATTTCTTTGCTGAAACTTCATCTTTGTTATACAAATCCTTCTTTCACTTCATAATAGGTCATTATGAAATGCGTTTGTAATTAGGGTACAAGGAGGCAACACAACTGCCACCTTTCCTGTCTGTGTGTGACCTGAACAAGACACACGTAGGACTGTACACCGCAGACTCTGACCGATTGGCATGACTGACTGCTGAACAGGAGCTGCATCTGCTATTTACATGGTGATCTGTGGAGCAAGGAACTAGCAGAAAGTTTTGTACTTTGTGTAATGTTTCTCAGTAAACACACATGAGGGAGAAATTCAGACTGTGTCCCTTGTGGCCTGGTATTCTACATCTAAACTACAACAAAATCAGCACATATTAAAATTATGCAGAAAGAAGATTGTTATTTGAATTTTAATATACAATAAAGTTTCTTTTCATCATCCAAAAATTATCTAAGTTCCTATTACATGCCACACATACCTTGGCTTAAACAAAAGCCATGATGATTCATTAATTTCAAATAAAATTTATATTTTCTTTCCCAAACCCCTGATGTTCGCAGGATTTATAACTATTCCAACACATATCCATTCCAGAACAGAACATTAATTCCTCAATCACTTATTGTAGACATTAATAGAAATGTCAAGTGAAAACTGGATTTAAAACTCAGAAATTTGGGATCTACTATCTAAACAGAACTTAATCTCCTTCTTCAAAATAACACTAAGATTCCAAGTAATTCACTATGATTAATAACAAATTCTCAAAGTTCTGAATGGAAGAGAAATAGTAACAGCAGCAGCAGTGGTGGCCGCGGTAGTAGTAGTGTAAAGTGAATATATAATTACCACCTTACTGGAAAAATAGAACATAAATTAATGGGATAAGAACAGGTTATTTGAAATAAGGCTCTCCCTTCTAAAACGTTGACATTTACACTGAAACTGTGTGCAAAAAGGATACGATCTGCCTTAACTACAGGATAATTCTGTACAAAAACGGCTCTGCAAGTAAAATCACTGATCTGAGGTAGACTCTAGTGCATGTAAGAATGTAAGAGCACTCAGGGGGAGAATGCTGTGATACCAGGATGGAAATCAGTCATATGCTTGAACATTAAGACCCCTGAAGTTATACATTTTATTTTAAGCCCTGTGAGGATTTTCATGAGAGTGGTATCCACTATTTGATATTTGAATTATTCATTCAGACACTTTGTAGGTTGGAAGAAAAAGTGTAGCAGGGAGGAGAAGACAGTAGAATAGACAGCAACATAATACTGATTGTGGCAAATGTTGAGTTTAATACGGTGGTGTGGTTTCAGCAGGAAGGCATTTTTTCCAAATCACCGAAACGAAAACTTATGACTGTAATCCTAGTGCTTGCTGAATTTTCTGGGTACAGCTTATTCCTAGCAAGGAGGAAGGTTACTCAAGGATTAAATTCATCTACATGCGTCTGCAGATGTATGTGGGTCATTAAATCTATTTTTATTGTGCCCGACCAATTACAATCTGTTATTCACTACTCTAATGCATTCAGGCGATGATTTGATGGCTTCTTCTTCTAGTTGTATAGGGTTGTGTGTGCCTATCAGAAAATAATTGCTATATTCTGCAGTTTGGTCAGTGTCTCCTAGTGTCACGCCTACCCAACTGAATCATTTTTATTCCATTAGTTACATTAATCCTTTAATCTGAGCGTTCTTGTCAAACTATATCTTAAGTATCAGAATTTACCTGTATTCACTGAAAAGTGACTGGGTAAGAAGTTAGTACTGGTCACTGAACTCTTAGAATTTGTTTCTCTCTTTCAGATTCAACTCTGTTTCTCATTTTCTCATCACTCAGACAAAATATCCAACACTCACAATTTAAAGGAGGAAGGGTTTATTTTGCCTTGTGCATTTTAGGGAATTCAGTCCATAGTCAGCTGGTTCTGAGGCTGGAAGGGCATCATCAGAGGGTCTGGCAGGGGAAAGCCACCCCTGTCCTGGCAACTAGGAGGCAGAGAGAAAAGGCAGGCTCTGGTACTAGAGAGAAAGCCTTCCAAGTTCTATCCCCCAGAGACCACGTCTAAGCAGCCCTACCTTCTAACAGCACACCCAGCTGCTTATCAGGGAATGAATTGGTTGATGAATGTAGTGCCCCATGATCCAATCACCTTCCAAAAGCCTTGCCTGTTAGGGCATAAGAGCTTGGGAGTGGTGCGCTTTAGGACCAAACCATAACAGACTCCTGTAGGAAAGTATATTTTAACCTTGTCTATCTTTCCACGGGTCAGTCTCCATTTCTCACGCTTTTTTTAAATTCTCTTAGATGATCTAATTCATTTCTGTAGCTTTAAATGCCACAGAAATATAAAGATTTCTCAATATTTTCTAGCCACGATAATTCTTTTACGTGCCAGACTCATGTATCTCACTTGACATATCCTCATAAATGCCTCAGAAGCATCTAAAAATTCACATGTTCATATTTGATCTTGCTTTCCCTCCAGCCCTCAACTAAAAAAAGCAGTAACTGTCCTCTCTGCATATTCTGTTTCAGAAAATGCTTCTAATATAAACTCAACGGTGAAGCAGTCCCTTCGGACTCCTTTGCTTCAAGCACACTGATGGATTGATTGTTTCCCCTCAAAATTCATTGGTTGGAGCCTGAATTTCTCAGAGAGCAATGTTGCTAGTTGAAACCTAGAAGGAGGTGTTTGGGTTACAAGGGCAAAACCATCTGGCATGGATTGATGCTTGTCACAACGGGAATGGACTAGCTGTGGAGAGAATTTAACCATCTTTTCTCTCTGTCATGAGTGTCCTTCCCTTGCTTCTGACTTCTGTCATGTTGCAAAGCACCATGTACCGCTCTGCAGGTATCTTCCAAACTATGAGTAAATGGACACATTACTTACAGACGACACAGTCTCAGGCATTGTGTTATAGCAAAAGAAAACAGAGTAAGACAACTCCTAGGGAAAACAGGAACATTCTTTGGATAGTACCTTCAGAAATTATCTAGAATGTATCCATTTTCCTCCTCATATGCTTTCTCCATAATTCTTACTGCTTCTGCCTTTGCCATTACAACAGTTTTCTAATTGATTCACCTGATTACCTCATTACTTCCTTCTACTTCATGCCAAAGAAAACTATACCCATGGTGCCTTCTCTCCAGAGGCACAAGTAATAAAACACAGCAGGATTTCTATTTACATGTAGCATTTCCCTTTAGATGATGCAAAATTTATTCAAAGCTACAATTAATTCAGGGAGGAAGTTGCCACAAAGTCAAAGTCTCTACCCAGAAAATAGACATCATGTGGTCCTGTGAACATGTAAATATTTTTTCTCCTTTTTCCCTTTGAAACTGTCTAGTACTCTTTTAAAGGGCTTCAGCCCAAAGTATTTAAAAATTCTTATAATTATTGCATTTTAATTCATACATTCTTTACACTTTAGTAACTTTGGGGAGAAATGATAAAATTGAGTATTTCTATTTCCTATAGTCTTTTTTGAGACAATAAGAATTTTTATACAAATAACAAATGATTTCCCCACATGCATAAAGTATTTTTTATTTGGGGGCATCCCTTGGCAAACATAAGACCCAGTTATGTGTTCTTTAAGTGCTAAGCCATAATCTAGTCAGTACAGTACATTTAAAATTTCACTGTCAGTATCAAATTAATCAAAATAAAAATTTAAAGGATTAGTACCATCTCCCCCATCCAACAGAATACAGGAAGATTAGCAGGAGGGGAGACACAGGGGCTGTTTCATTATTATTTTAAAGAATAAATGACAATGCTGAGGTTATACTTAAATTCCAAATGATGGGGGTGTATGTTATTTTACATCTTAATAAAAAATTATCAGTGTTTTTGTCCATTATCTGTCTTCTAGAATTATTCTGTAATTGTAATTCCTAATTCCTGCTCCACCTAAGCTCTTGAAATCTGTAGGCAAACTTCCCCTCCGTGTTGGGCAGTCTTCCTATTTCAGCTTAAATTCTTCTATTCTTTTCTACCTTTCTTTGTGTAACTCTTCTTCACCATTTCATGTTTCTGGGTACTCATTCTTGGTTATTATTTGGAATTTACATCAAATTTCTAAGTCTGCAGTTTTCATCATTTACTCTTCTTAAAATAAATCTGGATGATGATGTTTCCTCAATTGAATGGAATCATTTTTACCCTAAATCCCTTCAGTTTCTGGAGTCATGTTTAAAAGTTACTTTGGTTCCTATGTAGAATTCTTTTGATCATAAAAATTTGAACTCACTAAAAGCAAGAAGAAATTCCTTTCTCTTTTGGCATAGTACAACATGAGTTCCAATTTTCTTTTAATGATATTCATCAGCGCTTTCCAGATTGAAGATAAACCTAAATGGAAGGGAATCAGACAGCATGTGAATAAGCAAAACCAAAACCAGAAATAACCTTTCATCAAAATCACTGTTGAAGTGACTTCACCCAAGTAAAATTTAAAAATATCCAAATGATCTTTTTTCTATTATATTACAAGTTGTTTTGCTAATTTGACCTTCATGAAAATTATATGTAAATACTGGAGTGTTCCAGAAACAAATGTCTCATTATATAAAATGCATAGCCAGATTCTCAAGTAGTTTAAATGGATCCATATTTACTGGCTTCAATTGTGCAGCGCTAACAGGAAAAGAAACAATAACTACAAAAGTCACATTAATCTGTAACTTGTGACCCTTTCCCATCCCCCTCATTATGAAAACCTGGATTTATTTTCTTACATAGTAGCAAGAGGTAAAGCAAGCAGCTTGCAGGAAGTCCAGGAAGTCAGGCTTCCAGTGAATGTTTCATATCACTGGTTAGTACTGCTACATATTATATTTAACCACCTCATCTTCTGGTATAGTTACTATGTGATAGAGTTTCAACCCTTTTTTTTTTCTTCCCCGTGCTTATTATGGAACAGATATTACAAGGGCTAAAAGGGGTCATACATTAACTGGATGAGATCCAATTACGGAAAAAACCAGAGCAGTACTCTTGGGCAAACTGAAAGCTATGCTAAAGTGATCACGTGGCTACACATTACGAAACCTGAAAATGTTCACTTTTTTTCAACATAATTTAACATATGTATGTCAGTAAAATTACAATTAAAGTATCTACTCATAAGCTATAGATACCAAGTTACTAAAATTACTAGAAAAAGAAATAATTGTTGACATTAAAAAAGCTATTTTATGTTGCATATATTTCAGTGTGATTCTTATTTAAATTGATAAGGAAATGTAAAGTTGAGAAATGAATAATTGAATTAGTTATTTAAAAATAACCAAAAGATGATTCCAGGCTATTTATATTTGAAAATATTTTTATTTGAAGTTACTATTAGTAATTTAAGAGGATAACCCTGGTCTCATATAAGTGGTGTGACAACTTGGTTTCATGGACTTTGCATAAAAATATCATGTATCTTTCTGAGACACATTGTCTGAGTCCTAAAAACTATACTCAGAAGCCTGTTGATACAAACATGTATCCACCTTGGGAAACAAAAACCAAGCATTTTTATTTCAGTTTTAAAGACAATATATATCAAATATATTATCCTAAGTATAAACTTTCTGTTTTACAGTATTATTTTTAAAAATCTCATTAAATTGTAAGCTGCTCTTAGCCTACTATTACTGGGATTCTTTATTATGTTTGATATTTTGTAGATTTTTTCCCACTAGAATTTTAAACTCAAATGTATAAATGTCACAAGTGGATACTTACTAGCAAGTAAAAAAGGAAAAAAGAACCAACTGTATTTCAGTACTGATTTTGTGAAATATATGAATGTTTTAAATAATCTAAGAAATACGATAGCACTTACCTTCAAATTATTTCACTGTAAATATTCCTTACAGGAAAATTTAAAAGTGTTAAATCACTTTCTCAGATCTGTTGGAAATACTTAATATAAGTGGATAATAATAGATAAATTCACCCAAAATCTTGAATGCTGCATCTTTTTAGAATAGCTACAAGTAATGCAGAATTCTCAACGAACACCGAATAACTCAGGAGACAAACCTGAGTCTAATGAGGTTGGTACCCACCAATTCATTCAACTGTAATCAAAGAAGTTGAACATACTTGTTTACAAATAAAAACAAAGTTGATTTAATCATTACTGTAACTGTCTTCCAGCAAGATACTCTGGGTAACTCACCTAACTTGAGAAGGTAGGATCTATACTCACAGAAAATGAAACCCAGTTTAGATTCTGCTGATTAAACTGAATAACCTTTGTTCAAAGAGAAACATTTCTAGGTTTGAAAATCTTTCCATAGTGTTCAGTGGATGGTGCAGAAGGGACTCTGTGTGAAACAGCGGGAGAGATAGAAGACACCTACACAGCTATACACTTCCAGTCAAAGCAACCCTGACCTTCATATCCTTGTAACCTCCATAACTGTCATTTCAGCTAAAACTAAATATAAATCATTGAGAGACATTATTATATATTTCTCCTTCACTTTCAGCTTTGTTAAAGTATGGCCAACAGGAAATTGTATGTATTCAAAATACACAAGTGATACTTGAAATTATTGAAACAATCAAGCTAGTTACCATATCTAGCTTCACAGAATTACCTGTGTTATGAAAATACTTATGACCTACTCTCCCAGAAAAATTCAAAGACATAACATATTTATTCTTAAATACAGCCACTATGTTCTACATTAGGTCTTTAGAACTTACTCATGCATAGCTGATAGTTTATACCCTTTGCTCAACATTTTATGTCGACACCCTGGCCCCTAAATACCACTCTTCTGCTGTCTGTTTCCTTAATTTCATAGTTTAAGATTTCACATATTATAGTTCCAGGGGTCTTTGTCTTTCTGTGTCTTTCTTATTTCACTTTGCATAATGTCTCCCAGCTTTATATATGTCCTCTTTTGAAAAGTGAATACTACTCCATTGTGTGCCTATAATACATAGAGAGCACAGTATATTGTGAATATTGCTTTAATAATATGGGAGTATAGATATCTTGAGATACTGCTATAGATACCTAGCTAGCAAGATAGATAGGTATGAGATTGCTGTGTTATATGGTAGTTCTATTTTTAAGTTTCTAAAGAACTTCCACATTATTTTCCAAAATGGCTATACCAATTTATATTCCCCCCAAACAAGTATAAGTTTTCTCTTTTTTCCATATCCATGACAACACTTACTGTTTGACTTTTTTGGTAATAGACATCCTAACAGCTATAAAGTGGTATCTCATTGTGATTCTGGTTAACATTTGTTCAAAGACTGATATTGAGTAACTTTGGAAATAAAAGCCTGTCTAGTGCTATTGCCAATTTTTTAATCAAGTTGTTTATTTTTTACTATTGTTTTATGAATTTTAAAAATACTGTACATATTGTGGTCTCATAGTCCATACATTTTTTCCATTTTGTTGATTTTTTTCCTGTAGTGTCCAGAGGACTTTTAGCTTGATAAAGCTCTATTTTTTTGGTATTTTTTGTTTGTGCTTTGTTGCCATAACCAAAAAAATTTATTGCCAAGACTAATAAAAGGAAATGTAACCCTATATTTTCATTTAGAAGCTTTATAATTTCAAGTCTTATATTTATATCTTTATTTTGAGATAATTTTTGTTTATGATGTAAGATTCTAATTTTGAACTTTTGCATGTGAACCAATTTTTCCATTTGTATTTTTGCCTAAGATTATCATCCTGCCCCCATGTGGCTTTTTGGTGCTCTCATCAAAATTATAGACAGTATATACATATGAGTTGATTTCTAGGCTTTGTAGTCTCTTTCATATTAGCCTTTAGTCTAATTAGTCTCTACGTATTAGCCTTTATTTTAGTGAAACACTGTTTTGCTACTATAGTTTTTAATATAATTTGTAGCAAAGATGTGTGGCAGTCCTGTATTTATTCTTCTTTCTCAAAATTACTTTAGCTTTTGAGTTTTATTTTTGTAAATAGTTTCATACCAATTGTAGAGGTTTATGTTCTGGTATAAAATAACAACCAAATTTTGATGGAGATTACATTGATGTTTTTGATCACTGGGTTAGTATAGGAGTTTAAAATTGCTCCTTCTAATTCCAAATATCGTGTATCTTCCTGTTATATTTGGGTATACACTGATTTCTTTCATTAGTGTTTTATAATTTTCAGTGTGCAAATCTTTCACCTTTTGGTTAAATTTACTTCCAAGATTTCTTATATTATCTTTAATGGGATTTGAAAACATTTTTGGTTTGTTGTTAGTGTACAAGAATTCAACTGATTTTTACATGGTGATATTTTCATTTTCCAGTTTCATAAGATGTCTTTAGTAGTTTTTTATTTTTTATTTTTTTGTCTTTTTTGAGACGGAGTCTCGCTACGCAGTTCAGGCTGGCCTTGAGCTCACTTTGTAGCCCAGGCCGGTCTCCAAATGGCTATGATCCTCCCACCTCCGCCTCCCAAGTGCTGGGATTACAGGCGTGAGCCACCACGCCCGGCTTCTTTAGTAGTTTTAACAGTATTTTGTTGGTAGTTTTAGGTTTTTAGTATATAATATGTCATTCTCAAACCGATGTTAGTTTTGTATGGCTGCAAAAATAAATTATAACCAACTCGGTTACTTAAAGCAGCATATTCATTCATCCATCAAACGCCCAAAAGTCCAAAGTCCATATTATTGGGTAAAAACCTAGGTGGAGAGGCCCGTGCCGTCTCCAGAGGCACCGGGAGACCTCCTGCCTCTTTCCTCTCTGGTGGCTGCAGGGGTTTCTTGACTTGTGCCGGTTAGTCCACTCTGCTTCTGTCTTCGCATTGCCCGCTGCTGTGTGTGTTGTGTCGTCTCTCTCTTCCATCCTTGTCAAATCACTTTATTTGTACATTTGTGGTTATGTGGAGCTACTTGGATAATCCAGGTTAATCTCCTCATCTTAAAATCCTTAATCACGTCTGTGCCATGGAAGATAATATTCATATGTTCTTAGTGTCAGAAATCAGTATCTGCCCAGCGCATCATGTATCACTTTTTAAAAAGTCTTAACATTTATAGTACCCACCTGAGCAAAACCTGGGTGTTTTATTCATGTTTTGGACACCAGAGCAAGGTTATTCTAGACCTACTTAGCAATGTTCAGAAATAATTAAAAAGAAGATTCAAACAGCTACTTTATTAATATTGATGGTTTTGATTATTTTTGTATTTTGGTATGTAAATCTCTTCTTTTCAAAAGAGACATATATAAAATCTCCACTATGTGTTAGGGACTTTTAAAATTAACTGATGAGTTTATGATAAATATTACTTATTATATATTCTTATAAATTCCAAAAGAAATGAATCAAAACTTTTACCAAAATTCCAGATAGTTGTGATTTGAATTATCACATTCTAAAGAAAATGTTTATTTACAATGCTAAATGTGTTGTCTGTGTTTCAGCACCTTCTTTAAAAAATAAGAAACCATAAACTACTGTCACAGAAGAACAGAGTTTTGTGGAAACAAAGAGACATAATCTGATCAGACAGACACGAATTCCAGTCAGCACGGCAGGCTTAAACTGTAGTCATTTAGTTCATATTAATATATCATGTCCATGTTTTATGTTTAATACCTCCGTTTAATGTGTGGAATTTAACATTCAGTGGAGAAACACATCAAAAAGGCAGTTTGGTAGGGTAAATAGGCATGTGTTTTTAGATTCAGTAAACATAGGCTGGTTTTCGACTCTGACATGTGTAAGATTGAGCATATCATTTGTCTTTTGTATTCATTTATACCCTACTAGATACTGTAGGTCTCCAAGTAGATAATGATATCTATTATTGATAAAGAACCCAGAAATAAGACTGTGGTCAGGTCTCATATGTACCTAAGTATGAAGGAGGTTTTAAAGATAGTAATTCTTTTAGAAGGGTTTCAAAAAAGGTTTTAGGATGATTTTTCAGCTTTTAAAAACTGAAGAAGTGGGAGAAATTAGGAGAAAGGAATCATACCCACAATGGTAGAGAAGATGAGGACATATAGATCAAAGAAGAGAAACATTTTTAAATAGGAAGAGGAAAATTTCTAAATGATATGCTGATATGGTAGTCAGGGATAGTCCAATTGCAACACAGAAGATGTTATATAAAACTAGAAAATCATGTCTTAAAATAAAGCCCAGGAGCCTTGGATATTGAAACGCAGGTATAAATGGTTCCACGTGACATGACATGAGATAAAGGACCAACAAAGTCTTTCAGCAAAAGTGGCATGATGGAAATTGTTGATAATTTGCATATATAGTGAAAGAGTTTAGAGAATACTAATCAAATGAAATTGGGAACTGAGAAAAATATATTTTCTGAAACAGACAATATAATGGAAAATTGTGACAGTATCCAAGTAAATAACATAACAAGAAAAAGACTGCAGAATATTGATTTAATGCATCATTTAAGCAAGAGACTATCTCAAACCTGCATTATCTATGCTCTATTTCCTTATACCTTGGACAGCTTATCTGTCTACCTCCCGCCAAAGAACAGGCACAGTTTTCTACATGAATTGTTTGCTTATGATGTATAGTGTTTAACAGTACAGTAAACCACATCTCCAAGAGAATTCAGCACTTTTAGAAGTTATGTATTCCTTAATACACTATGGGTTAGAATATCATGAATAAAAATGACTAAAATTAAATTCAGACCAGAAGAAGATAACTGCCATCATCATCGTCTGCAGGAAACTTATCACAGCCAAGGAAATCATTTTCAATATGCACAAAAGTTTGTAAATTGCAATTTGACCCCATTGTATAAATTTCAATAGTCATCTGAAACACTGAAGGAATCTATTTAAAATAATTATGTTGATTCTAAATTGTGCATTCAAATGATATGTTCACTTCACAGTTTAGAGATATGACAAGAACATATGCTATGAAAACAAGATGAGAAGTCAAAGTTAGTTATCAAGCTTATTGTTAATTTCAAATGTAGGTAAGGAAAATCTACCTCTTTAAAAAGGCTAAAATTTAAAACACCAGAAATGATGTCATTATATTTTTGTATTTACTGTATCAGATATAAAGTTAGCCTTTATTGTACTGAAAGCTCTGTGGATTTTTTCAGGATAGGAAAATATATGTCACTCCCCATTAAAATGAACCAAATGCCTTATTTGGTCAAGACAGCATGAATAATTTAATTAGATGCCCTAATATTCTGGAAAATGGCATGAAAGGGCAGCTCCAATATGCTTAGCAGCTCTGAATTTTAGAGGCATTACAGCTAAATAGTGTGTGTCCTTATAAAATGCTCCACACTCACATCCCTTTTGCTCATCACCACAAAAGGTGTTAGAAAATTCCAGTTCTCTGCAAAGTACCACAGTCACAGGAACAACGGAATGTGAAACGGGGAAGGGAGAGAGGTTAGCGAACTGTACAACAGAAATCTGAGGAGTTCAAGGTTTGCAGCGATCTGAACTGTTAAGAGCTCCAAGGGATGCAACTGTGAGGGACTGGAAGACAGGAAGGAGCAAAGTTCGCGTAACCGAGATTCTTTTGCACAGTGAGAAGTTTGACTTCACTTTTGCTTTCATGAATGTATGCAAATTAAGAAAAATGATATCTTATTATTTGTAAAATCCTTGCTATTTGGACAATCCTCTAATTTATAGTTGAAAGTCAGAATCAGATAAAACACATCAGTGTTATCTGAGTTTCCTCCTCTCCTTTGAGGGGTGATCTGGCCCTAGCTCAAGGAGAGAATCATAGCTGTGAAGCAGTGCAGATGAACTAAAAACATCAGTTAAAATCTAATGCAAAGAATATAATGAAATCAGACCATTTACAGGTATTAAAGAACATAAAACCTCAAAGGGAAAGAGTTGTGAGAATTATGTTGCAGAAAAATATTCTTGACAGATCCGGTATTGGGGTTGACGTGATTTTTTATTTTTTTAATGTACAACATTGTTTTCTTTTTCATGACTCATATACATAGTATACTAAATACTATACTAAATAATACACACACATATGTCTCTCTCTCTCTCTACATATATATATATATATATATATATATATATATATATCCCTATTTTAGAATTAATGCTGTGTTTGTTACTTTCAGATACATTTCAATGATTTCACAATGGATGTACTATAGTAGACTCAGCTACACCTTATTATTTCTTCCTGTAAAGTCAGAAAAGAAAAGATTTCTACCCTTAATTTCACTTTCCCAGTTGGTGGTAGTTCAATTGGAACTCATCTCAGCAAATATTTGTTGACCTGACTGACTTGTTCAATCTTGCTGTACATGGAAGTATTTTATTTAGGGCTCATATGACCACTGAAGGAAACGTTAAACAAACTTAAGAGTTACTCCAGGAAAACAGGAGTGGATCAAAGGAAAGAAACAGCATTTTTCTATCGAAACACAATGAATTACATGAGTCAGAGGAAAAGAGAAACCTGTTTACATAGGATGTGACAGCAATGACTAGAAGTTGCCTCAAAACCTTTTAGTCCAGTCTTCTATTTCTGTAGCCAGGCCATGCCAAGTTTGAATCCTTGTGACTATGTCTTCAGGGATTGAAGGAAAGATGCCAGGAAATCCAAGAATATAAACTTGAAATTAAAACTGAAGTCTGTACATGATGTTGTAGAATACTCGAGAATTTTACCATCAACAACTCCTAAGTTCTATATCATGCTTCATTCTTGTTGGAGATTGATTTATTTCCTACACATTAGTTTTGCTAAAAGTGGACCTTCTTTCTGTCTTGGTCTATAGACTAAAGATAAGTCTTTTAGTTACAACTTGAAATTCTTATACAAATTTACCAGATTAAGTGAATTTTGATCAAGTCCCAAACTTCAACCAATATACTGTGGGTTGGATAACAAGACTACACTGTTCCACTTGCAATCAAGGGAAGTTGTAGGAGAATTTCTTTGAAGAGAAGTCTAGGAGAACCACCCATGAGGCATTCACTCATCTGTCGTAATCCAACTTGATGATCTGTGTTTCAGGTGACAAGAGTTCCCACACCTTGTGGTGTGACATACATGCTTCTCTTTACGGTCGTGCTCTCATATCATCCTGGATACCCTTGGCTAGACAGCAGATTCTCATTTTGTTCACATACATGTTGCATACATGATTTCAATTTAAAATGTGGTTCCAAGTTTTTAGTCATTGCTGATTTTGTTCTCATCTTACTTAGGGCTGAAGCTCGGGTTTTTGTGTGCTTCTTGCTCACTGTGTTCACTATACATTTATTCTTATTCCTACTGGCTGAGAAGCATATCTGTATCATTTGCTTTTCATTCCCTGACCTCCCTCTACTGATGCACCTTAAACAGAGAAATTTCAGTGTAACAAATGTTTTAATGCAGCCAACTGATGGTCCTGTTCTCACTCCTGCCTC
This sequence comes from Cavia porcellus, assembly GCF_034190915.1. Lineage (NCBI taxonomy): Eukaryota > Metazoa > Chordata > Mammalia > Rodentia > Caviidae > Cavia > Cavia porcellus. The sequence continues at coordinate 25,166,063 of NW_026947512.1, forward strand.
AAAAATATACTCAAAGCACCAATAAATGAAAAGTGGAACAATTATTTGAAAATAGAGAAAGAATAATTCCATTTTCTTTTCAATCTTTGTTTCAAGATTTATATTGTCTTCAATGCATGTTATTCATAGTTGGGTCTCTCCATCTTTTAATATTTTTATGACAATATTTTAAATCTGACATTCAACAACACATTTTATAACTGATATTTTCATTGCTTATTCTACAACTTTAAAATTTTAAGCTTCACTGGTAGAACTGTCTAGTTAAATTATTAATCCAATTTAATTTAAATTTTCATAAGTTATTAAAGATGATTGCATGTGAGTAGCCAATTTTCAGATTTGGCAAGTTCTAATTCAAGACAGTGCTAATGTGTGGCCTTTGGGTATTAACTTTCCTTAAGTAAAGCATGTAATAATTTCTTTCATCCAACAGAAAATGTGGATGGCAGATGCTTTTCATACTGTTTAATTAATTTTTTCAATTTTAGACCACCCAAAAGTTGGAAATAGAGTTGAAATTGAAGACATAGATATAGAATAAAATAATGTGCTCTCTGATGGGCCCAACAATTTTCATGACTGAAAATTTTAGTAGGTAATTTGGTGTATCTTTTAAAGCCATGTATTCATGGCTTAACTTACATGTATTCATGTAAGTTAAAAAGCTAGATTTAGGGAATAAAATACTAATTTGTGTATCTTTTGTTTTTATTTTTCCAGAATCAATAATCTAATTCTTTAAAGTTAATTCACTGTTGGGCTGGGGATTTAGCTCAGTGGCTTAAGTGCCTGCCTGGCAAGCACGAGGTCATGAGTTCAAGTCCCGTTACCGCAAAAAAAAAAAAAAAAAAAAAAAAAGTTAATTCACTGTAAGATACTTGACATCATTAAAGTGTCAAGTAAATTGACTATCATCTAGTTTTTAAAATAAATAAAGAAATAGTAACATTTGTAAAAAGGCTCATAAAGGATAAAATAATGTTTGATAGAAGTTTCTGTATGTCCAACCATCCCTAAAAAGTATTACAAAAAGTATTGACTTTTCATTGTGTCGTACTCAACTTCCATTAGGAAAGCTAAATCAACTAAAGTTAGTCATATGCATGATATCAGAGGAAATGTAAATATAAAAATGAGAATATACCAGATACACATTTGATGACTTTATTTGAGAATTATGAAATAATTTTACTTTTTGTCAAAACAATTTCTCTCCAAGTAACCACACTGTTAAAAATTTTCACCACTACATACATGAATGGATCAATGTCTTATACAATTATATTTATTCATATGGGTGCTGTCTGGCAGAATAACACTATTGGGAAATGTTCTTTGACAAAACTGATCTGGCAGAACACTGAACACACATTTCAGAAAAGCAGAAGATCAATTTCAAATTTATTTTGAGAAAATTAAATAAACAAAAGTGAAGCCAAAATTATACATCTTGTTTTTGAGAAAAAAAAATCATTATCTAAGTGAAAGCATACCAGGGTTAAACTTGTACATGAAAGACAAATATAACACTTGAATCTACAAATGAGGTAGCAAGAAATGGGAACTTGGCTAAGGCTTGTAGAGTTCTGCTGAATTTTTACAAATTTTAATTTGCTGGTATAATGGTTAATGAGCAGATAAAGATTGTTGTGGTCCTTCTTAAAGGTTCCACTTGGAGCTGTACCATTGCCTGAGGTATTAAATATTCACAGGCAAATGACAATAAGGTGTGACAAAGCATTAAGAGACAGAATAAGCATTGACAAAGAAGACAAAAAGGGATAAGAAGGATGATGGTATGGGATCTAGAAATTTCAAGAACAGGAAAGTGGAGGAGAGTGGGAGTGGAAAGGCACAGAAAGGAATAAAAGGAATTACAGTGTGTTATGTACATGTACCGAATCCCACAATGGATGCAAGTTTTCTGTACTATAAACATGACTAGTAGAACCCTCTCATTAGGGTAGTTATTAACACTAAGTGGTAGTTGTGCAATATGTCAGTCTAAGCCTTCAGAATAGTATATGTAAACTTGCTAGTAAAAGTGAGCTCTACTTATCAGTAGTCCAGTGTCGCCTAGGAGACAGGTAGGTACAGAATCTAAGTCTCAGACCTACAGAATTAAAATTGCATTTTATCAAATCCCTAAGTCCTTGGTGTATACATTAGGTGTGTAGTGTACACATTTTTTTGTGGTAACTCCATATGAAATCTCAATGTTTTGGCAAGTGAAATTCAAGCTCTAGTATGATTATTTCTTCTTTTATGGAAGTATATTTTGTTATTTAAACCTCAAATTAAATAATAATAATATTTTGCTTTGGTTAATTAATCCTAAAAATTATAATATTCATTCATAGGTGTCATATTATATGCATAACTATTCCCTTAATATTAGAGTAAAACAGAAAATATTCAATGTCTCTAATCAACTAAGGCATAGGAAATTTGGAGATGGAGTACAATAATAGTTCAGCCTATTTTTCTTCTCTTTGCTACACAATGCCAAATCAATCAGACAAAAATGAAAATCAAAATGTTGAGCTACTGGCTTTATTCTCCATGAATCGCATGCATTTTTGGAAACCTATACTAAATTGTTTAACTTTAACCTACTTACAGGAAATGTGCTCATCACAATTAATAGAGAATAATAAATGTGGAAAAATCATAGGAAATTCAGCCACTTACAGGTAAAGAGCTAAGTTCACCCAAAGGTTTATTACTTACAGAATTTAGTGAAAATAATAAGCCTGGCTGGCTCCTCTCCATATGATCAGGACACCCATCTCAGTATTCACTCATTGTAGGTTCAGGATGGTGAGAAACTTCCTACTCAGATAGTTCTCATTTTCATCTGAACTCAATTTCTCCCATGACACATCAGACCACCCATGACAAACGAACAAAAACACTACCAAGAGCTAATTTTATAATGAAAACAATTTGTTCATAAATGTGTGAAAGACAGAAATTTCTATTCATCTTCTCTTTTGGAAATGGAAGATTGAAGCCAAATTAAGAGTCTTAGTCTAATAATTTGTTTTCTTGATCAAGATAGTATATTACAGTTTAAAATATAGTTTAATCTATTAACAAGATACTATGTTATACCTTTAAATTGGTTGTAGGCTTTGAGGGTGCAGGGACACGATGGTTTTCCTATGCTGCACTGTGACTTTTCAGAAATCATATGATTTTCCAAATTTCAGTTTCTTGGTATGTGTTAACAGGATAAAAGCACTTGTATAACCTTAGTCATTGTGTCTGTGTGAACATCATATATAACAGTGGGAGTTAAATAGTTTTGAAATGTGTCAAGTCCTACATAAATAAAATATATTAGTATTGTGTTTCCAAATGACATTATTAAAGGTTTATTAAAGATACACTGTGGACTTATTTCATAACATGTAATTTAAGATATACAATTCTGCCATCAATAACATTTATTTTTCAAAAAATTGAAAGTAGAAATTGACCTTTTTAATGTAGAAATACTTCCATAAGTCAATTCATGAACATTTTAAAATTTTCATTTCATTTGTTTTGAACAGTTATGTTTAAAATGCTTATAAAAACAACTTTCAAAAATTGAGGAAAATGCATAATTAATCAAAAATTAATGTATTGATATTTTAATCTTATTTCATTCCTACCAAGAGATGATTGAACAGGAATTCACAAGACTGCAGACAAAGAAGGCATCTAATTTTAACTGTTGGTCATATTGAAGGACATGTACTAGGAATGCATGGAGCATGATGGATGGAGTCAGGAGATCTGGGCATGCTGATTAGTCAAGTATAAAAGCCTGAGTAAAAGAAGATTTGAACACTGGTGCAAAGTTGTCCTTCTGTGGACAGTGGCAGATGATAGTACTATTCACTAAGACAAAAAAAATAAAAATCATATAATTTGAGGAAATAGATGATGACTTTGGCATTGCATATATATTAATGGGGAGAATTAAGTTAAGACATTCAAGGGGAAACAACAGTTGGATAGGCAGTTGTGATATTTAACAGAGAGGTATGCATTATAGATAGCACATCAGTCAGGGTTTTACTAGAAAAAGATAAAATACAAGATATACAAATATATGTATAAGAAACTAGTATGAAATTGGTACTAAAAGTAGGGTTATTGCTGAGACATTTCCTTCCCTTCTGGCTTAAGAGCCTTTGAAATTTGGAAGGTTTTTAGAAACTTGCCAAAGAGATAGCCTTGGTATGATGTAAGCTATATGGGGAGACTTTGGTTAGAGCCTGAAAATCAGAGTACTATTGGAAATGATGCCAGTTAAAATGAAGCTCAGGAAACTTCTGCTGAGAAGGGTGCATTGGCTGCTGGATTTCAAGTAGTATGTGTTGAGCTTTGGTAGGAAGTTAGTCTGCATTTTGCTAGTGTTTGGAGATACTGACTGACTGGCAGAAAAATTTGAGTATAGGCTACTGTTGGGGTGGTGGCATGCTTACTGTTCAGAGCTTTTGACCAGATCTATGTTTGAAAGGGTGCCAGTGGTTCGTGGGTTGCAAGAATGAAACAGAAGAAACATGGCTGTTAAGAAGAACAGGACAATGGAAAAATGAACTGAAGCCTTTTGCCTGACAGGAAGAGTGCATTTGAATTGCAGGAAATCCGTATTTTAATCTTGCTATGCCTTATTGTTAAAAGTTAATGCAAAGCAAGGATTGTCATTGTAATAACTTTTTAAAGTAATTATTTTAATGTAGTTTTTAGATATATGTTTGTAATCAGGTTAATTATTCAAAATATTGTCGTTCTAAACTTTAATTTTGATCACTCTTTGAATATTTTGCTTTTTGTATGGGAATGAGTGCAGTAACAACCGCATATATGTACTTGTTATATTAATGTAAATATGAATAGACCAAAGCATGTTAACTTTTCCTAAATCTGCTGCTGGAGACAGATTTCAGGGCATGTGTCTGGGTATCAAGTAGACCAGGAGTGGACTGTGGTGGATTAACTAATGATCAACTTGTGACAGCCAGCTGAACTGAATCAGTGTGGTGCTGATTCAGTGGGGGTCTGAGAACCCCACCTAAGCATCGTTGCCAATAGCATAAAAAGGAGAGCTGGAGAGGAGGAGGTGGTGCTGTTGGTTCTCCTTAAGGAGCTTGTCATGCTGGTTTTTCTGATATCAATTTGGCTGCTCTCATTGTCAGAGGAGCTGGGAACCTCACTGTCACTGAGAATGGTTAGGGTTCACGTTGGGGGAGCTCTGGTCCTTACTTTGAGCATTGCTTCCTGGTTCCAGTTCAGACCCCTCAGCCACTGCTGGCACAGATCCTTCATCCCACTGAGGCAGATTTTCTAGCTTCTACTACTGATCTCTGGTCCTTTTTAACATGGACCTTTGAAACACACTTGCATGAGACATTGTAATGGACTCCATGCCTCCAGCTGGAATCATAGGGGCCATTGCTATGGGCTCCAGGTCTTCAGTTGATTCATGAAGGATATTGCCATAGGATTCAGGCCCTCACTTGAATTCTTTGGGTCTCTAGTGTGTGGAGAGATCTCCCATATTCTTGTATTTGACCCTTGGGGTGAATATTATAAAATAATCCTATAAATTATGTTTCCTGTCTTAATCTTTTTCTTGAAAACCATAATTACAACATAGAGTAACATTTGCACAGAATTTTATTGACACCATGGAGGTTAATAGAATTCCTGTGAAAAACTCTGGACTGAGAAGTGAATAGGATTTGTGGGATATTAGGAAAAATATAAATCCTTTAGAGATAAGAAGAGGATATACACCTCACAAAACAGAATACTATAAATAGAAAAGATGAAAGAAAGTTGGGGATACATGAGGCCAAAAGGAGAGATCATTTCCAGAAAAGTGAAGTGATCAATAACATAAATGCTTTAGATTAGTCAAATAATTAAACAAAAATTGTTAGGAGATTTAGCAGCAAAGAGGTATTTTGCAGTCAACAAAAACCGTGGTGACAATAGAATTCAGTTGATTAGGTAGAGAAATGAGAAAAAAAGAAAGCAATAGTAGTGAATACCACAAAACATTTCAACAGGTTTGCCCAAAAATGTAGAAGACAAGAAGAATGACCTGGTGTCTATAGAGGGAATTTTTAAACATTTAAGACAAGAACTAAGAATTATTGAATGCTGGTACGAAATTAGTAGACAAAACGTTGTAGAAAGTTTTTGAAAGATAGAAATACAGGAGAACAATTTCTACATGGGTGTGAGAGACTGAGATCCATGTACACAGTGGGTTACTTGCCTCAAACTAGTGGAAAAGCTTTCATTATAATGATGTGCAAAGAGAAAATAAGTTATAGACATGTTGGAAAGTTCATTGGTTTTCCTGAGAATGAGAAGATAAGGCAGTCTGGGGAGAACAAGGATGTGGGAGGAGAAAACCAAGGGCATCTAGCATTGTAGATGATGAGGGAAAAGGTTGGGAAAGAAATATTGTGCTTTCATTCAGCACTGAGCAACTAGTAAAGTCTGAGATTATCATTTTAGAGCAGCATCCTTCATTGCCTCGTGAGAATTGGACCCAGCTTAGCGCTAAATAGTCTGTAGAAGATCACCACTTAAATTGCTCCAAAATCAGATTTTGACTTGTGGGATGGAAGAAGCGAGGGGTATTTGAAGATAAACCGGGTAAGAAAGTGGAAGATATTGACCAGTGAATGAAATATGAACCATGAACCGCAGAATAGAATGAATTATAAAAGGAAAGAGAAGAACAGAAATTAAGGGATTCTAAACAGAGAAAACAAAGAAATCAAAGGATCTTAGTGAGCATTTTAGGATCAAAAAAAGCATATTTACAGAGTTGGAAGGATGCAAGATGAATAGTTAGAGACTAAGAGGCTTGATTTTACAAGTATGAGAGTATAATCTTCCAAGTCATAAATTTGGGGTTTGTCTTATTCTGATGGGTGTAGAGGTGAACAGAGCTACCAGGGTACTGACTGGACTGCCCTTGTGAATGCTGAACCAGATCATGGCGATGGCTGCATCAGAAAGGAAGAGAAAATCTGAGAACCAGATGCATGTTCTGCAAAAAATAAGAAAGACTGGTAGATGTTGGTAAATGACAACAGAAAAGAACTGAGATAACTGTGTGCTAATGTCCCAAGTATGCATTTAGTCAGCACAAATGTTGCATGTAATTGATTTAGACTAATACTGGGGAGAAGCTACGGTCTCCTAGATTCCTTCATGTTTTCCAGTGTCTGATCTATTTACTTTGAATTCACTTGAAAGTATCATTTTGAACACAATGACACTATCTCAACAGATTAATTTCTGATCTGATGGAGACTAGTAAATAGGTCACAAGACAAAAGAAATTAAATATTGATCTCATCTTCATTATGTTAGACATGACAAAAGGGGGTTTTAAAAAAATATGAGTCCCTTTTTCGGTCCCTGAACGATTTACTTAATAGTAACAGAGATTATTGGATTAAGACAATAATTTAATGTTATCACATGGGTGCAATACAACAGGAGTGACTCGTGACACTGTAGACAGCAAGAAGCAATTGAATAATTTAGGAAATGAAGCATTATATGTGGCAAGAAATAAATGGTTAATAAAGTAGAAGGCAAAATCTTATCTTCCACTGGGCTGGTGGCATACCTTTGTAATTTCAATACCTAGGAAGGCTAATGCAGAAAGGATCATAAGTTTGAGATCACCCTGGGCAACTGAGTGATTTAATGAGACTGTCTTCATATAAACAGGTACCAATTTCCTACAATAGACGTAATCAACACATACTGCAAACATACACTAGTAAAAATTTTAAAATTAGAGTAAAAATAATAAAAAAGAAAGTGGGGATATAAACCAGGGCAAATGTTCAGTCCCCTACAAAACAAACACAAAACAAAACCAAAAACCAAAAATTATTGTCTGTAATTCTTCCTCAGACATGTTTCCCTTCTCATATCTTGGAGATACATAATTTAGTACTGTGGAGGAAGCAATGTGTGCTTCAAAAACACAGATGAAGGTTCAGGTGTGTCCATCTCCACAGTGCCCTCTACTCTCCAAGGAGACCACACAGGCTGAGAGAATGAAGGGAAGTTCCCTATGAGTTGTGTGCTTTAAATGCAGAAGTGGCTTTACTAAGGAAACTTCCTCAACTTTTGGTCTTTCCCTGGCTGAGATGGAATTTTTGATATCATTTGCAAAGGGTCCAGGGTTTGCTTATCCTACTTTTTGGCTATATTTCAGGCTTTTTAACCACTAATAGGACTGCTGGTCCCCAAGAAATACTCTGGGACCATAAGCCTACTATAGGTGTCCACGGGTAAACTTGGTTCCACAGCTGCCACTTAATGCCTATTTGCAGTCCTGTATATGTCACCTAATGGTATAATCTGGGCATGAACTAGATATATGCAGCCAGAATGAATATTTAATCTTCATGCTAACATTTCAGATATCTTCTGTTAAAAAGAACACAGACAAGACATACACGACTTACTTAGTAGCATGTTAAGAACCACTATGGTAGGTAAAATGCATGACAACCGTTTTCAGTAATTACTATGACACTGAATAGTAAAAGCTTCATTTCTTCATCTCTGACATGGGAATAACAGAATAACTGATACATTAGTGTTCTGAAGAGTGACTGAGATATGTCCATTCCCTGACATCCAGCAAGAAGATACATCGAAGCAATAGCAATTATTATTTTGTAAAGTAACACAGGTAGTTGACAAAATAAGCACGGACCATTGATTTAAATTCCAAGCTATGTGATGGCAGTAAAACATCTGCGTCTGTTTATGCCATTGAGAAATTAAAGCCATCGCACAGGTACTGTGTGTCGTTGTAATGATTAAATTAAATGAGAAAGTGACAGGCTTTTAGGAAGCATGGAAGAAAGATCAAGCTACCTTTCACTTTTATATTTCCTTCATTTATTTTGCATAACCGGGACAGTGTTGTAAAGAGAGTCATTATATGTCAGAGTCCACTGTCCTCACCTTCAATATCTGAAAGAAGAGGTTTAATTATCTCTAAGACAAATTAACCTGTGTGTGTTTACGAGCGTTGCAGAGGCATAGTAAAAAAATCAGGTGAATTAAGTAATCCTGGAAGAACTAAAAAACACCATCTGATTTACAGAGCTGTGGATATTTTATATTACCAAAACAAGTAAATGAAGGAATGTCTTAGAGTGTAAAATTTTTATTTCCTCTTTACCCAGACTTAGTAAAAGACATTTCTTTGATTTATTTGATATTTTGCTTCTTAATATCTTGCAGAATTATTTTTTCCATGCTTTCTCCAAATTGGAATAAGTATTCCAGAAAGTTAATTCTGATTCTGGTGTCACTAATGAGTAATTTAGCCTGTTAGTGTGGAAATGGAAGAAAATCTCTTTAAAGATCAAAATAAAACTTACAAATCCATCATTTAAAAAGCCTTGATTTTCTGCTTCAAAACATGACTGAGTTCCACTAAAGAATGCAATTGGGAATTTATTTTCTGTCACCTTTAAAGTTAACAGAGGGATTTTAAAAATACAAAAATGTTTTCTGACAAGCAAACAGACAAGACTGCAGGGCAAGAGATTGAAAAGGGAAAAAAAAATCTTGAAAAAGCTGAGCTTCCAATCTCCTCCCACTGGTCTCTGTGAAAGATGACTTCAGTCCTTTTCTTAACTAATTCTGTCACTGTAAAATCCTACAGTCATTCTTCCACACATAAAGGACAAATAAGCTCAAGAGGAGGATCTAGAAGCTTTCAGTTTTAACTATTCACCAATAGTAGAAAAGGCACAATGCCTAAGCTATGGCTTTGTGGCCAATGGGGTAGCTGTGTATGTCTCACATGACTCGCTGCCCCTGTCTTTCACATGGGCTGTAATTTAGTTCAATTCAGAACTGCAGATAGTACGGCTTCCACAGGAGCAAGGGATGCCTGAGCACAAGTGGCTGAGTTCCTAGTGACTTTCCGAAGGACTTCTCCACCTTCTTGCAGCAAGAAAACAGGGATTCTGCACCTGCACCAGGGACAGGCTGCTAAAAGCCTCTGCTCTGCCTCCGGGGACAAGGAACTAGAGCAAATAACCATGTTGAAATTGTAAGTATACGATTCTTTCACTCAAGTGTACTGATTAAAATAGTTTTCTGTCATAAGCATCAAATATCTGAAGATTTGTTAGGGTCCTCTTTTATGTGTACATCGAAAGGGAAATGTTGACAAGAAAATTATCCAGGGGCAAAATGGTATGCTGTACTATGTTAGAGATAAAGAATTAAAAATAAAAGTCTGGGATTCCAAAGAGTAGCTGCAGGAGGCTGCACACCGGAGCATTGCGCCAGTGGGCTGCTTTGTTCATAAGAAAAAAAGAAAGCACATACATATGTACTTAGTTCACTTCTTTTTGCTCTTTATGTCTAATCAGATTTGATCTGTCCCCAGGAAAAATAAAAGACAAACTTTGCTGACTCCACTGACAAGGGCACCATAGACTTTCCAGACATCTGACAGTTATTATAATTAGCTATGAAAGACTGCTAAGACACTTGGAGGCAAATAGCTCTTAAAATTTGAACAATGGCTTCAAGCCAGGGCTTTCCTTTTATTTATTTTCTAACCACAAGTTTTAATTTTAGAATCATGATATAGACTGTACTGCTTTCGGGCTTTTCATATACAAAATGTGAAATGAAGTCCCAGCACAAGTAAAGGCGACCGAAAGTGACCAGTGTAAAGATACAAGGAAAAGACAGCTCTCTCTGTCTTAGGATTCAGCCTTCCATGTATAAAGATTTTTTTTTTTAAATTCCTAATAGGGTGGAGTGAAGATGTGGGGGTGGGGAGGAAGCATGCGGAAGCATTATAGAAGAATGCTTGAAGAATAAAATAATTTGGAATTTCTTCCTGCCAAAGATACGGTTAGCATCTAAGTTGCATTCATGGTAAGATTTTTTTGATGGAGTTTCAAACAGAAGCAATATACAAAAGAGCATTTTTTATATTTATGCAATAATTGGAAACAAATGGAGAATGTTCCTGTATTACTGCTTTCTTTTTATATTCAGCTAGAGTAATCTAGCAATGCATTATGCCTGCACTTCTAGAATCATCCAAATCCTTAAAAAGTTATAAGCTAAGTCTCATAAGAAATTAAAAGGCAAATCAAATCAACGTGATTATGAGTGCTGAAGATTTTAAATGACAAAGCCTCCAACGCAAAGAGAGTTTATAAGAACACTCTACCCTCCCCATTTTTAAAAGAGAATATTAACTCCATCAATTATTGAAAGGAATTATTCAAAGGCTCCAGACCTAACTAATTATGGCTTAGAGAACTGCCAGAGCAGAGCCTGTGTTCTAATTATAAAAGTCCAAGACACTCAAAATCATTTTTTTAAGGAAGACTCGGACACGAATTTTTGTATAATCTTTTTAAAATTCACCATTTTTTTTCTTTGTCTGCTCTCATGTTATCTACACCTCCCCCACCGCCGCCCACTGTGTGCTGAGACACCTGAAGGCTAGACATAATGATCAACAGAGCTCCAGCCTGTCTGGACTCCAGCCAGGTTCCCCCCCCACCCTTCTACAATCAAGGAGCTTGCACGCAATGCATGCCGAGCCTATTCCACTGCTATGTGCAGATCCGGGATGGAAGTCTTACACATACTGCGGAAAGATTAAAGACAACAATATCCCCTTTCTCTTACCCTAGACAGACTCAATTTTTAACCCTTTCACTGCCTTTAAATCCAAAGAATTTTAGCCACTCAAAAGCAGGTCTCAGGGGACCCTGTAACTCCTGCACTGTATTATATAGAAGCACATGCCTCATTTGGTGTAGAAATCTCATCTCGACAGATCTTGTCAGGGTATTTTAGGATTAGCAATGTGTTAAAGAAACAAAACATAATTTGCCTCTGTGGGCAATGCATTTTTGCAGGAACTTAACCTCTGTGAAACCTGAAAAAGTCAAAAGTCTGTGGAAAGGTTCTTGCAAACCTTGCAGAAGGTTATGTGCCATTTCTGATGATGCTATTCTTCAAGCGTCTCTCTGTTTCTCTCATTCTCTCTGTTTTGTGCACACTCAAGACATATACTTCAACCAGGAAAGTACATCATTATATCACAGAAGAACTCAGGTAGCTGGTGATGTCATTACAGATAGAATTTCGCCTTTGTGGGCAATTTTCAATCACCTAATTACCAATGTCGGTTGGGTGTGTGCCCAAAGGAAGTTCATGTGTTTGTGGGGTTAACCGACACCCACAGGAAAAGGACTATTTTATTTGTAGTTCTCCCCCTCAGTCTTTCTGTCTTTCTCTCTATGCCTGTCTTTCTCTCTCTCTCTCTCTCTCTCTCTGATGTGTTTAGATAGCAGTAAGGTTATATTTAAGAAGATATATGTAGTCAGGCGGAGTTCTCTGGCTTTAGGAACCTTATTAATATGCTGGTTGAACATTTCAGAGGTGACTGCATTTCAATATGAATAGGTTGTAGAGATGTTAAGCATTCTGCAAACATTTGGATAAAAATGATACAATAATATTTCTTATGACGGTGTCTTACTGTTTAAAATTTTGAAACTGCCCAATTATTTTTACTATGAGCTTATTTTTTGAACAAAGCATAATTTTATATGAATGACTTAGAAGTAATGCTCATTTCTTATGGTTTTACTGAGGTATATCTCTGGGTTAAATGATGGTTGTGGACTGGTTCAGTGTGTTTATTTATCAAGTCTGTTTGATGGGCCTTACCGTAAAAAGTCACTCACCAAAAAAGTGTTTAGGTGTTCCATTAATGTGTATATTTAAGTATATTTCTTTCTTAATAATATAGTTTAATACATTTGCAGAAACATATTGCTGAAATTGAGATATAAATATAGAACAAGAATATTTACATACCGTCTTTAACTATAAAGTTTTGCTATGTAATGTAAATTAATCTCATTAATATAGAATGATTGGGTATACTTAACAGCTCTTATATACCAAGTATTTGATATTTAATTTTTTATGTTTTTGAATTTGTTCTCAATACTACTTTATTCTTTCAGACTAAAAAAAATTCTCAAAAAATTCAAAATATAGTCATGAAAATAAGATTTACTTTGCTGCAATATTATGCAATTATTTTTAAACAAGGGACTTTTATCTTATTTTCTTTCATGTTACTTTTCTTGAGAAAAAATATAGCTTAAAGAATTGACACATTTTATACTTAGGAAAAACAAGCTGTACCAGTTAGGTGGCGTTCTGTAGAGTTACACTTTACTGTGAACTAATAAATAACTTTTGTTAGAAATTCTGTTTCCTGGTTTTATAGTTTGTACATACCATTTCTTGCAGCAAATAGTGGGGTCTGGCCTGGTGATGAATTTTACAATTTCTTTACCAAATTGAAAAATAAATAAATCGCTGAATTTAATCTTTACCTACTTTCTAGCAACAATCTATGACTTTGCCCACTGGGGATACAGGTCACTAAAAAGGCACCTTTCAAAGACAAGAAGATAATGGACTTGATTGAAACAGTTGAACTATGTAACGCCAATTCAAGAACAAATGGTTTTTCAGAGCATAACGGAGAAAGAACAATTTACTATAGTACAGTTTATTCTCTTTACACAATGGTAATGATTTATTTGAAATACCAGAACAAACAGTAGATGTGTACCAAAACAACCAATGGCTCTCTTATGTCAGGGGTATTTCAAGATTCTTGTGTTTCATACGTTATTCTTACTCCAGTTTTTTAACTGAAGACTTAGCTAAACCAATACCCTAGTATAGGTTGATTATCGTGACCATCTTTGTCGTATACATGCATATATTGTATTCTATATAATATATTTGAAAATGGTCTTATGACCAAAAATAATTGTTGGTAATATATTATAAGAGGTTTTCAAATCTTTTAGAATATTAACATATTTTAATATAATGACTTTTAGATGACGATATTAACTCACAATGTATAAACTAGCAGAGGGATGCTCTCAAGATTTTGGACAAATTAATGTATGTGGGGCACTAATTATAGTGCCTCACATCAAAAACATTTTAAACATATCCAAGTATATGATTTACTTGTCAAGCAGTATAAAATATTATTACAGAAAACACTGCTATGCTTCTTACCACTAAGAACCTGGTTTCTAAAAGTAGGCTCAACACGCATAATCTCTCTTTATGCAAAGACAGACTGATGTTTTTAGACCTCAGCCTTTAGGCACAGGGCCTGACTTTATTGTGGACAGATGCCTGAGCACTGTGCACGGAAGGCACAGGACCCTCAAGTTGCACTAAGAAAAGAAGGAAAACTGGTCTGGCTGCTTTAATGCTTCAAATTTTATTCTTTCAACTCTACATATACACAACACTCAAAATCAATTTGTGTGAAAACTATCAAAGTTATTTTTACAAATTTCCAGAGCCAGGGTTCTGTAGATGCAAGGGAAGGGAAGGAGTTCTGAAAATGATTGAATGTCCCACTGCCTGAATCCAAGTGAGGCTCAGTCAGGCTCTGGGGTCAAATGGGCTCATGAATCACAGATAGGAAATGAACTGTGTATTGCATATTTGGAGATTTAAAAAGAAACATTTGGGATATTTTACCATAAACAGATTTTTGGGTTGATTTTTGGCACATCTTTTAAAACATCAAGACTGCAATTCAGCTGAAATAACTTTTTATATGTATAGCTACGACCAGATGGCCACGTGCTCCTTTCTTATTTAGATGAGACTTTTCCTTTCAATAACATCTTTCTTCCTGACCTGTTTAAAAATTCCAGCGAATGAAATCAGCACAGGATTTTCAATTCTAATTGACCATGTGCAGAGGAAGGGCCAGTGGAGAAATCAGTAGAGGCATTGTGAGACTCACTGCCTGAGTTTTGTCTTTGTGTTTTATCTTTACTAGCTAATCTAAACTAATTGAAAATATTTGATTTTTGTTCATATTAATATAGCAGCAAGATTTGTCCTCAGTGAAAATTATTTGGGTGCATTGTTTCTAGCATTTCCTCACAAAAAATAAAAAGTTACACATTGATACAGTTGCAAATTTCTAGTAAACTGTTTATTGGTTGAAATGTATTTAAACATTGGTATAGTAGTTAAATTAAGATGAAAGAATGATGATTCTAAGTTTTATTTTCCTTGCCACTTGAATAAATCATCATTAATGAAGATACATATACATTTCAAATTTCCATGAAAATATCCACTATCTGGATATTTGGTCCATTATGTGCATAATCATTATATAGTAAAATATATTTTTCTAGGGATTTTATTTAGATTTGAAGAGTAAAAGACATCAAAAATAAAATCTGATCTACATATTGTGTGTGTGTATATATACATACACATATATATGTATGTGTATGTATATATATATATGCTTTAAGAGTGGGCATCCATGTTTTGAGGCTTTTTTTTTTTTATCAGATATATTATTACTATTGTTAGGAATAGTACTTTACTATTAGTAGTGCTAGGAATTGAACCCAGAACCTTGCACATGCTAAGCACACCTTTATCACTGAGCTATATCTCTAGGTTCACTGTTTAATAAATGTTTGACTCAAATAGTTATCTTCATCATTTACTGCATTAAGAAGTTGTCTTCATTTAGATCCTTTAATTTTAATGGTAGAAGCATGAGATAAAACACGTTGTCTGCTACTGACATTATTTTGACCAATAAAGTTAGAAAAAATACTGGAATCAAGTGTCATATTTTAAAAATAAGTAATAAGAATAATGAAAACTTCAAGTTATTTGTCAGTATTTTTAAAAACTATTAGAATGTTTTTATAGTGACACTGTCTCAGGTTTGGTATTCTTTGCCCATTTATTCAGGTAAACTTTTATTCAAGCAAATCTACTAATCAAAAAAGTGATGCTTCATCAAAAGTTTCAAAAGTTCTATTATCTGAAAAATGTATGTAAATAAATGTAAATCATAATTAATTAGAATTTCTTTACATCAAAATTGGCCAAAAATTGAACTTGATTGTCCACATAATTTACAATTCTGAAGGTATGTTCTAAGCCACCAACATTTTAAGAACCTTATGAAATTTAAATTTCTGAGGTCATTTTACATGTATCGATGTCAATTGTGTGCTATCATGTGTGAGAATTGTCATCATGCTTAAGTACATGTGTTAATTAACACTTCTAATATTGAATGTTTTTTCACTGATTTATGAATCATAACTCATTAGAAAATTAAATATATTGTGATGATTCAACAATTCTTGTTCTCCTGCTCCAAATGAATAAAATATTTAGCAATTTAAAAGGGCAAACAGTATACACAAAAACCTAATAGTAATATTATACACAATGTATTAAATTGCAAACATTTATAGTTTAGCTTTACTTTTAAAACAAGAGATTTTAATCAATAAGGAATTTAACCCTCTCTGCACAAGATGATGGATAATGGGAACCAATCTTGGAAACATTGTTAAAATTGTGTTGTTACTGTAATTTCAGATGATTGATGCGAAGATGCTCCAAATAGACTTAAATAAGAAACCTCTAAAATAATGTACTTCCCTCTCCTTTGTAACTTTACCCTGGAAGCATAGGTAGATCTTTATTTTCCAGCAATATAGATGATCACAAACATTTTCAAACTCTTTTTATTTGTCATTGAAATCAATTTTGGTATTCTCATGTGTTGGGGCTGATGGGGGAAATTTTCTATTCTGTTCAACATCTGAATTCTTAGGTGAACAGCACAGGAGAAACTGTGATCAGTTATGGAAGCCCTGCCAGCTGTGCAAAATGTCTGCTCTGGCTATCCTGCCTTCCCGGTTCCCTAAAACTGTAAAGCTCATTGGAAATAGATCCTTGCGAAACTTGGGCCCTTTAATTCTCCTGGGACTCTGACTGTGGCTATTTTCACACTCCTTCAAAGAATCTTCTCCCAGACAGCAGCACCCCTCTGAATGGTTGGTGCCTCCACACAGTTTGCTGAGCTCTCAGCCATTTCTGCTTAGTTAGGACTTTGCCTCATCCTTAATTGTGTGTGTGGTTTATGGCTGACACGCACAGCTAGGGTATCTCGGTGGTTGTTTTCTAATTTTATATTTTTAACTGTAAAGGAAGTAGAATTAACAGGGCAGATATGACAATAAATCTAGGAGCAGATGCAGATGTCAGGCATTCTGAAAATCTGAAGTGTAGTAAAGGGAATCTTGAGATTACTTTGAATTCCAGCAGCTTTTTTGCAGCTTTGAAGCTAGCTCTCACCAGTGTGGAAGGCTTCTCTCAACTCATCACTTGAAGTGGACTCTCAGTTCATTCTTGTGGTTCTTACTTGACTTGGTACACTTCCTGTAGGGAAGTTACTTTTCTAACTTTAAAAGGGACTGACTTCTCCTTCAGAAAATATTGGAGTAGAGAAACGAAGCACAGTATGAAAACAGGAGATTATGTCAAAAAATATGAGAAAATAAAATGTACTAGATAATCTGAATTTAGGAGGATATGTCAAAAGTTTGGCCTAAAAATGTTGTTATGCAAATGAACTATTTAAAAGCCCATATGTAACCCCTGTGTGATTACACACACACACAGACACACACACACACACACACACACAAGAGAGAGAGAAAGAGAGAGAGAGAGACAGAGAGACAGAGAGACAGAGACAGAGAGACAGAGAGACAGAGACAGAGAGATAGTAAGTCAGAGAGACAGGAAGAGAGAAATAAAATTTCCTGTTAAATATTTATTTATGTCTATTGCTATAGAAACATTCATAAAAGACACATATTTCACTGATTTGTGTAATTTTTGGATTGCCTTGTTACATTAGTTGTGAACCAGGTTTTTATTGAGAATATACTGGGAGAAAATGAAACACTCAATCACTATACTAGTTCTTGAGAGCCACTTTAAAAATTGTCCCTTGTCCTGAAAGAGTTAACCATTTATGCTAAAGACAGTGAGTTAGGGTAAATTTAGTCTTTGGATAGTCTGAGGACAGAAACGGGTTAATTTTTTAAATCTCTGTGAAGGGAGGAAGGAAGCCTGGATGACACCAGCCAAGCCAAAGACTAAGCTGAGAGCGATTTGGCTGTATTTATGGATTATGCTACACATTGAAAAGAGGGAAATCAGGGCTGTGAGATGACGCTGCAGGGGTCGTCTGGACTTTTCACTGAGTCTAAAGTCTGTTTAGTCAGTGCTTATTAAGGCCTAGTTTTGCCCTGTTCACTCTTCCTGTTCTAAGTGCAACATTTTTGAAAATGCTTTACCATTTTTGAACATTATGTGCAAGCTTATATGTTGAGGATAAAAATAATCCACAGTAGTTAGGAGACTTACGTCCTTTTTACAAAGCAGTGTAATTGTGCATCCACTTCCTTTGCAATTAATAAACAGCCACTATAGCTCTTCTTCAAATGTAACTAAAGGTATTTAAGTATAACATACATCTAAAACGAATCAATGCATTTGTTGTTATAGTTAACTTTTGTAAGAATATATCTAAAATGATTATTTGTATTTTTCAATATATATATAAAAATTTTTATATAATTATTTGCTCTAAATTTTCATACATATGTGTACTCTTGGTAATTTGTGAAGATCTGAGTATCCAAACTTATTTTTTAAAGAAATATTCTACTTTATAAATTGTTGTAAGAGAAGAAAATACGAAATACTATGTTTTTAGTAAACTTTACTAAATATTTTGCTACAATATTCTATGTAGTATATTCATTTGTTTACATAGTATTTGATAACTAATATAAACAAAATCATTTTACATATTTTATATTTTGAACAAAATAGCCATAGTTATGCTTTTAAAATCTTATGATAGATAACATATATAAGGTATAAAGTGGTTCAAATTGATTATATAAGCATAAATGTTGGAAATAAAACTATGCAAATACCGAATTACATTTAAAAAGTTTTAGAATTTGTCTTAATTTAGTATTTTGCTTAGAAGACAATTTTTAATTTTTTGTTTTAAATATATTTTTTAATTCTGAAAAAAATTAAGTCTATGTTTTGAGAAGAATGTTTTTAAAATTTCACTAGATGAGTAACATGCAAACATTTTTTATGGCTAGGTTAAAAATAGAATAAACTTCATTTTTAATTTTGAAGTACTCCAATCTACACAGAAAAATAAAAACAGTATGTATATATTCATGTTTCCATAAGATTTACAGTTTTTCATAACTTGCTGTATTTACACAAACTATTTAAAAACCTGTTTATGAACACTGTTTATGTACACATCTTAAAACTCATCTTCTATCCAGATTTTTCTCTGACCATGGAAGTAATTTTGTTTCAGAGTTGGTATGCCATTTTCTTTATTGCTGTTTTTACATTCTAATTATTCATGTGTCAAAAACAACTTTGAAAAAATTAGATATCCGATATAATAATACTAATTAGCTGATTTAAAATTGTTCTTATTTATTGAAATTAGAACTGTCATGTATATTTTTACTTTGAAAGCCATAATTTTGATTAAGATTTAAGTTAAAAGATATTTTTTTCTTTCGTCAACTAATTTCCATGTTTGCAAAAATTAAGATAATGCCTTTTGTCTCCCCTTTATTCAAGTTCCATAGAATTGAGGCTTTTAAACTTTATCTGTTTTCATTATTATTAATTATACTAAAATGTTATACTACACCAGTATCTCTGCTTTCCCTAGTTATGTTTTTATAAAAGTTCATGTATCATATTTAGATTTCTGTATAGATATGAATGTTTTTACATCTATGTATCATATTTAGATTTCTGTACAGATACGAATGTTTTTACATCTATCTCAAATTTTAAGACTGCTTATTTTGAACTATTCTAAAGAAATTCAAAAATTACTTTTAGATTGATTTGCTAAGAAAACATCAACAATGTTATAGGTTAAGCAATGAGCATTGATATTAGGATTTTTTTTAACTCTTCCCTTGGACCCATATATACCCTATAAAATGAGCAAATACATTCCTGAAAAGGTATACTGAAACCAAGGTCTTTATTTCCCTGGAATATTACTACAGATTTGCACAGATATGTGAGGATACATTGTCATGTAGACCTCTTAATGGCCCTGTCTCTGACTTGGCATCAGAGTATAAATCTCCACTAGCACATTTACTGTCAAGTATTAATCTTAAACATAATCCGCAGAGAGAAAACTTCATTACATAAAGGTGAGTTTAATTGTATTTTTGTCTCCTATAGTTTCCTTTCTAATTCAGTTAATTGGGTAGCAATATATCAAGAGGGATATACAGTCAATTTAAAACTTAAGTCAGAATCTTAACAAATGGTTGGAGAGTTGAGATTGCTATTCAGCTAAACTTTTTTCAACTTACATTTATGAACTACGTATTATTTCCAGACTGGACAATTACTATTTATGGGTAAATATTTATTCCAGGCAGTATTTGTGCTAACAGTTTCTAAAGATGAAAACAGATGAGTATAACAGATTTCATGTTTTTTTCAAGTTCTATTCAGATTGTATTACAGTGGCCAGTAAGTGTGAATTCTAATCTTCTCTGCTAGATGTACATTTAAACAAAACCCCAAATACAATGATTTTAACTATAGCAGTTTTTAAAAGAATATATCACTGTTCAATATGTTGCAGATTATTTTTCTGTAAGTCCTGTAATTTTATTCAAAGATCACATTTTTACTGGAAGAAAAGTTTGAGAGCATGGAAAACTCTTTAAATATTCTATTCTTAATATTTTACCTTAAGAACTATAGATTATATTCACAATTATTGAAAATTTTCTTTCTATTCTTAGTCACAACCATCTATCATCTTCCCTATCCTTTAAACTACCAATATTCTTTCATTCCAGATAATTACACAGTCAGTGTCACCCATTTGGGTCTTTTTATTGCTGCTTTTCTAAAACACTGGTAAATTCATTAATAACTTTTCAAAATTTTTATGTCTGTTTCCCATTATAATCATACAGCAGGAAAGAAAAAGCCCTGTGAGAAAGCACTCAGACAATGTGTTTCTAAACAGCAGAGTGAGTGTCTTTGGGTCTCTATTTTCCTGTCAGTGATTTAGAGAGAAAAGACTGGTGGATCTCAAAGGTCCTAGAATACCCGTCTGAATGATTAGTGAAATATGAGTTTGTTAGCTGATTAATGAATTCTGAGTTCACAACATACAGTAATCTCTGTGTGTTGTACATGTGCCAAATACCCCATCCCATTTAGAATGTAGTATGACATTTGTTTAAGATTCTTCCATTTAATAATTTGATTTTCACTTCTTAAACCTCTTTGCATATAAACTTGCATTCCCACACATGCCTTCTTCAGTGTATTCTTCATTTGACTCTTAGGCTGTCCTGCAAGAAATATCATCTATAAAATCACATAGCTGAAGGGACCTTGAATAATTCTAATACTGAATTTTTACTGATAAGCCAAGTAAAGTCAGAAAACAATGTAGTCACTTATTTGTAGAGAGTCTTTCTGAGTAAAAATCATTCTCCACAAACTCTTTAATAATCTAGGACTACTGAGTAACCCGAGAAAAGAAGGAATTCATTGTAGGTTAGATCTTAACTGTTATTTCTAAAGCCAGGTGATATGACTTGTGGGTGTTTCCAAATGCTGATTTAGACAATAAAAATAAAAACTGCAAGATGGATGTTTTTGAGGTATTCTAAAATTTTTTTATGTGTTGAATTAGCATTATTACTCTTATTATAAAGAAGTTGATCATTAAGTGATTGCTGAGGAACTTTACCAGCATCTTTATCTGAATTTTGGAAATGTATTATTACTCAGATTTCTTATTTATGAGCAATGTAAACTATAAATTCTCTTGCTTAAACTGGTTTATAACTGTGATACATACATATTGACTTCCATTGGAAAGAAATATACGGGACTGAATTGCAGTTTCAAATGTCAGAAGTATTGAAAATATTAAAGATAAAAAGTAAACCATGAGTAACAGGAGTCAATGGAAGAAAATGTCATCCATCAAATGTGTTAAGCAGTGAATATAATATGAATTTTAAAATGTAGTTAAAAGATAAATAGTTTTAACACTATTGATAATTTTTTTTTACTTAAGTCTATGCAAAAGACAATTTATTCCTTTAGGAAATTGCAACCAACAGCCAATCACATGTCATGAAGCAAACAGGAACAAAATTATGAATGCTATTTACCCACCAAAACTATCTGTGCTTCTAGAATAACCTATAAACACAGAGAAGAGGCAAATTAAACTGATTTTGCAGGTATCCCTAGCATACAAAAATCAAATGTCAACAATCCCTTCAGTGTTCATAGTGTGCAAGTGTCTGTGATTTTTTAATTCTTTTTAGAAAATATCAGTGTTTCAAATAGTCATATGAACTATTTGAAATTCAAAGGACAAAGTAAAAGAGTCAAC
Organism: Cavia porcellus; assembly: GCF_034190915.1. Lineage (NCBI taxonomy): Eukaryota > Metazoa > Chordata > Mammalia > Rodentia > Caviidae > Cavia > Cavia porcellus. The sequence continues at coordinate 25,188,528 of NW_026947512.1, forward strand.
AGCAAATTATGATAAAATTGGAAAATAGTCTTCTAGCTAAAAGTGAAATAAGGTATGTAATAAAATCATGTGGAATTTAGTGACGTTTACGTATTTTAGGTTTAGATTGTGTCACTGTGCAAGACTTGCATGTATCTGTACAATATGAACATGTTAGCTAGCTATATATTATTAATGATTACATTTGGGGTTGACAGGGTAGACAATTCCATCAAAACTGTCAATATTGAGTTTATAGACCTGAATTACCCTTCTGTCATATTGACACAAGAAGATCTTGTCTAGGAAATATCAGGGTCTACCACATGTGCATAAAATAAAACACAATAATTTTATAATCACAACATAGGATCCCTTGCTTTTAATTAAGGCAGTTTGCTATTAGAGTCAAATCTCAGAGTTCAAGAGTTTCAATAATCAGTTTGCAAAATCATATAGCATTATTTTCTACCACAACAATATCTGAAATATTACTAAAAGACAAAGAAACTAAGGCCTGAGAACTAAGGCAAATAATCCAAATTCTTCCAATTTCTTGTATATTTCCTTCAAAATATTGGATAAAGGGAAATATAAAGGGCATAATGTGCCTATTCAGTTAAAAACATTAGCTCTGATAGAAATTCTAAGGATAAATTTGAGAAATTTGCTTTCATAAGAAGCATCAACTCCTTTCAGAGGCATTTGCCCCCCTTGTTTTTCAGCTTTGGTACCTGTACAGTCACCCTGCAAGCCGGCCTCACAGCACTTGCCCTGTATTTCTGCTGGTATCAGGGATATGCATTAAACAGTTCCTAGCAGTAAATCAGGGTACTATTTATAGTGGGACTAATGTTACCAAAATGTCTATCAGGCAATTCCAATTATTACCTTATTTTAGAAATGAGGAAACTCAAACAAAGTGACCAGTGACCTTAATATGAAATAACGTCAACAGAGTGGGTCTGGGTTTTGAACCCAGAAGGGTCTTCATCACTGTGTCTGTTGTATTTGCTTTATTTCATGGCTCTCCTCTGATTTTGCCTTAAAATATGAGACAATAAGTGAAGGGAAATATCAAAGTAATAGAGTATTTTGCAAATGAAGTGTACTTTGCCTTCTAGGGACAAAGCTGGGCTGGTCATGCATCTCATGGGTAACCAATACTTGGGTGTACAAGTTATAGCTCCCAATTGGGCTCCATTAAAAGAAGACAGAGGTTGAACACATAAGCCCATGGAAAATACTATTTATTTCTACATATTACTTTATAACTTTTGCATGTTTAACTCTCTTGGAATTTATCCTAATAAAATTTGACCTTTATAGGTAACATACCTTTCATTTTCACAGCAATAATTTTTGTGAAATAAAGGTTGTTCTCAATTGTATTTCCCTATGGTTCATCAACTTTTTGTTTTTTTCTTCCTTACCTATTAAACATGTTATAATTTGCTACTCCATCTAAATAGAGGCAATGCCTCAAATGATGTATTAGTAATGGTATAAAATTCAAAAATTAATTCTGTGACATTTTAGTAAGTGCATTGAGCTTGAGTACCTGTCATTCATAAGCATAGTAGAAATCCTGCCCTCAGTGGCTCCCATCCAAATTGACATAAAAACCAATAATTCCTACAAAAGGACCATATTAAATCCAAAGATAATGCTATTAACTTGTTATAATATAGTCATTTCATAACCCAGCTCGGCATTAATTGAATGTTAGTTCTATGGAAGACAATGGCCATCATCATGATTCAAATTCTCATAGTTTAAAAAAATCTATAGACAACCTTGATTCAAGATTAATAGAGTTTATCAAGAATTAAATATGTAATTAATAATATGAAAAAATCTAACAACAAGAATTTTTTATTTAAAAATTTCTTTAAACTTAATTTTGGGTTAGTTACAGACTTAGTTGAATTTGTAAAATCTTGTGACTCTTTAAACATTAATCAACTGAAAATTTCTACATGTGAAACTGTGACTCAAATCAACTTCTCCCATAGAAAAGAAAGAAAAAATGTGAGTTCTTGCCAGAAAATCTACTTGTTGATTCACAGCTTTGTTAAAAAAAAAATCCTGATTTTATGTCAAGTAGTGAAGTTCACTACAGAAACTCATTTCATAAAAAAAAGTACAGCATTTTTTCATTATATGCTAGACCTGACAAGATTTCTGCAGCATATATTTTTCATTCACTCACAAATATTTTTGGACATGTCCACTATTTTCACACATGTATCAGGGTTGTCTATGTGCAAGATTCTAAGTAGAACTTTTATTAAAGCTCAAGGGTGGCATAATAGCATGGAACTAGAAGCTGCTATGCCAGATCAACAGTCTGCACCATCAGTCTAACAAAATTCTACCACAAATGTGAAATAGTCATGTAAAATCCCATCAATTATGCTGAAGAAGTCTCATTATTTTTCCCTGAAAAACAAAAACTTTAATCAGTCTTTCAAGTGCTATTGGGCTATCAATGGAACAAATATTTTAGAAACCAATTAGAAAAATTGCTCATGATATTTATAGAGTTTACACTTCAATCTTAATATTTATAATTGCTTTTGGAGTCATAAATTAATGTATTTAGGTACAACCACAGCTTTTTTTTGCCATATAAATAAAGCACTAAGAAAAAAAGCTACTATCATGTTCTTGAGGAGCAGAAGTGAAAGATCAACTGCTTACCAAATCACAGTTTATCAAAATTAAAAGATAGAATCATTGTATCACTTTAATTGCATAGCAGTTTATTGAGGTTTTGTTTATTCTTAACACTGGGCTACACAAATAGAATCAAGAATCAAGATAAAATTATAATTACTCCAGTTAATTAATTCATCTTATTTAAAAAATATACTTAAATTTCAAGCAGAAAATTTTCTTCCATATGTGTCCAGAACATTTTATCATAAGAATATTAATTCTGAGAATAGCAAATATGTATTTTGCACTGTATGAAATGAGATGAATTTAAAGGAACAATATTTTTAGATGGTTCTTATTTAACATTTGTGAAGATAACTGATGTTTACAATTACCAGGAAAAATATAGAAATGTCTTGGAATTACAAAAAGCACATTATTTAATGCTTAGCATTATTTTGACATAAACTGTATTTATTGATTTCTAGTAGAATCAACCAAGTGTATCAGTTAATTTTCAGAAAAAAATAGACATTTCTGTATGAATGTTTCTTATTTATGTAATGAATGGGATGTTTTCTCAATTTAGATGGTACTTGTTTTGGTAGTGCATAAAAAAGGTGTATTTGATGACTAAAATCATTCCAGGAAAAGAAAAGTCACTTCACAGTACTATTTTTTGTGTGACCAAATAAACAGCTTCTACTATAGGATTTTTGTTCCAAAAATCTACATGCATTTGGAAGCACTAAGATCTTAAGAATTTATTTCATTCTCTGTATCTTAAGGTTCATTCTTCATCAAACCCATCATCTTATTGGGTTTAGATAGGCATAGCATAATAACAATTAGACTAAATCTAATTATCATGAATACTGACCACATGGGTCAACTGACTTTTACCTATGATTGCCTCAAGAATCTTTAAATTTGCCCTGACCTCCCTGTGGCTTAATCTCCATACCAAAAACTTTTCAGTAGATCAGAGACCAAAAAGTATTAATCTTAGAGTCATATCAAAACAATAGCAATAAAATGTCATAATGCTTATAGAGTCAGACAGATGGAGACTGAATACTTTCATCAAATTGTAATTTCTAGAATGGATTGGACTTTCCTAGCAACAGCAGTTGAGTTCATAGAACCATCGATTTTAGACAGTTTACCATCTGACCATCTGAAATTGACAAATAACGTTCTTTCTTGCCAGTTGCCATTTTGAAACATGGGCCTATGTTTCTTAAATCCTTTCACCATTTAAGTTTCATATTAATTACATCAATATTGTCCTTTTCTTTCTATTTTCTTTCTGTATAATGGACAAAACTAAGTGGCTTATTCTGACTTTTACTTATCTACAGTTAAGAGTATTTGACACAGATGACAGAATCATACTTCATAGAAATTGCCCTTTGGGTGTCAAGGGTTTTGATTTTTCCCAAGGATGAAGCTAGAAGAAGATAATAAAAATAAAATCACAAAAAATTTAATTTTAAAATAGTTTTCAAGACGAAGTAGATGGAATTGTTTCATAAAGAAATTAAAATTTTAAAAGATAGCAAAGAACATATTGTGAGAGCTAAATTGAGTCCTGAATGGAACACTGTGGCTGAGGGCTGGGGAAGATAAAGCTGGGGGATCTTTAGGAACATAAGCTTTATTTCCAGCTTGGTCATATAGACTCAGGTGTCGGTGCTGCTCTTAAAGAGATTTCTAGGGCCATGAATGGCATTCCTTCTCATTCTAGGCTGTTCTCTCATTTTTGTGAAAATGGATTCCTTATGGTTATCATGAGAGTTACGAGGGTTCTTCCTCTGGAGTGCTGTCCTTTCTTGCTAATACTTCATTGTCCCTAGGGAGTCTTTCATTATCTACGTGGTTCTTTATTAGCCATTGCAGCACTACTGACTGTGATATATGTACATTATGTTTTTTAGTGCATTGCATCTCCTTGCCAGAAATATAACAGTTTCAAGAATTTTGACTAAATTGCTATAGCTTTTATGTGGTTAACTATTAGATGCTAGTGTGTTTCCGTTACTGAAAGAGTAAGTGAGGAGGTAGGTTTGTTTTGTTTTGGTGCTAGAGATTGAGCTCTGATCCTCTAACATGGCAAGCACATGTTCTACACTGAGCTGCATCCCAGCCCAAGAAGGTAGAATTCCTTATGTGTTTTAAAGTGACCAACAGTTATAAGGAGTGCAACCGCAGCATATGTCAAGGCTGTAAAATTGCTTAATCTAGTAAAATATAAAAAAGAAAACATTTTTACAGCTGTTTGTCTTGCTTTGGGTTGGTTTTCAATTTCCTAATTTAGCAAGGGAAGCTGTAATACAGGCATTTGCTATCCAAATTCTTAATCTATATTTTTGATTTATTATCTTAATTGTAATAGAGATTTTTTGACCCCAGGGAAATAAAATGTCAACACAACCAGTTGAATGATTGATTCAAAATTTTTGACAAGAAAATAAGAATATCTCCAATTTCTGAATCACAATTTAAAAAGGAAATAGTTTATCACAATAATAATAAGAGAGGTTTGTGGGGGGGGGGTGTGAATGTGTTGACAATATTTTGTTCCATTATAGGAAACAAGGGTATGTTAACTTGTTTCAAGAAATGCATTAAGTGCTGTACTTGAAGCTCTTGAGGCACTCAATAAATACTACCTTTTGTCTTGATTCAAGTTCTTATAGAATAAATAAGAATAAATAAGAAAAAAATAAAAAGTAAAATAAATAGAAATAGAACAACACCTTTATTATTACCCCTGCTGATCATTTTACCAAATATGATATACCTTCAAGCATATGGGCTGCAAAAATCACAGCATGAATCCCAGCTGACAATATTTACATTCTGCAGGCAGATTATCTCCTCAAGGAGAGAAGCAGAGATGAGACACGGGGATAGAACACGAGAGAGGGAGACAGTATAAGTAGAGTAAATGGAAAGACAGAAACAGAGAAGGGGGAGATAAAGACAGAGAAACAGAAAAGAGAGAGAGAGAGAGAGAGAGAGAGAGAGAGAGAGAGAGAGAGAGAGAGCTGAGAGAGTCAGGCTCACAGTCTCAGGTTTTGCTTCTAAACTTCCCAGTTAGATGCCTGTCTGGAGTAGAATAAATAGAATTAAATATGTTCTACTAGTGAAGTTCATCACATGAAAATTAAGGAACAGGGTAAGAAACTTTACCCCATAAAGATATGCATGAAAGAAATAAAAGAGTAAATACAAAATAGAAAAAATAGTAAAAGAAAACTTTAAAGTAAAAAGAAAAATGTAAATATCAATTCTTTAATACTTAGAAAGAGAATTATCAACTTATAAAGAGAATTAACAAATAACAAAATACATATATGTTAATGAAGAACAAATTTTCCAGAGGAAAGAATTATCAATTATCTATTATTGAAATAATAGTCAGAAATCTCCATTTACAGCCATAGGTAAAGAGCCACTGGAAATTTCACCTAGAAGAATATGCCCTTTATGCTCCCAGGGAATATGTCTCCAAGCCATAAAAGACAAAGCAAGTTGGTGTTCCATCCTAATCAGCAATAAGAAAATTATTTCTCAAATTCTTTTCCACAAGTGCAGCTACTTCAACTCTGGTTTCACCATTAAATGTAACATACTGTTTTAAATAAAGAATTCCACTCAATATTTTTACAAAAGCTTCTGCTAGAACTGCATCTCATAAATACATATTTAAAATAATGGCCATGGTAAATATTGTATTTAGAAAACATGTTTTTCATGTAAAAAAATTTTGTTGCCTGAGATTCACATTTGATAAAGACTTTCAAAAGATACTTTAAAATTCTTCATCATCTAATCACAAAAAGAAAACATCTCCAACCACGTCATTTCACCATATTATATTAACTTTTACACAGAGTAAAAAATAATTTTGCTCAAATTCTGATAAGGACATGGAATTCTGTCATATTTTCTTCCCTTTATCTTCTCAATCCTTTCATGTTGTCAAGCATGTAACTCCAATGGCTCTTAACAGCAGGTTGGCCATAGAATACAGCAGAAAGAACTTTCAATGTGAATACCTTTCAGCACATTATAAAGATGTTGTACTCACCACTGGGAAAGCCTATCTTACTTGTCGAAATAATTTTATTCCAACAGTAGAAAAGTGAAGTTGACACAAAATATTTCTACTGATGTAGGTCTAAAACCATTTTATGAAGGCATCTATGAGAGGATTTAGTCAGGATTTATATAGCAAAACATATCTGAAAAGGCTGGTACTGACCAGAATTGAGATAGTCATCTTCAAAATACATAACTTCTTGTATAGGATTCTCCACAGAGACAATCAGTAGGATACATATGTTGTAGTGTTTGTATGTGTGTATGTGAGTGTGTGTTGTGTGTGTGTGTGTGTGTGTGTGTGTGTGTGTGTGAGAGAGAGAGAGAGAGAGAGAGAATCATTATTATTTAATGGTTTTTCTGATGTTTTGAGCAATGAAATACCTTTTTGTCTCAATTTATAAAAGTAAATAGAAGATTTTTTTTCTTTTAAGAGAGAGAAAGACTGATTGATTTAAAAGAATTGACTCATGTAGTCTTAAGTGCAAGGCTAGTCTACAGCATGGTTCTGCAAATTGGAAACCTAGGGAAGAGCATTTGGAACAAAAAGTGATCTGCTGGCACAATTCTCACAAAACATCATGGGTTTACAGAGTCATTTTTGCAATTTCCCATTCTCAAAATGAAACTGAGCCATGTGTAGATTACGCTATTCTGGGAATCCCATCTAACTTCTTGGTGAGTACTTTTATTTACACAGCCTTGCTCAGGTCCTAAAAATCAGGCAAAGGACAACATTAGAAGATTACAAGCACAAGTATGACAAGATCAAATTTACATCTTAAGACTATAACTCAGACATTAATTCTGATGAGGTAATTTATTATAACTTCCAAAAATCAAATGGGTTTGAAGTGCAAAATATAGACTCTGTGTTTCCCAGACTCTTTATTTGCTAAACAAGCAGAAAGTCACTTATTCTTTTTTCACTTTATTTTTGTTCTTACTTATACATTGAACAAATGCAGTACTAGGTAGGATGTAATTTTATTATAAAAATTTCACCTTTTAACCCCAACCTTCCTGGAAGCTTGTACTCCGTCACTGAGAGTCAGACTTTACTAGAGTTTCCCAATACTTCCAACATAAAGGTTCTGCTCTGCTCAAAATACACTTTGCATTTGTTTGCTCTCACTAGAAATAAAAAGAGAGTAAAGGCCATTTTTAATGTAAGCCTACTTAGCAAGTTCTTGGTGTTTATATTAACTAGGCTTGCAAAACATGTAAAGCATCTCAATGCGTGTATGCAGACATGATCTCACCTTTTCATCAAAGATCTGATAATGTTAACATACTTTTATAGTAACCTAATGTGTATGGCACATATTCTGATTATATTGAATATAATAACTTAAGATTTATGTAAGTTTTTCATCTACAAAGGCTTAGAGCTAGACATAAGTATATTGCTTATAACAGTATGCAATTACTCTTATGTGAATTGAACACTGAAAATTTCTTTTGGTCTAAAGTTACAAAAGTAGAGGAAAAAAACAAATTATTTTTTCTTTTTAAGGGTGTATTTTTAAGTCTATATATATATAAGTGCATTTAACTTCAGGTCATATTGTATATTAGACTTACTGCCTTCTTCATACAAAGAATTTAAATGTGTAAACAATCATAGCCCAAAGTTTCCCATTATTATGTTAAGCTATTGTTTTGTTTTCCATATACTTCCCAAGTTTGCTTGTGTTGTTTCCTCCTATTGAAATTATTTTTCCTTGTTCTTTCTGAATGCCTAAATTCTACTCTGAGTCCAAAACAAACGCTACCTTCTCCAATGTGTTTCCTATATCATTACTGAGGTTAGTCTTCTCTTTAAATTCTAGCAACCTTTCAGTACTATCACATTGAGGAGGCTTTTCCTCTGTGTTACTGTCTTTTCATTCTTAGGATACATTTCTGAAAGGTAGGGTCTTAATTACTCAACAGAGTGCTTTTAACCTAGTAGGTACAAAGTATTTGTTGAAATATTGAGTTAAATGGAAAAAGAGTTTAAAAAAAAAAACAAACAAAAAACAAAAAAACAAAAAACTTCTGCAAAAGTCCAAGAATGGCTTCTGTAACTGAAATATCTCTAGAAATTTTTGGAGTGCACCAGGAAGGTGTAGGCCCCTGACAGCTCATGGCCAGTGTTTGGACATTTTACTGTCAGGGAGATGGAAAGGCCTTGAGAAGCTAAACAGGGGACATATGTGATTTCCTTTTAACTCTAAAGAGTCACTGTGGTTTCTACATGAATTTTAGATTAGGCTACAGTGAGGGACTCAATAAGGGTGAAATGTGGATTCCATCTGTGGTAGGATGGCCAAACAACTGGCAAGAGACACAGTTGTCTTGTAGGGGATAGGAACTAACAGATATGGTAAAATCTAACTATGGTAAGACTTTAATTTAGGAAGTTTTATTGAATGTAGGTTAGAGAAAAATCTCTTTTTTGTGAAACTCCATGATATTATATTTGTAGAGTAATCATTGTCACACTCACTTTCTAGGGAGCGACTCCCTTAGGATTAAGCCTAGCACTCAGAGGGATCCGGATGACACACTTGGTGTCCCTTATCAGGTTCCATCCCAGAGCTCTCAGGCTCCTTGCTGGTAAATTTGCATCTTCCCAATTTGTTTCTCTGTCTGTGTATCCCAAGAGTTTGAATTTAAAATATATTCTTAGTCTTAAGCAAAACATCCTAAACATTTGACCAAGTAATTAGCTTCACAAAAAGTTTAATATTATTTTCCAAAGATTAGTGTAGTGATCAACAGCCGTGGTTTGAATATTATGGGGAAGAATGCAGTAATTCATGTTTGAATACTTTTTAAGCAAGTATGTTAGCTGGGGGGGGGGCTGCTTGCATTCTTTTAGCCTTAATTTTAAACACTATTGTTTAGAATTTACATATTCTTAAAAGCATGTGAGGGTTACACATTAACAAATTATTTCTATTTGTCAAATGTAAGTTTATTTCTAGTCTTGACCATTCATATGTTTGTTGAATCAGAAACATGAACCAAAAACCTATGTTTTTTCTTTTGAAATATTTCTCAACCAACCATGCATTTGATTTCACACACTAACCAGGCTACAAACACATTTCATTATAATGAAGGCAATGTGCCATAGAATACTTACTACGGAACTTTACAGATCCAACCTATTCTTTTTTCACTGTCCTTCAACAATTCAAGGGTTCTTAGAGATTTTTAGCTGTTTTTACATGTCAAATGCTAGGACACGATATAAATGCCTGTGCTTAAATCAGAAAATACGGGCCCTGCCATTAATGTGTTCCACCTCACATACGTCTGAGTCATTTTTCTTCTAAAAGATCCTTTTCAGTATATTTCCACCAGACTCACACCTGACTCAAATAGGCTCTCAGTCTCTTGAGTCAAGTATTCATTTCATTCCTTACCCTGCCCACTTCCTCTAGAAAGCTAGAGACTTTAATGCATTGAGCATTGATTGCCAGAGTGCCTCCAAGGCCGTACCTGATATGTTGACCAAAAGATAAGAAAGATGATACAGATTTAGACTCAGTTTAGATGATTTCTAATCATTTAAATTAAATACAACTAAGGAACAAGTCTTGACAGACTAAATGATAATCTTATGAGTCTATCAATTGTATATTCTCAGAGAAAAAAAAAATTGAGCTCTGAGCATCTTCTTCAGGCACCTCCAAGTTCCTTTGACAAATCTGTATTTTGTTAAAGAAGAATTTTATTAACTCGTTTAAGGTATTTTCTTTTAGAATCTTATTTTTCATTTCAGTCCTCAGTGTTGTGTTCATCCTTGAGCATGGAGAGATTTGGGGAAGTAACGAGGTGGAAGGGCATATGAAATAAGACAACTAACCTGCCCGTGGTCATTCGAGTTTATGGAGTTAAGGATGCACTGCATGAATATACAGAAGGAACTATTTATTAGGAGTGTACCATGCCAATGTATGATCAAGATGGTGCTAGGTACTTGGGAATACCTACATTAAATGTTAAATGGTGTCTCAGTGTTTCAAAAAATACAGTGTGTGGCCTATGTTCCCATATAGAAGTGGAAGGAAGGAAATGACTTTTTTTAAACCTAGAAAATGCCATAATGATTGTTTATAGAATTACTAAAAGTAGGATAAAGTAATTTATTCTGCCAAAGTGATTGATGCTCAGGTCTTTTTAAAATTAGATTCAACAAAAGTCAGGCATGTATAAATCCTGGATTGCAAAATTTAGATGTTTCTGAAAGATTGTGCAAGAGCAGAAATTGGCGGGCATTATCCTCTGTCTCTTATTTAGTGATGCTCTATTCTGCTTCCAATAAATACAGTAAATAAGATGAGGAAATGTAATGAAATGGTTATTTAGTTGTTTTGTTAGTTTCTGGGGCTCCGAATGTTCTAATTCCATTGACGATAGCAACAAAATTCTCTACCTCTCAAAATCCACAAATATCTCAAATATGTAAATTTACTGAACTTGTAAGTAGCATAACAAATACTTTTTCATAGATCTTCAAGACCATAGCCAAATAAATTGTCTTGAAATTGTACATAAAAATCCAGTAACATAATAAAAATCTTAAAATTCTCTGTAAAATAATATATCACCAATAAATTTCACAATCTACGCTGTCAACTTAGTGAAAGCTAATTACTTTTTAAAAAGATATGGCTAACCAAAATGTAACAAAAATTGTGTGTTGGACTAAAAGAAAAATAAATAATGGTTAAACAGTTTTATTTAATAAGCATTGTTAAAGAAATAACTTTTATCATCTAAAATTGAAGCATTTTACTCTTTCAGCAAGTTTGGCATGATCAATATTATCTGCCAAAGAATTTACAAGAGAAAATGCAAAACAACATACAACAAAAAAAGTAAAAGGTAAAGAAATAAGAGAAAAAAGGAAGGAAGGAGGAAAGAAGGGAAGAAATATCAAGACACAGATCTGTGGTTTTCAAGCTTTCTTTCCAGATACATAAACAGCCATTCATTTCTATTCTTACCCCATGAAATACAGAAACCAAGGAAAGGATAAGATCTGCCAAATCAAGTGAAACACACTTGGTTTGTACAGGCAAGGTGCACTTATTTAGGGAGTGAAGAAACAATGTAAACAGGCAGAGCTGGTTTCTCTTTGTGACCCATGCTATATATAAGATCTGAGAAGCCAGTTTATGCTTCCATAAAAGGAAACTGAAGACTTCAGAGATACTGTGTCCCACGCAAAACAAAAATGAAGCCCATAACATCAGTTCTTAAAGATCATATACACTTTGTAAGATCTCCTTGGAAGACTGATAGGTACATTTATAAACTTTTAACTATTAACCATACATTCATACCAAAACAATTCAAATGAGAAATCAATTAGAATGATTATTTTCACAGGAAAACGTATTGTACACTTATGTCATCATGTATTTATTATATATAAAGTTCTCCATAGAGAAGTCCTGTCCCCATATTTAAGGTTTTTAACTAGTTAAACGAAAGCAAGTAAAAATGTTAACAAAATTCATGATACTTGAATTTTGTAGGCAATCTTTAAATAAACTCATAGGCTCTTAAAAGTCAAGAATTTTCTCAAATAACATCGTTGAAGCTTTTATCTTAAATAAAAATACAATGTCAAATATTTTTTATTTTAAATATCCACAGGCGATTGTAAAACAGAATTCAGAGGGTGTCAGAGTTTAAAATGAATGAGTTGTGAATATATGTTAAACCACCAAGACAAATATAATGCTTTTACTTTTTAAAATAAAAATTTATAATTTTCCCTCTAGAAGACACATTTTATTTCTTTTTGTAAGTACTCAGAATGAAGAGAGAAGAAATCATGTTAATTGGGTGGCAGTAATGCTTTAATATTTAGCTCTGATTGAAAGGCAAAAAAAGTTGCATCTTGGGCAAGTTCTGTTGTTTCTTGAGAAGAATCAGCACTTCCAATATTATACCAATACGCATATAATGGATTGATATATAATTATAATACTATTAAAATTTTGTTACTCAAATGTAAGCCCATCAAAATCATCACTTATTTATGTTTGAATAGATTGTAAAAATTGTTCTTCAATCTTAATAATTTCTAGTGTTAGCACATTATTAACAATATAACATGTTTCACTCTTGTAAACTATGTAAAATATATCTTACAGTTTAGAAACTTGACAAGGACAGGAAATATGTAGAGATGTGCTAACTAAAGCACACAAAATGCAAGACAAAATCACCTTCAGAAATCTGGATCAAGTTTGAAAGAATGTTTTTGAAACTACGGAATAGTCTTAGAGATTTGTTTGACTCTAATAATGAATTTTATGAGAGACCAGGAGGAGTTGTTTCAATTACTAAGTTCTCTGTGCAAGAATATTACTGATCATCCAAGTGTTTCTTATCTCCTGGGTCAGTTCTGTGATGCTTGGCCAGTTTGTACCTAACCATTTTCTTTCAGGCTCTGTTCAAGGTTTGCTCAGTATTAGATAGAGTACAAGGCTTTCCAAAGATATCAGGAGGAAGGTCGCACCAAGGAGTAAAGAAATAATTCCGCCAGTTTCTCTTCATGCTCATATTTTTATCTCTGTAAGAGAATATTTACAAATAACTATATCAATAAATTAAAGAGGGGTAGGTAGAAGTCAGAAAATAGATATCCATGTTTTCATGAGACAGGTTACCAAAAAGTAAATGGAAACAAGAAGACAATGTGACAGAAAATTCATTAAATATACACCCAGTTGAAGAATGAAATTCATGAGCCATAGAACTCCTTCTGAGACCATTTACACAAGTCTAAATCTAAGTTGGAACTTTGTTTTTTGCATTTTGGGTCTTCATTGAAGCATTTCTTTTTCTTTTTCTTTTTCTTTTTCGTTCTTTATTCTTGAGCACTGAGAGATCAAATCTAAGGCTACCTGCATGGTAGGTAAGTGTCCTACCCTACCCACTAACTGTGCTTCCTGCTCTGAGTGATGAACTTGGTCCAAGTTCAGCAGCATGCATTCTATTGAAGTTCGTGTATCTGTGATATTTTTTCTTTTAGTGCTTTCATGCACAGCAAAGTTGGTTTACTGACTCTGATTTTTAAGCATAGAATTCATTGTTCTGTTAATCAAATTTACCAATTTTTTCCTATTAGTTTCACCTACAGACCAGCGCATTGTGCTCTGCTGGAGCCAAGGGAAAAAAAGTTTCTTTCTGCCAAACAGTGATATTTCCATTCAATCTAATCTATTTAATAAATAAGCATAACCAAATGGTGGGTGGCTCTGGGATTATTCTAAACAATAGAACTCATATCATCTACTCAATCTTTAGCATAAATCATTCCCAAAAACTTTACATATGATGACATAAGTGTACAAGATGTCTTCCTGTGAAAATAATCATTCTAATTGATTTCTTATTTGAATTGTTTTCATATGAATGCATGGTTAATAGGTAAAAGTTTATAGCATGTACCTATAAGTCTTCCAAGAAGATCTTTATCTAAACATTTGAAAATTTTTCATGTTTTCCAGTGTATCAGCATGCAAATTAACAAGGCTATTATAGCCTAGTAGTTTTTACTATTTTTAAGAAAGCATCTAAGAGAGGACAACTACATTGAAATTTATTGTAATTTAAGATTTATCCACTTTCTAACTTTACAAAAATTTTCCTAATAATACGTATACCATTAATACTTAATGCTGTATATAGTCCATTCTCCACTTAGCAAAATTCTGGTAAACACATTTTAATTTAATCACTAAAGTTTTGCATATCTTTCTTAATTATTTACAAACATTAAAATTGTACAGCTAGCAAATGCTTTATTTGCATTTACAATAGGCTAAGTTCCAGTTTGGTCATTTTTCCAACTCAACCCTTATATAAGTTCATTTGGTTGGTTCTGATTTTCACAATAAATACCAGATTCTGAAGATAAAATGGATCATATTTTGTTCTCTTCATTCATGTGTATATAAAATAGTAAATAATTGAGATTTATTTGTAATTGGACTTAGTGAGTTCTGAATAAAATCCCCTTGCCTTCGAATTATGGCCACTAAAATATTGCCTAAAAATAATTTTTCATTTCCAATTTCTATGTCAGTAGTACAAATATATGTTGCACATGGTCAAAAACTGCCACACTAACACACTATACTCACCTTTCTGGTGTTATGATTTACTAAGAACCTACAAGAAAGGCACATAATGCTAGCTATGTTACATAGTTTAAATATCTATCTATTCAAAATACATTCTTTAATTTAAAATATAGTACATCATAAAATAAAAACCTTTCTTTGGTTTCAACCATTCAATACTCTATCCATCCTATAAGGTCAGAAATATATAAAGGAATCTTTTAAGTCTTGTTTGATTCTTTAGTTTAATATTTCACAATTCTTGGATGACTAACATGTCCTTTATTAAAAAGTCACTTAAAGATCAGGCACTTTATTTAAAACAATTAACTGTAATTTAAGTAAGTAATTCAGTTTTTAAAAATCTAAAAATTTCTAATCTAAAGTTTCTAAGATACACTGGTACCACGTATCCCTTTATGGTTTTCCAGATCATTACTGAGGTCAGACCATCTGCACTTTATGACGAAATGAGAAGATATAAGCACGTTACTTCTAGGAGGAAACTTTGTCAGAGCTTTAAGCACAAGTGGGTCGTGTTGCCCAGTGATTTAATTCATGATTATCACATTTAGTTTGCCTGAGAATCCATGAATGAATGTATGCTATCTTTCAATCTCTCCTACACTGCACCAAAAAATTTTATACCAAAACTGTCCTGTCAGGTATAATCAAAAATATGCACCAAGGGTATACTTTCAAATCTCATAATAACATTTAAAAAATATTCTCTTCTTTCATGTATACTAGTCTAGAAAATCTGAATTCCAGGGAGTAATTTCCTACTTACACGTTAAACATACAAATACCCAGACATCACTTGTAAATATTAAGCATTTGGAGAAATGATTGTACTCTATAAGCACATGGTTGAAAAAATTAAAAAATGTAAAATTAATAATCATTTACCATGTAGTTTCGTATGAGTATGTCTTGGATAAGTGCACGTGAAAGGAATCATTGTCCTGGTTTCACCATCTGTGTATCTGCTCCTGTGTATCTGTGTATATGTCAGAGCTTTCATTTCATTTGTCAGCAAAAGGCTGTTTACTCACTTTCTTGTTATTAATTATGAGAAACTGGTTTTCTTGAAATATATAAAGGAGTCTTTCAAGTCTTGTCCAGACACTTCAAGGCAAGATGTGGATGATTCTTTTATGTTTTTCCAAAGATGGAAGCTAAGCTAAACTACATTGTTTCTTCACATAGCTTATAACTTCTTATCTCTCACATAAAAAAAAGACAGAAGTAATGAAAGCAACAAATTGCAGCAGCTTCTAACTGGTTACTGGACACTGAGATAACAAAGTTGGATACTTTGGTGTTTCTTTTTTCTTTCTTTCTTTTTTTTTTTTTTTTTTTTTTTTTTTTTTTTTTTTTTGCTGACAGTAATGAACAAACCCCAGTGCAAATTCTGAACTATTATAGCACACTAAAATAAGTTGCAAAAGCCAACTCATAAAAGTAAGCTGCAAAAAGACAATAAGACGTATTATAATGTAAATATGTCCATAACAAAACAAAAAATACTGACCTGATTATGTTATTAGTGTATTAGAGGGCTTTTCATTTTGAAACATCTGGTCAGTTCATCTAGCTCTCTCTCTGTCCTCTCTCTCTCTCTGAAATAGTAACAAATATACTTGCATGTATTAAAATCATAAAGAAGCCAAAACATCTGGAAGTTTTAGAAGAAAAGCAAAACAGTTATGTAGGAAAACCCAGATTAAAAAAATGCAGATGTTTAATTGGGCTGTCAGTTCTGTTATGAGGAAATAAGAGCAGAAATAACCAGAAGCCACTAGTGGAAAATTAAAATACTTTTGTGAGCCTTTGCCAAGCTAAAAGCAATGAAATCGGTAACACAATATGGACAGGGGCTTTCTAAACTGAGATCTGAAAATGTTATCATGAGCAATTTTGTCAATTAGCCATTTCCAAAAAATCGTTTTCATTAAAGCACAATAAAAGTTTTTCAGACTCTCCTTTTTCTTTTTTGATTATTAATATCGGGCTCTGAGCTTGGCTTCCATCAATGACAAGCTCGTTCCCCCACCCGCCTGTCCCCATTCTGAGACCCTCTAATACTGCTGAGTGGCCAGAAATTACAGATGCAAGGGATCTGACAGATGACTGCCAGGCCCCTCCCCCAGTACCTCGACAGTCAAAGCCCCTGCCAGAATATGCCTGAAAGCTGCACGCCTAGAGACAAAGACACAAAGATTCCTTTTTCTCAGTGAAAATAGATTTCATGTGTAAAATACTAGTGAGAAAAATTGAAAGCTGACACATATGTGCAATTTCAAGAGAGGCAAGGCTGAATGTTTCAAGAAGATTGAAATTGCATTTGATTGCATCAAAGCCTAACAAATGTTGTTTAACCTAAGTCTTTTCAGTCTTTAAAAAAGACATTCGGTGGCAAGATATTTTATTTTTTTAGGCACATGGTTAGAAAGGAAAAAGGACCTCAAGCTCAGTAGAAAGATGCTGATTACATACTACTGTTGCATAAAGAATTACGCCGGTTCACATTATAGGGTCTACAAAATAAGAGGGGAAATTTTTTTAAAACCCTATTGAATCAAAGGGTTCAGAAAGATAATATTAAATCCTTATGAGTATGCTTCCTATAAAAAGACTCTCCTCCCAGCAGCCCCAGGGTATCATTACCAAGGAGGCAGGGAGTGTGTTATTAGAGATGTAAACCTTGGCATCTGAGCTTTGCCAAGCATGCAAGTTTCAGCTTGTGTGCCCAGGGCCTTGGCTTCCACCGTCCTTTCTGGCATCTAACAGTGAGGGCTGTCTGGTCGCCGCCCCTCCCCCACGTTATGCCAAGCGGTGTGTAGGTGTAGAGGTTCCAGTGGGAGACAAAGACCATCCTCTAAGGAGGACTTGCTCTTCCGGCCTGCCTGCACACCCTTCGATTCCACAGCAGTCTCTTAGCGAGGCACTCAGCACTCATAGAATATGTGGCTTATTGTGATGTAGAAAGTGTTAGACCACTAACAGGTTAAAATATAATTAACAGTAGATGTCAGGGGTAATAGACCAAGACACTACACTGGGGATATTTTAAGTTTTAAACAGTTTTTATAGCACACTAAAAAAAATCAAAAACACATTTTGTACTTTCCTGCCCCCCTTCAAGATCCTGAAATTTTTAAACTTATTTAGCCAATAAGACCATCAGAAAGAGACAGAGAGAGAAAGAGAGAGAGAGAGAGAGAGAGAGAGAGAGAGACAGAGAGAGAGAGAGAGAGAGAGAGAGAGAGAGAGAGAGAGAGAGAGAGAAAGGGAGAGGAGAAAGACTAACAAACTGCTTCATAGTTCAGTGACAGATCTTGGAAGCTAGTGAGAATATTAGGTGACCACTAGTACTATTAAAATGTCTTATACAAACTCAATTTACAGAATAATATTGTTGTTAGGCTACATTCTACATTCTAGCTATTCTCATCTGAGAAAACTATTACATAGCACTTACAGATGATCTTTATGATGTTAATTAACAAAATTTATATTTTATACATAATACTAAAAAATTCTCCATCCTCTCAATCCTCATGTTCATCCATTTGTTTATCAAAAGAGAATACCCATTTGGTAGCTTTTAAGCATGACTTTTTAACTACTCAGGCACACTGTAATCTTAGTGAGTCTGTCAACCTCAGGTCCATATCCATAATATGAAGAGTTTTGTCAGTTGCAGGAAATGTTCTTGTTCAAAGGCATCATCAGTCTTCAAAGGGAGCATTGATTTAAAATTTTGAAAAGAATATCTGTTATATTTATTTGTGCCTATTAACTATAATCTTCTCTTGTTAGTCATTTAACTTCTAAATGGATGGGCATACAACATCAGAATGAGACAGAGTGAACAGAGAACTTAAAACTCCAAGCAGAAAATGCAGCTACCATCGTGCCCTCCCCACTTGCCAAGCTCTGCACCCTCAAAAGACCAGGATGGCAGTGCAGATTTGGGGAGTTGTTTATTACACGGTCCTTGCAGTTTCAGCCAACAGGGTCTTGGAGGGCTTTTTAGTTATGGTTCTTATGCTGAGTATCATGGGAAGAAAATATATTGCCCTAAGAAAACACCAATGAAAATAATAGAAATGAATAATGATTAACTTAAGAAAATCAACAAACTTACAAACTCTAACCAAAGTTTCTTATGGTTTGTTTTCATTTGACTTCTTCCTCTTTAAAAAAAAATGGGATTTTCTAATTGAATACTGAAAAGAAACCCACTTCCTTGTCTTCTTTTAACCTAAAGGAAAAAACACACATTGCTTAATCACATTCAATATTTTCTTATTTGAAAACTCAATTATTAGCATAAGCTAGAAAATGGTATAAATCTGATACTGTATTAGTACAGAGTTAGTCTCTTTGGGGAAATTAGAAGATAAATGAAAAACTAATACACTTAAAATGTATAAGAATAAAATTTGATTTTATTAATAATTGAGCTAACATTACTTAACACATTAAAAGTGACTTTACTTATGGAAAATACATACAGAAAAAAATAATGCTTATAATTAGTATGCTTTAGGTAGCCAAAATTCTTAGTAACTCTTTTCAGAGACCCCTGGATATTATTTGGCTATTCTTACTTATACAGGAAAAACCTTGAACAATACTTTCTGGGACTTAATAAAGGAAAGATCTAAGATGCCAAAAATTAATGTATCACTTGGATTGCTGGCCTGGTAAACATTCCTATGAAAAGTTAAAAATCAATTTTAGTTCATTTTCTTCTTGTGGCCCGAGTTTCCCATAATATGTTTCTCTGTTTTGCATAGGGATCTTGACAAAATGACCAACAAATTCATGAAGAAAATTGAAGGCAATTTGAGTCACAGCTCCACAGAAACTAAAGAAACATGGATGTCTCCAAAGAAGAGCAGAGAACTCAGTTGTACCCTAAAATTAGGATGTGATTAAGGTACGTCATTTCTTTGAGTTCAGTTGAAATGCTTTGTTCTTTCTGTGTCAGAGAATTTCTTGTCTTTTTTTCCTTAGCCTCTCTCTCTTTCTCCTCTCTCTTCTTTTTCTTCCCCTCATTAGCAGATGTCTTTTATAATTGATGCTGTTCACTGTCCTTTCATCAAATCTATGCCACATCACTTAGGCGAACCACCAGACAGAGCACCTAAATACACATTAGAGGAGAATGGCATCCCTGAGACGCGTCTACTGTCTCATCAGGGCAGTTATAATAAGCATCTTGGTGCCACTGAATGCAATGTTGTATTCAAATAATAACTTTTCATCTTCACTCTTCTTAAATATAAAAGTAAATCTTGAATCCTTTTGAAGGACCTAACCAAACAACATAGATATGAAAATAGATCACTAAGGCTTTGAGAAACATCCTTATGTAACATCTGTAAAGCATCTTAGCATTTTTTTCAAGAAAGGCCTCCAGGTAAATGATGGTTTTTAATAAGACACATGACAATCTCAATTATGAGAATCATTATTGTGTGCCCTGTGTGCCATTTTATGTTCCCAGTGCTCCAGCAAGATCTTTTTTTTTTCCTTTCTCATCAAGAGTTTCCAGGACTGTCTACTGTTACAGCTCTCTGTGTAATATACATTGAGTGTTTCCCTGAAGCTGCACTAATAAAAAAAAAAAGGAAAGAAAGAAAGAAAGAAAGAAGAACAAAACAAACGACAACAAAAACTTTCCCAAGTGGTCAGACAGACTGGAACTAGTGGATTATAGGTAAGAGGAATAAAATGAAAGGTTGAAAGCTATAATTTCTGTCTCTGTGGTGGTAACTACACCAGCTGTCAGGCAATTAAAGATACAGGAACTTGAGTTCGGAGTCTGGAAGAGGCCACTCCTCAGCCTGCAGCAGTCAGTCAGGCCCCCAGTTTGGAGGACAGGGCAGAGTGGTCACATTTTAGACCCTTTTTCAGGTGTATTCTTCTCACCTTATATGTGTGTCCCTACAATACTATCCATCTTTAACAGTTTCATATTTTATTTTCCTCCCTTTCATTCCCTTACCTTTAAAACAAGCAAACAGACAAATAATAGCTCCATGCCTTTAACTACTGATATATGCTTAGCACCCCTGGAAACAAGTGACATGTTTTGAAAGAAGACCATGTTGCTGTCACACAACTACATTTGTAAATTGATTAATCTGAAATGTGAATTTTAATAGTAGTAGAATGTTACTATTACATAATTTACATATTCACTATGAGTGTGAGAGAATCAACTCATGATTTAACCTCTTCCTTTTCATTTAATTGGAATTAACAGAATTTTAGAGCTGATAGAAACATCAAATTCTCATAGTCACATGAAGATGATGAAATCCAGCAAGCAATTTATCGTAAAGTCATTTCACTTACATTAGCTTAATTATGGTTTTGCAATTATTTATAAAAATAAAATGTTTTCTCAGAAACATGCTTGCAAAACTTTTGAGGAGAAATCTAAGTTTATCTATATTTACTATCCAAAATAGGCAATAATATGTATTAAACTGCCTGAGAATACTATTTATAATAAAACTTAAATTGTAAATACATTATCTGACTTCTGTATATGCATGGCATACTTCAAATTATGTACATAAATGAATATTGTATTTTGTATCCACATGCAAGTCTCACCTGTCTTAATTTGATTCTAATTATTTATTACTCACAGTCCTATATTTTTAACCAGAACAAAGAGATTTCCCCAGGAAAAATGAAGGTAAGTTATTTCATAAGTTCTAGCAGAAATTCAAAGCTTCTTTGCTTATTGTTAGTATTGCACTTTTAAAAAAAAAAAAAATATATATATATAATACCTTATTTTCTGTTTCTGAGTATTCCCATAAAAATTGCCAGAATTTACATAAAAACTGGCTGGAATATGTAGCTATTTATTCCATGTGATCAGCTATAACCTTTCATTTAAGTAAATTAGCTAATTCTATGGAAAATATAGTTTGTTCTTGAAGATATGATAGACATAATTATTTTAAGTCCAAGTTATTAAAAGCAGCAATAAGTACTTATATCAATTAAAGTTTTTAAACATTTAAATGTACTTGTAAGCATCTTTCTAATTTTTCTAGGAAAATTAAATGATTTTTAAAAAGAAATATTGACTTAGATTAATATCTAAAGCACCACACACAAATATATGTGATGCTACTGAAAATGAATATTTTTATAAATTAGAAAAATTGGATAGCTTTCCTCCAAAACCTTGTTGCATTGTTTTATAGTTAGCAATGTACATCTTATGATGTATTTTAAAAATCAACTCTTTTTAGTTCTAAGTGTGTTTTAAGTATTTAAAAATGGCCATTTCTTTAGTTAGATATGAACATTTTGATGAAATTTTAATGCATGGGTCTCAGGTTCCTCAATCAAATGCTCCTTCCTACTTACTTAGGACAAATGTCTCAAAACACTGAGGTCACAAATAAATTAAAGAAAAGCATTATAACTTTCAAAAAATAAAATGAGAAGTTTGAGCCAGCTTATAGCATTTTATTTGTGTTTCAGGGATTTTAGTTTAGTTAAATATATTGACATACCTTATCTCCATGATTGTTTTAAGTTAAATAATATAAAAACCCTAAGTACCAGAATATAATCATGAGTTTGGATTCCTTTAGACAGATGAGTAAAGGACAATTAATACAAATGAAGACAAACTTGGTATCTCCTACCCTCTTGATGATTCTGTAGTCTAATGTTTATCAGTTGGGTTTGATATTTGTGTTCTTAATGTTACATGAAGAGATTCTTGCTTTATACTGGAGTTTCAAGCTGTATGATGGTATCTGTATTTTTAGTAAAAGTATGCATGATTAAATGTTGCAGAAATAATTATGTTACATATAAA
Organism: Cavia porcellus; assembly: GCF_034190915.1. Lineage (NCBI taxonomy): Eukaryota > Metazoa > Chordata > Mammalia > Rodentia > Caviidae > Cavia > Cavia porcellus. The sequence continues at coordinate 25,211,283 of NW_026947512.1, forward strand.
ATTTGTACTCCTAGAAGTTTCAAGGGCAGGAAGCATAGCTGTGAATCACCTGTCTGACTATAATCTACAAGTACCGTTAAGGGATCTAACTCAATGAAAACTCAAGTAGTATTGTACAAAAATTATTATTTCCAACCTGTTATTTTTAAATTGCAAAATTAATTATAAATGCCAGGTGACATTGTTGTTAACTTTATGTTGAAAAATTATACTACATTTTTGAAGACATCTTTAGTTAGGAAAGCCTAAAAACTGGGATTTTTTTGTTCAGTAAAAGCCATTGTATCATATATAGAAACTATTTTCAAGAGCTAGTCTAGGAGTTTTTAAAAGGCTTATTGCATGATATATATTGATAAAAATTCATTTTGTTTGGATATGGGGTGTGCTTTAATATCTTGTCCATTAATTCTCAGTCATTAAAAAAATGTAGAAAGAAATAAAATGTAAGTAAAAGTCTTATTAGGAGGAGCAGTTATAGAGTGAAGTGACTACTCTTTATAAAATGCAGTCTTATTTCAAGTAAACAACATGTAATTACTTGTTTTCAGAAAAGAAGTTGATTAACAAAGCTGAACATTCACACAAGGCAGTATGCCACGTAACTCAAAATTCCATTGCAAAGATGGTGGTGTATAAATGCAGATTTGATTCTGGTCTACAATAATTAGTGCTTCTTTCAACACAGAAAAGAAAAACTTTGCAGGCTTCAGAACTGCAAAGTAGAGATTTTGAGTGTAGAAAAATACTACACAGCTATGACTGAGGGCTTAAATTTCTCACATGGATAACACAGAAACTGTAGCATCCATGGCCAATGAATTTTATTTTCCTCTGGCCAGGTTTTCTCAACAGCGGCATTCTTGTAAATTTTGAGTAAGATTTTCTATGCATGAAGGGTTTTACCACCATCTTTGGCCTCTACGTACCAGGTGCCATAACCTTACCATGTTGATGCTCAGACAATGTCAAATGCCTTCTAGAATGCAAAATTCCCCATTTGAGAACCAGCTGTCCAGACATTTTTTAGTATCTTCTTTTATCTCTATGTAAAATGTGTTATGTTGGCTTCTTGAAGTAATTTTAGTAGGAATGTGAATTTATGTACTAAGTGGAAAACAGCTCTATCATGCAAATGCTTCTTCAGAATATAAAAACTATTTTACAGGATCTATAAAACTATACTTTAAATGGCATATTTATTTTTGAATTATTTACTGAATAACAACCATTCTAAGAGATGTGGAATGTGTGTCTTTATTTGAAAATTTATAATTTGAAGCAGGTATATCAAGAAACTATTTGCTTTTGATTGGACATGAAATATCATATTATATATCCTAATATATGTTTCTATATATTATACTTAAATATAGAAGTATTTTTTCATAGGAATTATTTTGCTACAGAAATTAAAATAATATCCTCTTATTAATATCCTATTAATTTCACATAGAACTGATTTTTGCAGAAGAGTGACTTTTGTTTGACTTTGCCCATGTGTTAAGTCACAGCTCTCTTGAATGGCACATAAATATTGAAATTAAAAGAAAAATCTTGAAGAGAACTTGGGAGATTATCATTTATCAGTAAAATGAACTGATATTTGTACACTACCAATATTTTAAAATTAGCAATAAGATAGTGGGGAAAGTATTAACTTGATATACCTCTGTGTGTGTTTGTGTGTGTTTGTGTGTGTGTGTGTGTGTGTGTGTTGGTTGAAATATATTGACATGAAACAAATCAAAAATTAAATATTCTGTTTCATTTTATTATACATTTTAAGATTTGAAGTCTTAATAAATTCTCTTGATCCAGGAATGAGATAACAAGCTTGTTTTTGAAAGACCCTAAGAATATATATGTTCAATTCCTCTTATCCATTAATTCTAGTATAACTGAACATATTACCATGAATCTGTAGTGTAAAGATTTAGAACTAAAACTTGGAAGCTTTTATAGTTCAAAATTTTAGTAAATATATCATAAAATGACATTCAATTGCAAGGTTTTTCTTTATGAAAAATTTAGGATAATGATGTTTTGCTTCATATGCCCAATTTTCTAATTACAGAGAAAGATTTGCCTGGCAGTAATTAGTATAACATACAATAAAACAGAATTTGTGATATAAGGATTTATCATTGCTAATGCATTTAAAATGTGAAAAACCACTTTGTATACTGAATCTGTCTATTCACACTGTGAAGAAAGAACAATTTCATTTAATGATGTACCATGAAGCTATTTCTTGCCACTTAGTTACTGAAACCAGTACTTTCAACTATCATACATTTTCTAGGTCAATGTTTCCTAAAGTGTAGCTGCATCAGAAATACTTGGAGGGTTGTTAAAACACAGATTGCTGGGCTTCATGCCCAGAGTTTCTGATTCAGAAGACAAGAACTGAGACTAGTTCTCAGGTGATCCAAAACCAAAGACAGTTTCTTAGCTTGACTTGATAACATTATTTTTGATGATTCTTGGGACTGAACCCAGGGCCTTCACAGTGAGCTGCATCCCCATTCTTTTTGTTTGCTTGTTTTATTTTGTTTTGTTTTTGTTTTGAGACATGGCCTAAGTCACTAAATTGCCCAGCCTTGAGATCCTTCTGCCTCAGCCTTTTTGTGTATTAACAATAGCAAAAGTGTACATAAATAAATAAGTAAATAAATTATGTGAATTTTTGTTTACTCATTTGTAATTGGCAATTAGAAATAACAACTTCGTAGAAGGACTGCTTTTATTGAAAGATTCCTTATATGCATTGAAATTTAAGAAACCTTAAAAGAAAAACAAAATATAACCCCCAACAGAGATTTAAGTTAGCTTTATTTTTTCAATGAGTGTTACAAAGCAACATTTCCTAGACTAACAAAGACTTTATTAATACTTCGTTCTTACTTTTTTAAATTGCCTGTATCCTACCTGCTCCAAAGAATTAATCATTGTTATCTCTCAGGGCTCTGCCCTGTCCAAAGTACCTTTTAGCTGGTTTTCTTAATTAAATGTACTGCAAGGTCCTTCTAATTCAATATTTCCATTTACAGTTTTGCCAAGATTCTATTAAATTTAAGACGTTTCTAAGCTATAGGAGACATCTAATATGTGAAATAAATTAACTTGGACTCAAAAGAAAAAGAGGTACCATAGAATTTTGCATACAAATGATTTGGCTTTGGTATGGATGACAATCTGAGCACCACTGTCCAGAATTTGGTTTCCCTTGATCAGATGTTTTGTGCCAGATATGAAAAGAGAGGTGTAATATTCCATTTTTAACTTCTGAATTCTGAAGAATGGGGCTCCCTTGGCATAAGAATTACATAAGTGATTTGTGGCTACATAAGTGACTGTTACTTAATGTGAGTCCATAGTGTTAAGTAACTACCTAAAAACATTATGCAAGGCTTGTTTTCTTAGTAGAAGTATAGGACAGTAACATGAAAATGAGAAATCCCTCTTTTCATGGTAGGTATGATGAATCTCGCAACATTTTCAAACCTGGTCAAGGTGCCAACTATTCTATATTTTGCAAAGAACATTAAACTATTATGTACACAGTAAAATCAATAGCATCTATCTTTAGAAAAGAACAAGAAATTGTCAAACTGAACTAATATCAAAATAATCTGTTGGCAAATGTATAATAATTTTGATATAGAAGTATGAAAAAATGCCATGCTCTTTATAAATCTGATATAGAATTATGCCCTCTTGATTCTAGCTTCTAAATGAAAGCTTACAGAGTTTTTAATAACTTGTGTTTTCAATATGATCATAGGGAGGTCGAGAGGGAAATTATTTTTGATTGAATAATGGAAATTACCTTATCTCATCTATTCAGTCACTAGTATCCAATAATAGTCTTAAGAAGAGGTGCTCTTTAATTTATCTGTATCCAAACATTTCATATTTTCTCAATGCAATAGATAAGCTACATTATTAGAATGCTTAAATTAAAACTTACTCTTGGAATGTTTCATGTTATAAAGCAACACCAATTTAACACTTGAAGATGCTTTAGCACCCCAACAGTCTCGCTTTGAGATTACTAATGCTGTGGTTCATGCGCATTTTAATGAATTTGGCCTTGCCTTCTCCACAGAAGCAAATGCGCAAACCTCCACATTTTAACATAAACACCTCCAGTTCATACTGTATCTAGCCAAGCATTGGCATTAATGCCATATCAAGGGTTTTCAATGGGCAGCGTAATCTGTGATAACAAAATTGTATCCCTTCCTCCCTGCAATTACCTTGATATCCTTGACATCTGGAGACCTACTGCTACTGTGGCAGCTGTGATTCTTATCCCATGGCAGGAAGTTAAGTACTGGTTCCAAAGAGCCCTAATTGTTTTGATGTTTGGTGGCAGCTCAGAAAACACAGTATTTGATTACTAACAGCACTTTGGAACTGCACACAAATACACAATGTGTAACAATTTGAACCCTTTAGGCTGTTGGATACTGCCATCTCTTAATAATACATAATTCTATATAGTGGTCATAGTCTCAATATAACCATTTTAAATGTAGTGTACATTAGAAAATTAAGTGGCCTTTTGCTCATATTCGTAGTACTCTTCTTGTTTTTTGGTAACTCCATTTTTTAACTCCTTGCCTCAAATGATCCTCCTTGCAAAAAATGCTCCTATTTGTACTCTGAAAGAAAATCAATTATTTTAAGTAATACAGCATTGGATGAATGATTATGCTTTGTAGTTGCTCCAGAGCATATCAGTCACCCGAGCAATTTTCAGATACCTGTCAATCAAGAGACTTCTAAGGAAGTAGAGAATTGTTAAGTTCTGGGCAATCACAATTGTATTTTTACTTCACTCAGTGTCTGAGGCTATTTTTGTGACTTTGACCTGATAAATTTATAAATTTATGAATTATTTATGTAGACTACTTTTTTCTTTTAAAAATAATCAGAGAAGAATACAGATGGGTTGACTGTTAAATTTATATTTGAAATGACTAAAGTTATTCTCATTTTAAGAATTTAGTGCTTTCTTTTGATCAAATTAAGAATAAAATATATTTTAGAAGTGCCCTGTAATTATGTTAGTCAAAATTGTAAAATATTTTGCTCCAGAAAACAGATTGAGATTTGTAGTATCATACTATCATTCTGCAAAAATATCATGTCATACAGTTTTATTTAGTTACAAATTTTAGTTTTTATTTCTATTTTCCTTCTCACCTACATTTCCTCTGTGATATAGCAAAATTTATATGTGAATATTTTATTTGTCCTAATTTTTTATTTAATTTACTATTTCTCTTTGCTTAGTTACTTCCTTTACATTTTACATTCAGAATGATTAAGCCCCAATATTTTCATATGCTTTCTGTGTCTCCTTCTCTGTCTCTCTCTTGGCAAACTTCAAATAATTTAAAATGCGTATGCCATTTATTCACTGATTCTAATACTCTTCTGGTTAGTGTAATATTTTTATCAGACTCATTTTTCTTATACTTAAGAATGTTGTCAGTTTTAGCTCTTTTCTATGACACCCAGAAAATACTGTGGATTTTTCTCATATCTTCATTTCCTATTATACACTGAGAGCGTAAATAACCATCAAAATATTTATTTAGATAAAGATTGGTTTGTACATCTTTAGTGCTTCAGAACATCTCACTAGATAGTATGCCTGGAGCTGATATTAGTAATCATTAACAATTATGGATTCCAGAAAGATGCAGATACGAATGTTTAAAAAGCTATTTTAAAATCTGTGAAGCATTTTGAATGCATACAAAATATGTGAAGCATTCTCTGGGGCTGTTTTCTTTGTCCTTCACAGTGTTGCCTTCCTTATCTTAACTATAATGTACTTTTCATCAGCTTATTCTCTGTCAATCTTAAGTGATTTCTGGGCATTCTTAGACAAATTATTTTCAGAATCAATAAAGCAGAATTGCTTTAATATGATGGTCTTTTTCATGTCACTGATGTTTTGAGGGCTCCAGTTAGAAAGTCAGGAGTATGCTTTTTATTACCAAACTATTCACTTACAGAGAAAACATGTGCACGTCCGTCATTCCACAATTAGAATTCTCATGTTTGAGCATATGCATTGAGTTCAGAACATGCCGAGACTCTTCTCTCAGGGTGGCTCCACTCAAGACCTCTATTTATAATCAACAGGCTATAGCTGGGCAACAGTAAACACCAGGCAGAGACATACAGAAGCATCTCCTTCAGCCCGAACTCTTGAAACGAAAAGCAAAAGAAACCACTGTTTCAACTGAATACAAACCATCCTCAAGTACTGACATATTGAGATTGATGAAGAATTCAACTAAGGTTCTAGATTTCATTTTGGTGGTTTGCTTGTTGATGAATATTTTTTACAAACTTCCAATGAATTTGAATTTTTTTCTTTGCACATGATTTGTATCAGAAATACAATTTATTAAGCTTTTATTCTGTTTTTTCACACTTTAAATCACACTCAAAGACCTCTCAGTTAGAAAGTTGACTTTTAGAATTTTGTTTTGCCAAGATACAGTAAAACACAAAAAGGAAAGAAAAGGAAAAACAGATAATTTATGAATTAGACAGTGTGTCTTTAAGCTATCCAAACTTAACTTAGTAAAGTTTACTACCAAGATATTCCTGCTTGATAACATAAATTTTGACAGACCGGAAACATTATTATAGAGCACTAAACATATTGCTTTCAATCATCTCCAAATCTGAAAAGAAAAATAGAAATTCTTACATATAATGAGGATGAATAAATAAACAAATGATATTTTTAATAGTAAGTTAAATTTTGGCAAAAAATCCTAACAGTATTTATATTTTAAAAAGACTATGATTCATTGTTTTTCATACAAAAGATAACCAATATGGAGATGTCTAAAGTATACTAGTTTCTGGATTTATATTTTCATCTAAACATAATATATTGTGATATAAAGTTAGTAGGATTATACACAATGAGCCACCAGTACTACACAAATCACAGTGCCTGATTATTTTTGTCTGGTTTTCCAAATAAGACATAGTGGATCTACTATGAAACTCTCTTGTAATGGCCCTTCCGCTTAAAAATTCAGTACCCTTTTAAATTAAAAACTAAAACAAAAAAAATGTTAATATGCCAGTAAATTGGAAATTTGATTTGTATTCAGTATGATTTTCAAAGAGTATAGCATATATCTCATTGCAAACTCTTAGCTATGGCATTTCCTTCCAAGTCAAACATGTGTTTATGTTCTGCTTAGTTTTATAAGCAAAATATCTCCAAATTGTTTCAAAAAGACAAATGTATAAAACTGAAAAGAAAGCTACAATCCTCCTAATTTCCCGTGTGCAAATGCCACAAAGTGTCTATATCGAAACACTTGAATTGACTCAGTGTAAACCCCAAAGGGCATATTTCAGACACATTGTTTTCTGCACTATGCAATGTAACCAAAAATAACAATAGAAGAAAACTAAGCTCTGCTTGATAAAATGTGTTTTATTTTTTATGTGCTGTTAACACAATGCCTTAGATAGAAAACTAAATCTGTCTTAGTTTAAGAGAGAAACACAAAGACATTTCCCTTCTGGACAGCAGGCTTTGGCACTGCAAGATCAAAGGAACAATTTTATCTGCATTGAGACTACAGACCAAAAGATTTCAACGTTCCTGTCTCCATGCTAGAGCTTATGTGTCTTTAATGGCATTTAAATTATAGCCCTCTGTACCAAATGCAGTCAAAACACCGCGTCATCTGATGGGACACCATGTTATAATCTGTCAGTGTGGCTTACGTACAAGTATTCCTATACCGTACTTGCTCTTAGTTTTCTCTTTTTGTTAGAGGAATTGAGCAAATTATATTTTAAATGAGGTTTATGAGTTGGCTCAGTTAAGATGGACAAAATGTATACATGGTTTCTATTGTTTTAAATTAACCAATTGATAGTTTTTTCTGTCTTTTTTTCCTATAGTCACACCTTTGGCATTTTTGTTTGTTTTTAGGAAATTCATCTACCTAACGTGCCATGTGGCATATGACATATTATAGACACATACTACAAGAAATTAAGAATATGTGTCTATCATAGAATTGTAGTTTATACTATTCTCAAACAAGGTAGCTCCATTAAATTGATTTATAGCACAATGACTCCTTTACCTAAAGTAAATACACTGCTTTCTGTTTTCCAGTAAAACAGGAAATGCAGATGGCATGTTTAAAGTGTCACTGAAGACACAATATTTAATTTTGATATGTACTTTTGTCATAATGTTTATTATACTTACTTAACAATAAAAACTTTCTGAAAGCTAGCATTTCCCTAAATACTCCTGTAGATGTAAAAATAAGGTGTTACATTTTCTATACGAGCAATGTGTTTTGATACAAGAAATATATAAACAGGAATATATAATCATATATGTTTTCAAGATATTCAAATGTTACATATATATATATATATATATATATATATATATACAGAGAGAGAGATTGAGAGAGAGAGAGAGAGAGAGAGAGAGAGAGAGAGAAACAGGCAGACAGGCAGACAGAAGTAGTTATCACAAATGTTTAAAGGTCATGTCACAGTTATATATGTTCTCCTATGTTTATAGCAGCACAATTTGTAATAGCTAAATCTTGGAAACAACCAAAATGCTCATCAACCACACAGTGGATAAAAAGGGAAGTGGTATTTTTATACAATGGAACATTACTCAGCTATAAAAAGAATGATCTTGAGACCTTTATGGGTAAATGGAGGAAACTGAAGACTATCCTCATAAGTGAAATAAATAAGAATCATATTTGTAAATATCACATTGTCTCTCTAGTATAAAAATTAATAAAAGCTGTAGGAGTAATAGGATCTGAAATGTGTAATAGCTGTTGTAAAAAAGAAAGGGACGGAAAGTGCTCCAAAGAATATAACTGCATGTATGTTTAAGTATGTAAGATAGATAACCATAGTACTAAGTTTTTGTTGCATTATTCAACAGAATGATTTGCACTCTCATTATTTGAATGTACACGTTTTATGCTTTAATTTTGTAACTTGAATAACTATTTCTAAGATGACAATATGTAATTTGTCAACTGATGATTTCTTAGCATTAATTTTTTTGAAATTCTGTACTATTTCTACACTTTTTTCTGTTTTGCTTTTTTTGTTTAAAAAACAAAAAAAGTTTAAAGTCCAAAATTTATGTAATTTTCTTAGAAACATATATTACATTAGTAACTGGTAGTTAAGCTTATCTTTGAGGCTTCAAAATGTAACATGGACTTCATAAATATTCCAATGATAGCATTGAAAGTTTTAAACACATAATGAAATTTTGTAACATCTGCATTCTAAGGTTGAGCTTGCATATGCTTTTTGAGGATGTGATGGTAACACACCCATCAGACATTCTTTGCAAATTAGTATGACACTGTGTCAGATCAGCTTTACCTGAGAATGTATATACGCAAAAACAATTTCTGTGTTGGATAAAGCTCACCATTACAAATGAATTGATTTTTAAATTTCTAAATGTCTTGATCAACTTTTATTTGTTTTCCTATTACTTTTCTGTAGAAAATCACGTATTCTATGTGTTACCTGCAGGATAAAAATAAGGGGAAATGTGAAGCACAAATAGGTTTGAGGAGTAAAAATTCTTTTCTCAACCTGGAAAAGTCAAAGATCCTTCAACACTTTTCAATTACCCCAAGAATCAGATAAGCAGCACAAAAGATATTTATGGAGAACAGGTACTATGTACTATATCAGTTTCTCATTGAATTAGGATTTGGATGACTCTACATTTAACAGGTGTTTGACAAGAAATCATAACAAATTTCATAATCACAAAATTTGATACAGGTAGATAGAACCATGTAATGCAATATATTATTGAAAACTATACCTTTTTATTGAAACAAAGGAGAAAAAGAACAGTAATTTTCAGGGGATAAATTAATAGATGCATAAATTCCCCATCTATGGAAAAGATTTGATTTTAAAACTTTCTTTTCTTCTATCCCACCACCCTAAAATATATCTTCAAATTATTTCTTGCAGTCTATTATTTGTGAAATTGAATTTAACATGTTAAATGTAATTAACACATAAATCTACTACCCGATTTAAGAACTACAGCAGCACCAGTTTTCAATGTGGTGGTGGGGATTAAAGACTGGGCCTTCATACTATGCTAATCATCATCCATTTTAATTATTTTTAATATGTCAAATTTTTCAAGCATGGTCTTGCTAAGTCACTAGATTGCCCGGCCTAGGAATGAATTTTTGATACATCAGCCTACTGTACTGCTGGCATTTACATTGCACCGCCACACACAGGTACCCAATTTGAGAAAGCAGCTGTAATTTTCCTCCGTCCACCTCTCTCTCTCTCTCTCTCTCTCTCTCTCTCTCTCTCTCTCTCTCTCTCTGTCTCTCTCAGAAATTACTAGTCTCACGGTCTGCACTTACTGAGTGTACGAAGTGTGACCTTTACAAATTTAAGGAGCTATCTATCCTTACATCTAGAACTGATGGGAATGGTGCTTCTTGAAGTGTGCAGCATGTCACTTCTATGAATTTTCACCCCGGCTCTACCATTATTATGAGCCTTGAGATTACCTTCTCATGGTAGTTTCATTCATTTTGAGCTGTACAAAAATATTATTTTAAGTATATATGATGCTGCTCAGCGGCATCTACATTGTTGCATATGGTTATATCTTGATTTACTTCAGTGATAAATGGCATTGTTATATAAAAATCCTCAGTTTATTCATTTTTCTTGACATTTGAGTCATGTACCTCTTTGCACTTAATGTAAGTGTTCTTAAATATGTCGCTTAGGGCACATAAGCAAAGAATGTTCAAGTACGCACTCAGAATGCCTGAATTTTAAGGTTTATGGATGAGTTAAGATATTTATGTGAAAACTGAAACTTAAAAACCCTAGGAAGTGCATAAATAGAATACTATGATACAAAGTAAGACAAGATTTTCCTTAAAACATCTAAAATGTTTGTATTCGGTACGTAAGCAAGTTCTTTTCGATAAAAAAACCATCAATTTTACTTATAGGTATTCATTCTAATCATTTTTCAAAACATCAGTCCATAATTTTATCCAAATCTATTACCTAGAAGAGAAATTAAAACCAGAATCGTTTTGACTGTCTTAAATATTGATTGTATACATGATGTTAAACTTAAGAAATGTGAATTAAAATTAAAAGATGCAGCCTAAGCAAAAGTTACCAAATTTACTCCCTTCCCATACACCTTTAAGATTATTTTTGGAAATACCAAATCTCATTATCCAAGTTAGAAATTATGATTACAAACCAAAGGAGAAGCAGAGAAAAAAAATTACTAGATTAAAAAGGTTTTATTTTTGAGGCAAACTGTATATAACATAAAATTTATAGATAGATATCCAATCATTTTAAAGCAGTCTGACTCAACATTTTCTTGCCCATTTTAGGGTAAAGGAAATTAGATTTCAGAAATTTAAATATGATACAATCCTTTGATTAATCAAAATTCTCACTCACATTTTTCTTGTGATCCTGGCTGACATTACCTAAACTAAATGAAAACACCACAGAGTAGGTTAAAGGATTGGCAAGTGCCCATTTCATTCTCTCTGTCTTTCTGTCTCTGTCTCTCTGTCTCTGTCTGTCTCTCTCTCTCTCTCTCTCTCTCTCTCTCTCTCTCTCTCTCTCTATCTCTCTTAATGAATAGCATCTCAGAAGTTAAATGAAATGTTTAGTATTTCATAGCTGATAAGTATCATAGTCAGCACTCAAGTCTTCTGGTTATTTATATTTTTCTCCATAATCTATCAACCCATGACCACCTTTGGTTTTTGTTGAAATTAATATACCATTTTTCCAAAACATAAAGTCATGCATACTCACTGCAGAATTTTAAAAAATCAGGTTAAGTATGTAACTTGCCCTGTACAATACTCAATTATTAGAAGAATGAACCTTACATTTTATATTTGTTGCTTGAAAATAGTTCTTAGTCAAATGGACATTAATTTCATTATTTTTAAGATGCGTTATTCATAAAAATTTCCTCAGATATAGGGAGAGATACAGGGATTATTTTTGTATTAAAGCTATTTTTAATCTAGATAATCTTGACCTGTTACAGAAGGAATTGCATAGAGCAAACCGAGATCCCTCACATTTGCCACCTAACTCATCTCTATGAGTAACTCTAGAAAACAGCATGCTGCGGTATTTTTCCAAAGTGTTCGTTATCTATCTGTAAAAAAAAAAAAAAAAATTCAGTCATTAACACCAGAGTTGCTTTTAATTAAAGTCTTTGAATTTTTGTAAATAGAAATGTCCCTTGTGCAGGAACTTGCAAAGAGAAGTCCCCAACAGGTAATTACTCATTACGCACTGCATTAATCCAATTCCCTGTCAAAGAACAGGACCATCACTGAAACACGCTAATATGCAAATGAGTGAGCACAAGTGTCAGGAATGTACCCTTCTCTTTCAATGGCCTGAAAAGTTCAATCCCTAGCCACTTCATCAAAATATCTTTTCCTTTTCATTGTAATCTCTTTTCAAATTAAAAGAAGGAGACACACAGTAAATTTTAAATAATTTAAGTAATAATGAATAATTTATGTAATAAATAATGCATAAAATATGCAGGAAACTATTTTTGTAATAAAAATCCAGGCCTATAACCTTCTTAGAGGCCTATTAAGAAAATAGATATTACAACTTCTTTATCGCATCTGTAACTACTGGACTTCCCTTCTACGTAAAGAGACGTAGAGGCAGTACGATAGAAAAATATAGTGAATGTTTAAATTTTTAAAAATGCATTGCATTCAAAGACACATTGCCATTAATCACCCTCAAAATACTTACTCTCACTTTGAGCACACTTACGCCATCATTCTTACTGTTTTCTGAAATAGCTCTGGAAGTCCTCTTCCTTAAGGGTCTTTCGTTTCACTGTCATGGCTGCTATGCTCTCTTCAGTTGATTCAAAATATTTACTTTTCATGGTTATTTTACTTTGAGGATGAGCCAGAAGTTTTACTGTGCTAGTTTCAGTGAAAGTGGTAGATGAGGATCTACTACAATGTTTTTGCAAAACTGCTTTTCAATTGGATGGCTCAGCGGCATTCACTGAGCTTGAATCACACCTCCTAAGAACAGTCCAAACCTGCTTCAGAAAGTAACAAGGACGATGGGACAAATATGGAGTCTTTTTCCAGAGATTTATAGCATTATCTTTTAGTGTGCTAAATGTTTTATTTAAACACTTGCTGTACATTTTGATCACTTCTTGTATGTACTAACTCCATCAGGAAGAGCCATGTTAAAACATGCTTTCTTTAAGGCTTGCATAATCCCTGGCTTCTGGGATGGGAATTATTGACCCACTTACTTTTTGTTCAATTGATTTTATTTTTTCCAAATTTTGGGCTCATTAGCATATAAAAGAACAGTTTAATGATTCCTAAATTTAATAAAAGACAAAATATTTCACTGGTAAAACATGATATATTTTCAGATTTAGACAAAATAGAGTTTACAGGAGGAAAGTTAAAAATATGCCTATATTTTTGATGCAACTGTTAATATAGTGTTGATATAAATATTAATATAAACACGAAAACATTCTTAAATATTAGTATAACACAGATATTTTTCCAAAAGTAAATGACTATTTGTTTTTGCTTGCTTTCTATTTCAAATGAAAAAGTTGCTTTTTCTTATAATGGGTTAACTAATTGCATATTTGTTTTCCAAGTTACAATAATGTCTGAGATATCATGTTTGTGAAATACCTACCATTGGCCAGTGATATACTTATATATCTTGAAAAAGCTGAATTTTGTTTATCAGGAAGTACTGATCTATGGAGTCAGTAATATGACTCTCTCAATTTTAAATATTTTTTGTATATAGGCACACAAAAAATGAGACACAGAATGTTTTAAAAACTTAAGCAAGTGACTTAAGACACATATCATAAACTTAAGGAAAGTAAATGAGTAAAATATGTATATAGTCAGTTAAGAAAACAAAAATTTTTAAAAAGGCAATACAAGGGGCTGGGGATTTAGCTCAGCGGCATAAGCTCCTGCCTTGCAAGTGTGTGGTCGTGAGTTCGATCGCTGGTACCAATAAAAAAGAAAAAGACAAAAAAAGGCACACAGAAAACAATCAGTGATTCTTCAATTGTCATTGCTCATGAAATAATCTGCCTGTTTAGAAGGATAAAATGCAGCTTATAATTGAGCTATTCACTTCTAAAAAATTCACTAATTAATAGATGATTATAATATTATTTTAAAAATATGTATGCATGCATTTATTATTATACTGGTATAGGTAAATTAGATATACTACACATACATAATTATGTAAATTAAAGTCAGTGGAATAAATTATTTGCTTTTTAGAACAATTACTATAGCATACAATTTTATTTTTAAATAAAGTGCATTAAAAATAGAGTATATTGGTAGCCTTATAGTTATTTATAAATTTATGCCATTTTGTTTTACCTTTTGTGGCATTATTTAAATTTAACTAAATTTATTTTGTACGAGTTTATTTAAAACATTAAATTTGAAAGTGGATGCAATTTTCTAAAATGGACAAAGTCTCTCCATGTCTATACATTTTTGCATGTGCCGTACTTTTTTTCTTTTTTACTCTTCTGTTTAGAAATGAATTTCTACTACATTTTATGGTTCAGATTGGGGATATAATAATTTGCTGCTGATTATATTAATCTTATCTAACAATTCTGAGGGCAAACCTAATATCCCATTAAAATGCTGGTTATATTTGTCTTATCCCACAAGTGAAACACTAGTAATGCACTACTGAGTAGTGGTTGGTGAATCTCAGTCTCTAAAGGAAGCTATTTGGGATATGCACGCAAATGGCCTCTGTAAACATAAATAAGAATTAGAAGGAGGATGAATTGGGGTAGAGATATGGAAGGAAAAAAACCTAAGTGTATGTTCAAGGGACCCTTTATAAGCAGTTTTTATTATTCCTTAATTTCTTGACCACTGCAGCAGTGACTTCAAGGAACCCTGCACATGGTCATGTAAATTCTAAAATTGACCACATTCAATTTAGAATACTGCTAAGTCTTACACTATATGTATTCTTAAATGACTTTCAGAGTAAGTTTTTTATGTTTATTTAATGCCATTTCCTTCTCTGTGAAGAGCAAAACGGGAGTAGAGACCATATGCTCACACTCTATAATATCCCAGTACAGGGTAGCAGGCAGAAGAGGGGCGGGAAACTCTTCTAGTGTAAATTTTATAGCTTTGAAATGTATTCTAATAACTTCTCAAAGCTTTATCAGTTCTTCCTCCACTTTGTCTTGTAAAATTTCATGTCAAAGAAAGTATCTTAGATAAAAATTTGATTAACTGCTTTTACTGTATTTCATTTTAAGATGGATCACTGACCACAGGAAACATAAGCTCATGACTACAGAAATTGTGCGTATATCCCGGGGCTCGCAGACCCAGTCCAGGCTCCTTACCTGACCTCCAGTCTCACATATTTTGAGCTCAGGGAACTCAGCAATTTCATCACATGTGTCTAGCCACTTCTTTTCTCACTACACCATTCTAACATTTACCGCTAATTCCCCAATACAGGGATTGATATACTCAGTTCCTTGCTCTTAAAATTTCATTCTCTTGGAATATTACCATTTCTACTCTTGGATAATTTGTGTGCATCTTTTTAGTGGAATAAAATAGTTCGAATTGGTCAGAGCTCTTCAAATATAAACATTTTTAAACTTTCCAAAATGTTTTTCAGAGAGGTACTATTTTGAGAATATATGTAGTAATCATCTCTGGAAATCCCCCAAAAAAAGACTTTTAAAATATCTTCAAAGCTATTTAGCCCACTTTGCACCTGAAAAAGCTGAGGTACAGAATAAAAGCTACTGTTCAGAGCCATATTCTTGTAAGTGATAGGGCCAAGACAACCTGGCCATGTCATGCCAGTCTACAGTGGTGTTCCCATCAGCCTTTGATTCCGACCACTCTGGACAAATGAGCAAATGTTTCTGAGTGTAAATTTGCCAGTGAGACTAGATTTGACTCTTACTGTGTGCTCTGATGCCTTCTTAGAATTCTCTTCCTATGGATTAGTAGAGTCCACTGACTCTCCACTTCCAATCTTTTTTGAAAAGTCACTTTCACTGTCTATTTACTGTGAATTTCAACTTCACTCTCAGCTCAGATTCCTACTTTTCTTTTTTCATCTTTAGTCTTTATAACAGACAATATACCTTAACTTTAACTTATTTCTATTAGTTTTCATTTTTGTTACTAAAATTTAAACTTCATGAGGGCAGATAAATTATTACATTTTACTCTATACTATTTCCCAAAATTCTAGAACAGTGCCTGGGATATGTGAGATATGTGTAATAGATTTAATAAATGACTAAGTTAAGATCTAGCATAATGTCACAGTGATATTTGCAGTTTAAGCAAAATAAGACAGTACGTAATGATAAGGACACTTTTATAGTGAGTGGTGTGGGACTGGCTTTATAAAAGGAAATTTTTGAATAGAGGCATGAATGAAGGGGAAAGCATGAATTCAGTTAATAGTGAAACATTCTAGACAGATAAAGTCTTGATCAAAGGCCCTGAGGCCACCTCTTCTATTTGGCAGACTCTTTTAATGTCAAAGAAGTCCTTGTGACTGAAGTAGACTGAGCAAGGCAAAGAGAGTTAAGAGATAAAGTGAAATAAATTATTCAGACCATTCAGGGAAGGCTTGGTGAGGACTTTGATTCTGATAACAAGACAGTCTACCAAATTGAAGTGTTGGGAGGTTGGCAGAATGTTGGAATATGTGAAGTTCTCAATGTGAGTTGTTTATTATATATCATGAATTGATTCATGCTTAGAAGCTATAAGACAGGGCAATGAGAAAAGAAATGAGCACTGGATTTTCTTCCTCAGTGATATGATTAATGATGATAACAATAGCAAAATACAGAGAAAAAACAAATTAGGTCAAGAGGGCCATGCAGAAAGTTTTACTCAGCAGAGTGTAAAGACTAATAAAAGAATAAATGATCATTTGTTTTTAAAGGCGTATCATACGTAGCAGTCACACTCAAAGAAACTGCAACATTTTGTCCTGTATTATACATTTTTCTATATTTATATTGTGATTTTATAGGAAACAGTTGGATTTTTAAAAATAACCAGACATTATTGTAAAACTGTTTATCTTAAGCAACTGTTTGATCTCACACACATGCCAAAATACAAACCAGGTCATTTCACCTCTGTAAAACATCCTCTGCCAGTGGAAATGATCTACGATTGCTGAGAAGTTCGATCCAAATTCCGTATGTCTTTATATGCAGTCCAAACATGCAGGAGGTTGTAAGATTAAACCATGTGCTTCATCATTCACTTTATTCATGAAGATTTTCTATTAATCGTTGTCTACATTCAATCTTGCTCTCTCAGTTTTTAGTAAATATGATGTCACTTTTGAAGAGAAAATTTTCACATCATCTCGTTTCGCGTTAAAGATAACAATTGTTTCAAAATGACACCCAACCTCTCCTCTCAGCTGTTTTCACAGAAAGAAGAAATTGTTTATCAAAACACTCCGATCGTGTCTGAGGTTTTTTTAAACTAGAGATCATGCTTATACTTCATTACATAGTTTAAGTTTTGTGTCAGTAAGCCTCTAATATACTTAACAGATTTTTATTTGTCACGTTAAAAAGCATATACTATATTTAATGCTATAAAGAAAAAAAGCTATAGAAATGAGTGGAAAAAATTCACATGGAATTAGTAGAATATGTAGGCTCTTAATTATTTTGCTTGTCCAAAGGGCACAGCAATTGGGCAGACTGCCTACTATACATTATAAATTAATTCCATTCATTCTGAAAACTTGTTCATTATTCCCCTACTTTGAATTTTGGCTGCCCTAATTAATCGCCATTGTAGATTTCAGGCACTTGAGGCTCTGCAAGAGCTGCATTTTTTCCAGCTTGTAATCACATACTCCTAACAGCCAAGGGCCGCAGACAATGGCTCCTTCACGCTCTCAGCTGCACCTCAGAGTCCTGAGAGACAGACTTTCTGTCTCTGATTTATGGGCTGAGTCCTCCTTAAGAGAAATGCCTGTGTGGGGACAATGCACAGCCTAAGACAGATGACCTGCCTGGGTCTTGGGCCCTATTACCTTAAAGCTGTCACTGGAACACATAGAAAGCTAGGCAGGCCCTGGGACAGTCCTTGGAAGAAACAAAGCTACCCAGGGCCGCCTCTTCAGGGAACAGTTGCTTTTCCAAACCCCAGTCCTGGAAAGTGTGCTGCACCCATGGGCCCTGACTGCATTTCCTTGCGAAGGCAGAATGGACAGCCGAGCACTGCCAGCTCAGGCCGTCACAGCTAATTAAGGACAGCAGGACGGGTCAGCAGCGGCTGTCCTGCTATTTGCTACCAGACTGAAACGTGATCGTTCGGTTTCAAAAGAATATATATTCCATCTGATCTTTACTGATTACATCTTTTTTAAGTTCATGTAATAATGCAGGGAAGTTATTTTAAATGATGAATAAATATTGTGTTTAAAAATAGAAAAACCCCTTCTTAATCCCCACCCTACAAAAAAACTTGGCCAGAAATTCATTTTATTCTTAGGAAATTCCTAACTCATCTGATAAAAAAAAAAAAAAATCATACACCAAAAAAAAAAAATTTAAAAAAAAGCTTTTTTTCTGTTCATTGATTCTCCTAGCAATGGTGGCGACATGAACAAAGCCACATTGCAGGTACCAGCATTCAGCGGGTTCTCATGTTCGACTAGTGCGGATGTCAGAGTTTCAGACTTCTAAAATGAGCTTTGTACCTGGCCAGACAAGGCTTCAGAAAGTTTATCTTATGTGTACTTCTTTCTCATTTTCCATTGCTCAATCTTAGAATAGCCTTATTTTTTAGGACTCCAAGAACTATACGCTGTTAGTATCTCACATGGCCTAATAGCGCTTACATTTGTTTTAGGGTGTCAATTTAGAAATGAAAAGGTAGTGAGAAAATATGTATTTTAGATTGAACTTCTCTTTTGGCAGGTAAAAGTTACTTCTATAGTTGAGCCTGTTACCCTCCTAAGTTTCAAACATTGAAAGAATATCTTCAAAGAAGAATGAGGAGGCAAAGGAGGGGAGAGAAAGCAAGAGAAAAAGAAGAGGCAGAAGGACAAGAGGAGGAGAGAAGGAGGAGGCAGGGGTGGGAATAAACGGACCAGGGGGAAAGAAAAACACCCGGAGGTTTTAGAACTAGATAAGAAGTATTTTATTTATCGCAAAGCATAAAGCATTCAACTAACTCTTTGTTCCAGAGAAAAACAACGAAAAGAAATCCATTAAGCGTCTTTGCTCTTCAGACAAAAAAAAAAAAAAAAAAAAAAAAAAAAAAAAAAAAAAAAAAAAAATGGACATTTATATTTTATGACATTTTGGGATCAAATGTATTAGCCTGTGGCTTTCTGGGAGAAAGAGGGGAGGAACAGGATGGAGAAGTTGCTTTTCATGTGGCTACAGTGTGATAACAGGACTGAAAGAACTGTGAAATTTTAGTTTCTTAAAACATTTGTTAAGAAAAAAAAGAGAAGAAAATGTGTCTTGCTACAATGAAACGTTCTACACTGCACATGTTATCTCTGAACTGAAACAAAACAAAGGTTGACTTATAAGATGGATTTTAAAAGGAGCAAGAGCTAGAACAATAATCACAGTCTTGTAAATTGGAAAATAACTTTTAGACTGACCCAGAAACTTTTCGGAGCCCCTGAGAGAGGAACAACTGATCATTTGAGACGAGGCTGTGTGCCGGGCATAGCGGCCATGCTTGAGTAATCCCAGCACTCAGGATGTTGAGGTAAAAGGATCTCTGGGAGTTCAAGGCCAGCCAGTGCCACAAAGTGAGTTCAAGACCAGTGTGAACTGCACAGTGAATCCTTGTCTCAAAAAGAAAAAAAAGAAAAGGAAGGAAGGAAGGATGACGAAAGAAAAAAAATGAAAGAAGAGAGAGCTGGAATGTGTGTTGGCCCTGGCTCCGTCTTCAAATTTTTTTTGAGTTTTAGGTAAGTCACTTATATTTTCTATCTCTTTTTTCTGTTTTATGAATAAAGTAATTTAGGATGATAAAAACACAAAGAATTATAAATTTAAGTAATAATATATTTTCAATTGAAATAAAATCAGAATATTCCATGTAAAAAACAAATAGAATTAATTTAAATATTTTATTCATCTATGAGAAAATTATTGATGTTAGTTATTTCTCATTATTTTTATCAGAGAATGTGCATATTTATATTTTAACTAAATGGAAAATAATCCAAATCTATATTCATTTTCTGCTAGTAATCTATATTCAAAGTAATGTTTGTCTTAAGTGTAAGTTAACTGCACCCACTGGATACCTTCTTCTCATATTTATATCCTCTAAAAATTAAACCATGAATTTAGATACTTTTGTTTTGCAAAGGAAAGCAAAGTGAATATATATATGTATACATATAATCCAATTGGAAATACATTTAAATACATATAATCCAGTTGGAAAAATAGAAAATTCTACAGTAATAGAATAATGCAAGAGTTGATTCTAAACCAGGTTAGATACAGAACCTGAAGAAGGCCATTATTGAGAGAAAGAGCAAAACTCATTACATGCACTTTAATGCAAGAGTAATAACATACTCTCATCTAATGCTAGACTTGAATCTCAGGAAATGTAAAAATTTAGGAGATTCCAAATCAAGATTGCTTTTGGCCCTTGTCTCCCTTGATGCTGTGGATCTCTTCTGACTGCCTCTAACTCTCGCCATCTGGGACAGTGGCACCATGCCCATTTTATAAACCTCTCTTTTCTTTCCATCATTCCCACTGCTCCTTCCTCTTCTTTCATCCTTCCCCTTTTCCTTCTTGCTACTCTCTTTCTTTCTTTCTTATTTCACTTTACTAAGAAAAATATTTAAGCAAGAGCAGCGTTACATGCAAGATGGAATTTCAGAAAAATTTGTATTTGTGTTTGGGCTTTGATGTGACATTTCTAAATGAGCAATGGAGGAGGAGTGTTTGCGTTTTCAAATTGGCTTCTGAAACTAAGAAAAAATCTGGGTGCTCCTATCTATCTGAAAATTTGTAATTCAAATTCTAAAGCCTTTCCTTGTATTTGCCAGGTTTTGTTACAACTACCTGCTCAGTCTCTTGAGAATCCCAAAGCAAACTATAGAATCGTAAAGTACAACAACTGAGACAGCCTCCAAGTTCAGTTCTATTCCTGCAGAAAATTCCTTTAAAATAGCTCTGGTGCATGTTTAAGAATTTTAGAATCCCTGAAAATATAAAAAAACAGAGAATGAAGCCTGAGTAAATATTCCATGGCACACGTACAAGAGCATGAAAGTAGGTTGGGTTAAGCAAATCATTACACTTCATTCAATCACATCTTTCTAAAAATAGAAACATTCTGCTCCACTTGGAATAATTGCAAAGACTCAGGATTATATAGTGTTTTCAAATCTGGACCTTTTAAATAGTATGCCTTCCCCCTTTCCAAGCTCTTTCAATCAATGTACACATACTACTGTCCTAAGAAAAAAAATGTCATGTTTTAGAAACACTGTTATTTACAAGCATATAAATATACTAAATTTTAGGAGAAATCTGTTTTAAATTTCTCAATATATTATGTATATGTCAATTCCATAATTTCTCCCAAAATATAATTTTAATAAAATATATCTAATTTTAAATTTACACTATCCATTCCAATATCTTTAATAACTATAGAGACTTTCAAAAATTATATTTTTATGTTGTATTAGCCTTAACTAAATAAAACGTTATATTTAAAGGAAGAAAAAATTTGAGTTCCTTTCCATTACTTCTGATATATGCCTCATGCTACTTCCCATGGTAAAAACAAAAACTTACTTGCTGGTATCTGTTTTCTCCAATGGACATTTTTAGGTTTGTTTAATATTAATGTTCTAATCTCTAAGAAATGATACTTGTTTAGGATGCCTCGTGTTTCCAGTTTAGTATAATAAAATTATAAATGAAAAGTACTTAAAATATTTCATGAAGCCAAATTTGCTTCTCAAAGATCTTATAATAGGGGTTCACAGAGTTGTGTCTTCTTGATACTTTCGAATCAGTATCAACTGCAAAATTTTTGTGTCATTTACTTGACCGTAACAAAAGTGTGATGCCTATAACAGAAAGTAGAAATGACAATGTGAAAGAAACTGTAAGTGGGTAGTTACATTAAAAGTTCATATTTAGTGCACAAATTTTGTTTGGTTAAAAAAAAAGAAAAAATTATTATTGTAAGGTTTTGTGTGTGTGCATGTGTGTGTATGCGTGTGTGTGTGTGTGTGTGTGTGTGTGTGTGTTTTGTACTGGGAATCGAATTTAAGATCTTGTGCTTGCTGGGCAGATGCTACGCTGTTGAACTATTATATTAGCCCATAATAGTCTAATTTTTAGCAGAAAATAAAAGCCAAAGATAGACTAAAACATGATATGTTTTCATGGCTTTGTTACCCGAATAACAGAATTTCTTCGTAAATCTCATATAAAATGTGCTTGCCTTGTAGTTAAATGTAAACAATGGGAAGAAACTAATCAGATTATTTAAATCAATTAATTTTCTGAAATTATTTGGGAAGAAACTAATCAGATTATTTAAATCAATTAATTTTCTGAAATTATTTAGGGGATGCTTAGATTTTTTAAGTTGGTTATAATTCTTTTCATTTGTTTATGGGTCAGAATTTCTTCATGTGAGCAATAAGCAAAATCCAATGTAACTTTAAGGAGAGCAATTTTATGCAAAATAAGATGCCCATACATTACAATGTAAGTAGCTGACTCAAAGAGAAAGCTGTGCGGAGCTATGAAGTGAGAGGTTACGTCAATTAAGTGTTTATCAACTTTAGATGTTGACATAACCCAAATTTAATAAAAGACGTTTTGATGAAAAAACAGCGATTCTAAAATTATTTTATTGCTTTTGAAAATCTTTCTAAATGGCATCTTTTGAGGAAATTTGTTTCAGCTAAAATTATTTCAATAAAAACACACATACACAAGAAAGTTAGAATATTTTTCTTTAAGAACATTATAATTGGCAGCTTGTTAGTAGCAAAGAAGGCTTTAGGTTTCTTTGATTTGGCTAAAGAACAAATTTTCCATTTGTGGAGAATTTTATATAAATATCAATGTTTATGTTAATATGCCTGACTTTTGGATAATATATCCTTATACATACATTTGAACACTATTTGCCTTTTGGAGTTCAATGCTTTTGAAGTTGACGCAAGTCAGGGACTCCGCTATTGATCAAAAACTCATGGATTTGTCTAAAATCCAACCATAGACATTTTTATACCCTGCACTTAAAGATACTCAGGAGAATTTCCATCCTTTGAGGATGATTTAATTTTTAAGAATAGCTTTAAAACACTTAATGTTACTAAACCTGGTACACAAAATGGCTGATCAAAGTTGCTCACAAGACTGGAAAATTAAGACCAGACTAATTTTCATATGTGCAAAATTAGATACTACTGAAGGTCATTTTATGAAAACTGTGTTTCCCCGAAGACAAGACCCAGCCAGAAAATAATCGTCCTTGAAAAGAGTAGCTCAAAACGCCCAGCCCCAGCAGCCTACCTCACCTAATTGATCTTCTCTATTCTCTTGCTCCCTACTCTGTAAGGTAGGCAGGGTGAGGAAGGCTGAATGGGGCTGCCATTTTTGAGCTCTGGTTTTCAAAGCTGAATATAGGTCTTATTTCCTGGGGAAACAGAGAAGATTAAGATTAGCTGGATGACTGTCCTGAAGCTCTCAGTTCCAAAAAATACTTAAAAATATTGAGATGAGAAACTAATTCTTTTTGCCAGAACTTGCTGCCTGAGTGAATAATATGTGCTTAAAATATTTAAATACCTCAGTGGTCTGAAACCCACTACTTAAGCTATGTTTTGATGATAATGGCAGTCAATGAACTTACTTCTAAGGTGGACTTTGGTCTACAAAGAGCTCTTTACTGTCTCCTCTACACCCCCACTTTTGCCTTTCATTAAATAAAAATGGGAACAATTGACAAATATGTTTTATATGGACCCAAAGTTATTCTAATTTACACTTCTTAATTAACATAAATCATATAGAAATATGTTTAAAAGTTAAATTAGTATTGGAAGTATACAATGTCTCAAAAAGTACCTTAAGAGAAATGAAATATTTCAAATGTAGGTTTTAAAAAATGAATAACTTTATTCATATCATTAGAAGAAAATACTGTCCATATGCATGGAAGAATAAAACTTCTACTTTAATAAAGCACTTTATTGAGAATAAGACAGAATTATTTGTCTGAAACTTGGTTCCATACATTGCTATATTTCAAAGATTGTAGAAGACATGAGATAATGAGCACTGAATGGGTTTCAACTTTTCCGTGTCTGAGCTTCTGTGAGTGAGTGGGTTCTGAGACTCAGACTGTAGATTTCAGGATATTCAGAAGTGAGGGGCTCCACTATGGAAGTTAGCAAACTGTGTACTGTTTAACGTGAAGTCATGTGAGTCCAGGACAGAGGGAAAACAGACTTTGTCAGGGTGACTCTCCAGCTATCTGTGTGTGCCAGGGAATCAAGGAAGAGCAAGCACATATTGAGCACTTACTGTATTCTCAGAAGTACATCAGGTTCCCAAGATTCACAGAGTCCAAGTACAAGGATGTCACTGTCTAGAGAGAGACCAAGAAAGAAAGCTTTGACACAATCCTTGTTTTTTTTTTTTTTTTCAATTTTAGGAAGCATTTCACAGAGAAAAATATACAGCTTTGAACCTAGAGTTATATATTCTCTTGGTAGACTTGACTGTAATCTATTACACTAGTATATTCTTCCTTTGTGTTAAAGATCAGCTGATAATATCAGATGCCCTTCAGTCTCAGAGTACATATACAGCACATAAGTAATGTGGTTTGCTGGTACAATTTTGAAAAAAAAAAAAAAAAAGGTCTTTAGTTGGTAAAAATGTTAAAAGTAAAAATTAATACATCATACTTACACATAAAAAGAATAAAACTAGTTTGGTGAGTAGAGCTATGAAATTCTACAACCATAGCTATCATAGTTTGTACAAAATTTACAAAGTTTCTGAACCTGTATGCTAAATTGAATGTTACTCAGTGTTTTTATGAATATTTCTTTCTTTGTCCTGTGACTGCATGATTTGCCTATTTATTTAATCACCCCTTAGAAAGAACTGTATAATTATGAATGTATATATACTATTAATGTATTACATTTTTGATAACTAAGCGTATTTTTCAAAATCTAGTCTCTGTGTATTTTTCCAGAAGAAATTTAACACTTTGCTTCTCCGTATTTCATTGATCGTTTAAAAGCATTAACTTTGCGTTTGGAATGTTGCAGCTGTTTTCCAGCCTTCAGAAACCCTAAAAACTAGTTTTAAGACAGGAAACTAGAAAGAGTGGCGTATTTAACTGGAGTTTCAGAGGCAATATAGAAAACACCTAAATTAACTTTGATCCAACACTATCTAGTTAAAGCTCTTATGGATTAAAAAATGTAATCTACAAAACTGCTGTATTATTAATGGTACATAAATTGTTGAAAACCATTCTGCAAAGGGGTGATTGTATCAGTTTTTCCTAGCCGTGATTTCCAGCAACCATTTATAATTAATGTAGGAGTGGGGCTGCCTGTAAGTTAAGTTCAAAAGGAATCATTCTGAAGAGTACAGTACAATTGTGTTGCATCTTTGCTAGAAACTAGATTGTTTCAGCCTGGGTTAGCAATGGTTAGAAAAGTGTCATTTCAATGTCATATGTAATATACTCATTAATACTGCTCAAATCAAATCATAGTATTCTATTTTTACCTAATAATATCAAAGATTTTCTATTCCCAACCCTAAACAGATTTCCATTTATCATAGGTTTTTTTGAAAATGTAAGTTGTTCAATTTTTTGCAAAACTGCAAATATAAGTGGAAAACATCCCACAAGTAAAGATTTGAACATTTGGTTGGAGGAAAATTTTCTTACTTTAATGTATCCTTATTTATGGGAATATATTTCTATCATATAATAATTTTAAATAGCATTGTTAGAGGAGAAATTATTATTTTTTGAAGGAGAAACTGCTAAGATTATAATGAATAATTTAAATCTATATTAATATACATTTGATAGAGAGCGTCCTCCTGTTTCCTTTAGAGAAATATAGAATAACGTCTGAATAAAGTCTTTTTTTGTTTAACCTGATTTTAGTGAATCAATTAATACGCTGCATTATGAAATTTTTAAAAGTAAAATTACTCCATGTTTTTTACTAAATATTAACTTTTGCCTCTTCTTTAAATGTAAAATGGAGGAAATATAGCCAGTTTTTCTAAGAATAATTCTAGAAAACTAAGGAAAATTTTGCTAAGGGAAATTTAAAAATAGAAACTATAAAAATTACAGTCTCAGTAGTAGAAGTCATTTATCAGAATCCAAATCATTGTATAAATCTGTTATTCAATTAATCCAAAGATGCATAGTGACAGACATTTGATGAACTACTTGCACTAAGGTATTTTATTTTCATAGGGTTTATTGAGAAATACAATATTTAGCTGCAGTGGAGTCTCTTGGCTAGAATTCTTTCTGGCCCACATGTCACCTGTGGGGAAAACAGTCACCTGCTAGTTACATTAAGGGTGGTTTTTAAGATCTGGCACATCCATGTCTCTTTAGATTATTCATTCTTAAAAGATGAAGTCTTACAGAGGTAATTCTGTTGAAATTAACCACAATCCTTGTAATGAGTATCAGAATTCATTATTAAAACTATAAATTTTCTAAATGCAACATTCAATATTATAGCTATAAGAAACAAATTAATAAAGATGCAAATTTTTACTTAAATTTTCTCAGGTTCTGCTAATTGGTTTAAAATTTCAATGCATAATGGATATCTAGAAAGGTGCAACTGTTTTATTCATAGATTCAAAAATTTCCCACAGATCTTTCTTTACAATTAATTTTATTTGCATTTTATTCCTCTCCTACCATCTTAATCACCCAAACATTTCTTGGTTACAAACTCAGTGCTTAGTAAACGCTCATGGGAAATAAAGCAGTATCATATATATTGTTTCACACAAATTGATGTAAAAAACATTTGGCATCCAGTTGATTGAAAGAACAGATGCTTGTATAATTTATGAAGCCAGAAATACATTCAGGATATCTTCCCAAAATAGTAAGGCATTTTAATAAAATAGTTCGTGGAGACCGCAGTTATAAAGTTTAGACAACTCTAAATTACAGACTGAATTTTGAATGGAGTATAGAAAATTTGAAATACACTTAATATACTTAAAATAAAATTATAATCACATGTGTTACAAGGTAACATGATGTAATAATATCGCATTGTTTTATGTAAGACTTTTAAAAACCTAAAATATATTTTTATTATAAATTTTAGCTTTTCTTCATTGCAGCACTTTAGAAGATTTTTTAAAAATTTTCCTTTCCTTTATTTTGAGACAGGCTCTTGGGATGGAACTTACAATCCTCCTGCTTCAGCCTTCCTAAGTATTGATTATTATAGGCACTCAACATCATTTATATCTTTCATGAGAAACTTTTAGCAAATTTGTATAAAGGGTCTGTTCCTTTTCAAAGATGTAACAGGTTTGTTGCAGAAAAATACTTATTTTTCTAAGTATTACTCTTTAGAAGATTTTCATTTTAATAATGTGAAGCAAACTATTACTAATGGGTAGAGTTTACATGGAAGTAATTTTAAATTCATTTCAAGTATAAGTAAGCATCTCTATTCTTCTTATACTGTAGGAGTCAAGGACATGCCTTTTTGCTTTTTTGGGCTAAAAATATACAGTTGTCACCATGCATTGGCAGAGTTTGTGGAAGTCACAGGGTTAGTGTATTCTCATGGTGGATCTTCACTGTAAAGAAACAGCTCAAGCTTCAGCTATGATTCAAGTTATTCATCATATTCAGTTCACTCTAAATTTCACACTATCGTATACTTTCAAAAAAATTTGTTTCTATCAAAAATCTTTTCTTATAAACTAGCTCTTTTATTGATTTATCATTATTCAGAATGAAGTACTTCAGGAGGATAGTATAATTTATCTGTAACGTTAGCTCATGCATTTTGGAAAAATGAAACAACATATATATATATTTATATTTTTATCTTTTCTGTCTTTCTTCTTCCCAGTTTTCCTTCCTTCGTTTGTGTTTCAAGTAGCATTTAAACTTCAGAGAAAAACATACAGCATTAGTTTCCCATTAGATAAATCATGAATATATTTTTA
The DNA here is from genome assembly GCF_034190915.1 of Cavia porcellus. Lineage (NCBI taxonomy): Eukaryota > Metazoa > Chordata > Mammalia > Rodentia > Caviidae > Cavia > Cavia porcellus. The sequence continues at coordinate 25,239,733 of NW_026947512.1, forward strand.
AATGAGAATTTCATAATTTTTTAAAATGCAGCAACATTTAAACACACAGAATTCTATGTACAGACAATGGCATCTTGATTTTATATCAAATAATTTAGGGGATAAGATGAAATTAAGAAACTGTTTTGAAAGGTGATCAGGAATAACCACCCTGTATATGCATATGTGTTAGGTTAATCAAGGGCTCCTCATTTTAGAACAATTAAAGAGTAATTGTGACTTTTAAGTAGACATCAATTCTGTTCAGAACTACCTCCCTTGGAAGAGCTCTCCTGCGTGTCAGTCACCACCACCTAGCAGGTAAGAAAATCATTCAGCAGAGTTGCATGTATTACTGGGGATGGTATATTATTTTTTTAAAAGTCATATATTTTTGAAGCTATTTAGAAAAGAAGCCTCTGAAAGCTGCTGTTTTGAGGAAAGAAGCTGGTTGGAAGCTTGGAATCCTTAATATAATGTCTGTCTCTTAATAACAAGTTTCATGCCACATTTTATAGACTACTACAAAGTGTTGTTCAAAACTTTATAATATAAAGATAATGTTATTATAAACTAAGTTCATAGAGGTTATGTAACCAGGTCAATGGATGGAAGAACCCAGGCCCTTTGCTTCAGATCTATTGTTCTTTGAATACTAATTGTATCATGCTTTGCAGTAAGGTGTACCTTTTGAACTGCTGCAATTCACATGCACGGGAATGCATATATAAAGAGTTTAGGAAAAAAAGGACAAGCAAAATCATCAATAAATGTACATTATTATTAAAGTGAAGTTCATGTTGGAGTTCTAGTGTTTCTTAATCTTTTCCATTATGATGGGAATATTTGAGCTTAGATATAGTTTTCAAACAAACTACAAAAACTATGTTTTGTATTTTTTTAATAAATATATGATGTGGTTTTTAATATGTGAATCTAGCTAATATGTATATTTTAAATCAATCAATTGATTTCTTCAATCACTGTTAATTTTGCTGAATATTGCAAAAGTTTTGTTGGAAATATTTTCTCCAGAGTAAATTCATAAGACATTTTATTGAGTCAGTAGGTAATACACATTCATTTTCAGAGTTTATGGGGGAAAAAAAAGACAATTTTCAGACTTTTTGCTGTCAACAGCAATAAAGGGTATCAGTAACTAAAAGCTATTGGAAAACAAAATTATAGTCTCCTCTGGGGTGCCAGAATTTCAATAGTAAAAGATGTCTAATTGGACCGATCTTTGGCATAACTTGCGCTGATTTTCCTTCTTGCTCAGTGTAAACTCGTGTTCAAGTAGTCAGCTTGGCTCTCTGTTGTATTCAGCCTATTGCATTTTGACCTCTTTGACACTGTTCTCCTATTGAAGTTGCCAAAACCCTCAGTAACTGCAATTATAATTACCCAGTGAGTGTTCCGCATTGTACACTTTAAATGTGGAGTCTGGAGGTAAACATTCTAGTGCTGAAACATTTTATGAAATTTCACATCCCAAGCAGAGGAATAAAACCCCTAATAAATAAAGTTTGAGACAAGTGAGAGGATTTGGAACTCCAAGTTACCAGTTAAACTTGATTTTCACTTAGGATTAGCTTTAGAGATAGTGTTTATTTCTTTGGAGAGGAGGGAAACAGTAAAACACACACATATATAATTTAATATAAACATATTATGTATAAATGGAATATACATTTTTCTCTTCTACATTTTGCGAAGATTCATTTCTTGATTAAACTGTCAGTTTATTTATAGCAATGTGCTGCCTCAAAAACTTTTAACAAAGTAACCTAAGTGAAAGATGAAATGGATTGCAATAGCAAAATCTCACTTCCTCTAGTTCGTTCAGTTCAATGCACACATGCTCAATTTAGGTCAAGGCATCAGGCAGAGGAAAGGGCTGGAGACTGACACTGAGATGCTCTATTTCACACACTTGCCCTCCGGATGGACTGGCAGAGGCAGTCACTTAGATTAAATACAGGTCATCAAACAAGATACATAATCTATTTCTAAAACCGACAACTTTAGCATCCCAAATCCCTATGGCCTTTTACTGAGGCACATTGGACTACTTCTTCATCTTCCTCTGTCAATTTACATTAAAGTTTGCTTTGTTTAAAAGTGGTATTGCATGTATTCTCTGACCTTCTTGCTCAAAGCAAAGAAATTGCTTTGGTTTATTTATGACCTACTAACCTTAAGCAAAACTGCAGTGCTTAATGTTCTCGCAGGCCTAGGGATGAAAAATAAAAGCTAAAATAAATTTGGACTTGAAGTGAATTAGTCTTATCCTGCCCACACAACCCTAAAATGAAAAAGAAAGGTATAGGGGATACCCATCCATAAATGATTTCTCATGACCCTTTTCATTCAAAGAACACTATGCAACAATGCAAATTACTAACATCACATTATAATTCTGGAATTATGAACATTGTGTTTTAAAAATCACATTGAACATTCCTAACATAAAAGGCAAAAGCAAAATACCATTAAGTATCTGTATTTTAAAGATACATAATTTATAGCTAAAGAAATAAGCCATGAAAATAAATATATAGAAGAGATAGGATTACAAGCACATGAAATAAGGGTAAAAATCTCACATGAATTAGCAGAAAACTAAGTTGAACCAGCAAGCGTAATAGTTTTTCTGATGGAACAAAAGTAATTGAGAAAATAGAGTCACAAAGTTCATTCCCTTCTTTTATGATAGGCTAAATATAGATCTTATTTCCCATTATAGAAAATTTAAGCTATTAAGAGGTTTTAACTGTCAATGAACTGTGACTATTTCAAACAAATATTATGTTTAGGCCTGAGAAAGAAGAATTAATTACTGCACTTATTATTTATTTTTATGTACATATAAATAAGATTAATACAATGTCTTACTGTTAGAATTGAATCCATATATGACAATGTTAATAATATTCAAGATTTTTATTTTAAGAATTTGAGAAATTTATGCTAAATTATACCATGCAAAAAAAAATTCTAGGAGCACGTTTTGTAAAACAAATAGCATATAATTGATTGTAACTACCCTAGACCTCTGCTTGTTAGTAGGGTAAATGAATATTTTGTGTTAGGAAAAATAGGCAGTTTGGAGTCTTTCATCATAGCATTCTAGCTAATCATATCTTAGCCCAGTGTAGAAAGAGATGAATAGGATGATTGAAAATGGCTGTATATTCACCTGAAAATAATGCCACAACAGACAGACAACAGCCTTCAGGTGTAATTGATAATGCAAACAAAGGAGTCCCCTGTCCCGTGATGACATTCTTTCCAGCACCAACACTGAAATGCTGACTTATAAAACATTCTTTTAAGGAGTTGTACTCTGTAGAAAAATTGCTTATCTCAAAGAAACGCTTGCTACAACATTCAGATTAATCACTATTTTATATTTTATGACTGATTTTATTTCCTTGATACATATTTTCATGAATCCTTAATCCCTGATTTGCACCCAAAATATCAGAGAATAGTTGTCTCGTGAAAAATTTGTCTAGAAGATATTTCAAAATAACTTTTTAAAATTTGGTTTTCTGAATAGATAAAATGTCAGAATGTGTAGAACTTGCGGTACATATTTCCCTAATAATTTCACAAATAATAGCATTGACTTGAATAGACCATATAGTATTCCAAAACAAACAGAGTTATCTCATGCACAGGTAATTATAACTATGTTGGATGCAGTTAATTGTGTTAAACAGTGAATTTCTATCCCGGTTTTGAAATATCCAAAAAAAATTTTGTTGTAATTGATGACAGGAAATTATTGAATGTTGTTATATAATATATTCATTAGCATTCACAATAATTTAAAAACAAGCATAATTTATAAAATATTCTTACAAAAGACAGAGATGAAAAGGATGTTTAACCTATCCACCCACAACAAATGTTAAGAATTTCATATCCAATAATTGGAAATATACGGTTTTTGTAGAATCTGTTGATGGCCCTTAACCTTTCATTGTATTAATGACATATTGGTAGCATAAATAAGAAAAGTACGTTAAACCAGGTTCTTCATTCATTATTTGTTTAGCGTTTTCTAAATGATTTTTCCATGAATTACAGTTTTAAACTGTATTTTATAGTCAAATATATTAAATATATGTAAATATAAAATGGTACTATTGACAGTAATTTAATTTGAGAAAATTCTATACAATTTAGTATGCCCTACATGCAATCTGTGTAAGTACTTATAAGCACAGCAAGACTGAAATTATAAAATACTGTTTTGATTTGATACTTCAAGTTACTTTAAATAACAAATTACCTTGTCTTTAATAGCTAGATAATTCTGTCTTTGGGATTATGCCATAATAGGCTTTAAAAATCTCAATCAAACATATCTTTTTCTTTCGTATGATGTGATATGGAGACTTGCCAAACTCTCACTTGGAAGAATCAGCCTTCTTTCCTGTTTTTTCAAAGTTGATTAAAAATGTATTAAATGTACAGTTATGTGTGTGGATTTTTGTGTCTTGTATCGCCTTCAGATCCTTACAACGGCTGTAAAGTCTGCAGCACTATGAGCTTAGAGGTTGCTTCAGTGAACATTCAACGCTGTCGGTGAGTTTGGAATTAAAATCAAAACCATCGACCGTTGATTGTACCCTATGGCCAACCATCATCTACTCCATGGCTCCCAGAACTGACTGAAGAAAGAAAACCAAAGCAGAACCCATCTGACCATTCTCATCCCTGTGCAGATGTTGCAATTAAAAAGGTCACAATCAACATTCATTGCTGTCGGTGGGTTGAATTGTGTGGACAAGCTCACTGGACAATGAATGCAACTGTGGCCCCCACTTTTTGCTATCACAATCAACAGATGTCCTGTCCTGGAAAGATGTACTGCATGGAGTAATGTGATCCTTTATTTTAAAATCTTTATTCTGTCTGAGTCTTCAGGTTTCGTTTTTCAATTTATATCATCCATTCAGATGTCAGTGAAAAGGCACTAGTTTAAACAAGGATAATGCTTCTCTATATTTCCATATGTATAAATAGGACAACTTTTATAAAAGCTAAAATGGCCCACAGAATCTATAGCATAACTTATCTGGGTTAGTACACTGCCCTAGTATTGCAGTGTAGGGGAAAGAAGACATGAAGAATCTAGGGGAAAAAATTCAGCACCTCTACCTTGAGCATCTATATCTCCAACACTTAGAAATCTCCATTATCTCTCCATATCTGGTTAGATGTCCTGGTCAAATGGGGATAGAGACACCAGGTAATTTATCTTTCTGCTTCTCTGGATGAGAATATTTTGTCTTGCCATGGAATTTGCTAAGAAAGGAAAAAAAATACATATTTGTGTGTGTGTATATGCATATGCAATTATTTGAAACATTATGGTAATCATATAGGAGTTTGATTTTCCTAATTATCTCAAGTTTAAGATGAAATTGACCCAGTTCTTTTTTGTTTCTCCTTCCAAAAACTTGATCTGAATCACTGGATTTAAAATCATCTCCATTAACTGAGTCATACTTATCACATTTTTAAATAAAAGCTGTACATGTATATCATACACATCATTTTATCTTACGTAGTTTCATTCTATATTCATAACATTTGTTATTAAGTTTGATCTCAGTGATTATGTTTATCATTTGTAATGGCAATACTAATTATTATTTATAGTAATAAAATGTTTAAAGAATATATGTTTGGAGTATCTGGAATACTTCAGTGTTCATTTATAAAATCTGTCAAATATATTATTCCTTTTGCTTCTTGAACTTTTTAATTTCATTTACTTTCAACATCTGTTGTAGATATGTCTCTGTCTTTTTTCTCTAGATTTTATCATAATCCTAAAATATTTTGCCACATACAACACTGTCTACTTATTGCTTTCTAGCTTTCTAGCTTCTCACTTTTTTAGTTCCAAGGCAACATTCATTTACGCTTCCTTATTACTGGAAAAAATAATCATATACTCACAGGAAGTGTGTTAGTGCATATTCTTCAACCTTCCGATGCCTTGGTCTAACAACTACAATCTAGCATCTCTTACACACCACTCTCTTGTGTAGTACTTAGCCAAAATGTTGACTTCTTGCTTTGACTGCTTTTCTGTACAATTGCACTTTCTTTTTATTTTTAAAAAGCAAAATAGAACTACTTCTAAGATAACAATATGCAATATAATAACTAGTGTTAAATCCCACAATTTTTAAATTTTGTATCGTTACAATTGCACTTTCAGTAGATGAGCTGGCCTCTCCTTTTTATTGACAAGGATTTTGCCTTTAAAGTCTTTTAAGGCTAATAGTCCAGAAATACTGCCACAGTGTTTATATTCATTTATTTACCATTTTATCTCAACAATCAGAACGTTAGCTGTTTCACCCATTTCTCCTGCATAGTATCATTTTTCAAAAGCTTCTCTTGATCAAGTGAATATTACCAAGTAAATATTACACTTGTCTAGTAAATATTCTGCTTGAATTCCTTTCATGTCTCATACTACTGACCCCATCTTTCTGAATGCCAATTTCCATTGATATTTGTGACCTTACTCTCACAACAGTGATGTGTTATTTATTTTTTGCTTTTGGTTTTTGTTCGTACTTGTTTTCTTTTTTGTTTTGTCTTTCAGTTGACTTTTCTCTGAGTGCCAGTATTTTTATGAGACACAGCTTTTACTTTCTGGATTTCTTCACTTATTCCTGGTGGAATCTCAGGTACATGCACCTTGTTTACATCTGCTGACATAAAGCTGGCACTCAAGCCTTATCTCCAGGTTAGATATCCTAAGTCTATCTATCTGGCTTCTTCTCATAGCCTAAGCCTATCCATGACCACAACTAATCATCTTTTAGATCATCTAAATCAGCTTAATCACCAAAACCGTAAATCTTGAAATCATCTTATTCTCCTGCATCTGGTTTCAATCCTTTTCCGCAATTATAATTACAGAGTCCTACATATTCTCACTTATCATTATTATTTTAAAATTTGAAGTTTTTTCTGTGTACGTCTACTACTTTAGTTCATAAATGCATAAAATCTTACTTGGAGTAGTTCAATAATCTAATTAACTCTGTATCTATTATAACCTATCCAATATTTTCTTTGCATTAGTTTTGAAAGAAGAATTTTTAAAAATCTAATCATTTTGTAAACTGCTGTAATTCCCCCTACCTAAAGTATCCCAAGACATCAAATAAGTGGGTTGTTCACATAGGAAAAAATGTTAGGAGACAAGTTAAATAGAAAAAAAAATTATGTAGAACCTCATATAATTTCTCAAAATTTCTTTCAGTACATTAAAAACTTACATGTAATTTTTAAAAATTCCTAGAGTAAGAGTAATTAAAATATATTTATATTTAAATGGTAAAGAGCTTTATTCAGCATTAACACAATCAACGCAAGAGATAAATGAACAATGCACCATAGTCATTGGATAAATGCAAATGAGTGATACATATATAATATAAAATTCTGCTTCAGTCATGAAAAGTCTATCTTAGTAAGATGCAATATATCTTCAGTAAAGCTTACAGATGAATCAGTGATGGAGAACAGTGATACTGACATGATTTTTTTATACTGTGATAGATACGCTTATCTTTAGTTTCTGCTTAAACTTACTTTTGGGTTCATTGCATCTCTTTTTGAACATATAATTTTCACCTTTCTGTCTAGGATGTGTTGCACCAGAGTATACACACCAGTTACAAGGGGAACTATCCATAAGATTGGCTGAGACTTCCATATTTTTCTTGTTAGGAATTTGACCTAAAATATACTACCAGGAAGTGGGAGGTGTTTATCATAAGGATAATATTATAAAAGTATGTAATAGATTAACATTTTATTTCATTTTGGGTCAGTATAAATGAGAAATAGTTGAGTAATAAAGAACAGCAAGGAAAATGAGACTTTCCAGGTTTTCTCTTACCTGAAAGATAAATCAAATAGGTTAAATTCAATCAGTTTCATGTACAGCGCTCTTTTCTGAACTCTGCTCAGCTTCTCAAATCTGTTTTAGATGTCTATAACACTTTAATGTCTTGAAATAAACCTGACATTGTCACCTAAGACTGATGTCTCAGTCTTTAAAGTCATACAATTTTCATAAGTATATAAGATAAAGTTACCTTGATTGGAACAATTTGGCTCCATTTAATAAGAAATTGAAAATACTTTTAAATTTTTAATGAAGAATTTTATTTCTAGGATTTTTTTTTTTTTTTTTTTGGTACCCAGAATCAAACTTGTGGCCTCGTGCTTGACAGGCCGGCACTTATGCCACTGAGCTAAATACTCAGCCCCTCATTCATTATTTTAATAGATAAATAATAATTGTATATACTTAGAGATGTGATATTCGAGGTAGTTATGTATTACAGAAAGATTATATGAAGCCAGTTAACTTATCATTTCATCAATTTATCACTTTATGTGATGACAATGTTTTAATGTGTGTTAATAACTACAGAATATAAAATACACTCATATTACTTGGTCATCAACTTATTTTTCTATGTCTATGAGACTGATATTTTTAATTTTGACATATAAAAGAAGAGCCAGCAATATTTGTCTTTCTATGCTATTTTATGTATTTCACTGAGCATAACATCTTTTACTTGAATCCATGTTGAAAATATTTCTTTCTTGAGAATTATTAAGATTCCATTTTGTATATATACTACATTTTTTATTCATTCATTGATGGATACTGAGGTTGTTTCCATATTTTGACAAGAATGAATAATGCCAAAATAAACAAGAAAGAGTAGATATCTCTTTGGTATAGTGATTTTAATTCCTTTGAATATCTATATACCAAAGACAATGATTGCTGAAATATATGGTAGATCTCTATTTAGTTTTTATGAGGAACTTTCTTACTATTTTCCAAAATGTCTGCACTAATTTACAATCCCACGAATAGTATACAAGGATGCCATCTTCTCCACATCCTTGCCAGTGTCTCCATCATTCCCATTTGCTGTTGTTTGTCTTTTTGATATTAGCCACTGTCACATATAAGAAGTGATATTTCACTATAGGTTTAATTTGCATTTCCCTGATAATTACAGATGTTAAGTATTTTTCGTATATGTGTGTTGCTACTATAACACCTTTTAAGGAACATCTAGTCACATCTTTTACCCGTTATTTATTTATGTTTTTGTTACTGAGTTGTATGAGTTCCTTATTTATTTTTTGGATATATGACTTAAAAATAGATACTCTTCCCCACTTTTAAGATTGTCCCTTCACTCTGTTGTTTCCTTTGTTGTTCTGAAGCTCTTTAATTTGAGGCAATTCCATTTTTCTATCACAATTTTTTGTCTTTGCTTTTAGACTTCCATACAAGAGATCTTTTCCCACATCAATTGTCTTAGTTACTTTTCTCATTGCTGAGGCATAATACCCATACTCACAGGTTAAGGAAGGAAAGGTTTATCTAGCTCACAGTCTGTAGAGGTTTCAGTCCATAAGCAGCTAGCCTGAAGGCTTGGAGAACAGGTATTGCAAAGCAGAAACAGTTCATGGTGGGTAGAAGCTTTCCTGACCCCATTTTTGCATTCTCTGTATATTTAAAACCAGCACCATATGAATGATTCCAAGGCCTGCTGCCAGCAGGAGCAGTGCCAGACTTCCTTCTCTGTTGGCTGTAGGGATCCAGTACCTATCAACCAAATCCCAAGAAACGACTTTCCTAGGCTGTCATCATTCTTGAACACGGTGCTCTGGGGTGCTCTTCTCTAAGTAAAGTCTCACTTTTGCAGTCTTTAGGCTGCAAAAAGTAGAGTTCTGCTGATTCCTGTGATATGCTCTGGCCATCTTTTCTGTTCTCCTGTTCTTTCTCAGAAATCAAAGTGTCCTCTGCTCTGTCTTTGCAAGCCACAGTTTTACTGGAGCTTCCTTTCTGGACAAATTCAAAATGTTTTAAATCATCCTTCTGGGCTATTGTTCTTGATTCACAACATAAAGTTGGCCAAATGCCCTCGACTAGAGCCATGCCACTGCCTCAGTTTTGCTGCCTTGAAATTTCTCCTGCAAGATTAATTCGCCTGACACCCTTATTCTCAGTGGCAGGAAAAGTCACTGGACACAAGCAAAATGCAGACAAACTTTTTGCCAGTCCATAAAAGATATCATCTGGAGTCCAATACTCAATGTAGTCCTTCTTCCCGGCAGAAACCTCCCAAGCCTTGCCTTCACCGGCAGCATTTCTATCAGCCTTCTCATCTTTGAGTACCAACCACAGTCTCACTTCAAGGTTGCAGATATTTCTGGTGACATGTCCAAATTTTTCCCACAGGCCAGCCCTGAAGGCTTCTGTATAGCCACAGCAACAACTCCACTCTTAGAACCAAATTCTGTCTTACTTTTACTTTTCTAGTTGTTGAGACCAAATACCTAACACTCATAAATCGAGAGAAGAAAATTTTACTTATTTACAGTTTGTAGCGGTTTTAGTCTAAGGTGAGGTGGCACAGCAGACAGGTATTGCAGAGGAGAAACATTTCATAGCAGAGAGAAGGCAGAAAACAAGGGATAGCCACAGCTCTTCCTTTCCAGTTTCCAGGCTATATAGGGCAGGTAGCACTCATGCCCTTGATCCTAGCATTGCACCATGAATCAATTCCAGCATCACACAAGCTAGATCCAGCCACCTCTGCAAAGGCTTCACCTATGACTGCATAAGGCTTTATGGGGACATCCAGACACTATCCATAACACCAGTATTATATAGTTTTCCTTGTGTTTTTTAATAGTTTCACAATTTCAAGTGTAATTTTTAAATCTATTTTGAGTTGATTTTTTATGTATGTTATGAGATAAAGATCTGATTTTATTTTATGTGAATATCAGTTTTCTTAGCACCATGTATGGAAGAGACTTATCTTTCCCCACATGTGTTCTTATTGCGTTTTCTGAAAATCAATTGACCATAAATACTTGGTAGATTTCTAAACTTTTTAAATTTTTTTCTTTTGCATGAGGTGTATATTTATAATGGCAGAGTGCTTTCTATTGTTTTAATAGCTTTATAAGGACATTTGAAATTAGGGAGCATGTTTATTTTTCATTATATATGAATGCATAAAGATATCAAAGCAGCATGATTTTTACAAATGTAGTAATGGAAGTAAATTACACATCCAAAATGGTTGTGGTATATTGAGTTATGACATATAATAGTAGCTAATAGAAATTCAAAGGTGTTTAAATGAAGGAACTTGTTACATTTAAAATAAAATGTTTCCAGAACTCAGACTGAAGCTTAAATCTCACCATTGTAAAAGAACAGAATTGAGGAAATTGACTTTCTTAAATCTCAGTTTTCTTAATTGTGCAGCTCATTCATGAAAATTTGTTTTAATAATATACTTTTCATGAACATAGCTTGAAATTGCAGCATAAGGAAAGATTAAATTTTTTACTACTTATTTGTCTTAAATATTGCCCTTGATTTTCTAGAAGGTAGATACATTTATTATTCCATTGAATTAATAATTTAATGATAATTCTACAACTTCAGTTTTGTTTGACTTTTTTTGTTAGTTCATGCTTACTGTATACAGTGATTGTCTTCACTGTAGGGAACTGGTACGTGTATATAACACATTTCAATTTATTTTTATCCCCATTCCCTCCACCTCTTTAATTTTCCTGGCATCAGATTAATTTATTTATAAGACTTTATAAAATTGTCATATGCACAGATTGAAAACCAGACTAAAAGGCAAAGAATATATAAAACAGGTAAAACAATTGTCCTAAGCCGAGGAACACGTTTAGATATACTATCTGCACTGGATACTACTTATTTTTTCTTTCTAAGACTGTCACTACTGACAGGTTGAATTGTGCACATTAAATTTTAGGTAGTCTACAGTTAAACCTGAAAAAGTGACACAAGTAATAAAATTCAGGAAAAAATTTGTGAAATGTTTTAATTTTCATTTTGAACAGGTTTTTTTTAAACACTTTTAAATTTATGGGTTTGTGAAAGATTTTTCAAAAGTTATTATAGTTTCATGTGAATTTTGTCCTAAGTACCGGCTTTAAAATCTAACTTCCTCTTTACTTTAGGTAAGAACGACTTCTAGGTATCAACAGGCTTTCTTACATTTTAAGGAGGGTAAGTTATAACTAGTAGATGAGATAGCAAAAACAATTTTCAAAATGCTAGAAAAAATTGTTTTTCCAAATTATTTCTTTTATTTTCCTCAGCACCATCATAATCTATTACAATTTAAATGGATCTTAATTAAATTTTCCAGGACAAACATTCACCTTTTTTAAAATTTTTAAACAGAAAAAACAAAAGTAGCAAAAAACAGAGTTTCGTAGCAGGTTAGTACGTTTAATCATGGTTAGTACATTTGATCATGAAGGTGGTTTCCCCAGGGTGAAGCTTATCAGTTGCACTGCAGATAAGTGGAAATTACTGTCTGGCCCCTGCAATTCCTCAACATTGGAAACTCAACTGCATGACTATGGTAGTAAGAGACTGTGTTCCTAATTTTAAAAAAATTAGTAGGAGAGTTACAATAATTGATACATTGCATATTGTTATCTTCAGTAGTTATCCAGAGTACAAAACACAGGCCATCATATTTTGTTCAAACAATATTAGCACAAACCTTTCTTTTCAGTGAACTAAAAGAATCTAGCTGTACTCTCTTAACTATCTTGTGTAAAAATATTTTTTTCTTTCTCCCTTTTTTCCTTTCCCCTTTTCTTATCACAATTTGTCCTTTTTTTTTTTTTTTTTTTGCACAGTTCCTTTATATTTCACAATATCTATTGCACATTCTGGATCTTATTTATTCTTTCTTTCAGCTTCTCACACTAGTGAGACAATACATTTACACATATGGGTCTTGGGGCTGGGGATTTAACTCAGTGGCATAAGCGCCTGCCTTGCAAGCAGGCAGTCGTGAGTTCGACCCCTGGTACCGATAAAAACGAAAAAGACAAAAAAAAAAGACAAAAAAAAACACACATGTGGGTCTGATTTGTTTCACTTACGAGTATGGTCTCAATTGCATTCATTTGGCTGTAAATGTCTCCAGTTTATCCTTCTTTATAGCTGAGTAAAACTCTGTTATATAAAAAAATCACATCTCTTTTATATGTTCCTCAGTGGCTGGGCATTTGAGTTGTTTCCAAGATTTAGCTATTACAAATTGTGCTGCTATAAAAATGGGGGTACAGATATTACTGTGGTATGATGTTTTTAATTCTTCTGGGAAGACACTCAGAAAGGTGTTAGCCTGGTTCAATTCTAGTTTTTAAGGAATCTCCACACTGATTTCCACAGTGGTTATACCAGTCTACACTCCTAACAACAGTGGAGAAGGGTTCTTTTTCCTACACCCCTCCACCATTTGTTACTGGGTGATTTCTTAATGGTAACCATTCTATCTTGGATAAGGTAGAATCTCAGTGTCATTTTAATATGCATTTCTCAAATAACCAGTAATGTTGAATAGCTTTTCCTATATTTATTTGTCATTTGTATTTCTTCATCTGAGAAATGTGTATTCATTTCAGATGCCCATTTTTAGATCGAATCTTTGAATTTGGAGGAGTCTGATTTTTAAAATCTTTTTTATATGTTCTAGATAGAAGCCCTTTGTCTGAGAGATAGTTGACTAAAATTTTTTCCCACTCTGTAGGTTTTCTTTTCACTCTGTTGGTGATTTCTTTTGTTGTGCAAAAGCTTTTTAATAAGATGAGATCCCACTTGTTGATTCTTTGTAATGTCCCTGTCAGTCTGGGTTTTGTTCATGAAATTTCTGCCTAAGCCTAGGTCTTTGGGGTTAGTATCTATTCTCTCATCCAGTAATTCTAGTTTTTCTATTTTAGTACTCAAATCTTTGATTAATCTTGACTTTAGTATAGTGCATCGTGATAGACATGTGTCTAGTTTTAGTCTTCACCATGTGGAAAGCCTGTTTTTCCAGCACCATTATTTAAAGAAATTATCTTCCTGTGAATGTTTGGCTTCTTTGTAAATTTAGACAAAGTCACAGATTCTTTTTGCATCCTCGCAGAAAACACATTGTGAATACATTCAGCTTTTTAACCAGTCCTTTGCCATGGAAATTTTCCAAAACCTCAACACCGAGTAATAGAACTAAAAGATTCCACTGTATTCATGGCCTTCATCTCTCTAAACTCTGCACAGACAGCTTGGACCTGTGAATATAAAGCTTTAGCTAATGGCGCCAAATAACACAAAGCCATTTTTAAGACGCCTGGCCTATGCTATCAATCCTTTTACCTTAGGCAACCCCCTCCTGCTAGTTAAGTGCTAACACATGCTGTGCAAGGGACGAGGGATATGGGTTACAGATTAAAATTAGACACAGAATTAAATTGCTTGAACAGAGCAAAATAGAAGAGAGTAGTGGATGGGTAGAGATGACAATCTACACACAGTTTCAAGACTGGATTTTTATAAATTTCCATTGGAAATCTTAGGTTTAGGTTCTGCCTTCATTACTGAGAGTTATTTTTAGAGCAAAACACATCAAATCTGTCAAAGAATATTCAGTCTCATATGCAAATTTGGAGCCCTGAGTGAAGTCTCAGAGTCAAACTTTGGTAGTCCTATTACAAAGCCAAATGTAGTAATTTAATGACTACTAATGACATTTGTAAATTTTTAAGCCACTGTAATAAGGGTAATCAGATCTCAGGCTTCAGGGTGTAACATGATCATTTGTGCTTATCAGCAAAATATTTCTGTACCCATCAACAGTGCTCTACAACTGGGCAAGCACATTATCTGTAAAGCCAGAAGGGAGACATGGGTAGCTCACCTTTCCCCAAATCATTAAATGAATTTTACAACTGGTAAACTCAAAAGAACCTAGCAATTAAAATCAATTAATCTTTATTAAGTAAAGAAAGGTGAACTATTGCTTGAAAATCTAAGACGTAAAACACTAAAAATAAAGTCTACAATATAAGTCAACACTTTCTTGGTTTTGAACATCAGGACATAAAACCAACAGTTGTTTACTAGTTCACTCATAGACATGTGGGGAGCCCATTTATTTCCTTGAATTTTGTTAAATGCTGAGGAATATACCATACAACACATACACATAATTATTATTATCTGAGAATTTGAAGTTTAGTAGCAAAAGCTATCAATCACAGTTATAATTACAAGTAAAGACAGAACTTTAAAAATAAAAAGTTAATTCTTAGTATTAACTAACTTGTGAAGCAAAAAAAGCATTTACTAGTGAAAAAATCCAGTAAATCACTCAAACACAAGAAAAAGTTACAGATTTTTCAGTTCTAGAGAGGGATAGTCTTGGTAATGTGCTAAGGATTAAAAACTAGCTCCCTATTCAACTGAATGGGTCTGAACAAAATTGAGTAAAACAAATCTAGTTTATTGTTTCATAAAGAGTCTCAAGCTAGGTTCAATTAAGATTTGAGGTAATTCAAAGTTCATGGACTTTTATGGGCTTAACTTGTTAGATTTGGTTGTGTTGAAATTGAGGCAAGTTCTGCTCTATTGAAAAATCTTCCTCTTACACATGTAAAATGTAGCTGCTGAAAAAGATGAGGATACAGGGCTAAGGAAAAGAGAAAAGGTTTCAGGTACAGAAAATACTACTTGCAAACATTCAATACTGAGAAAGACGGTTCAAGGAAACAAAAGAGAAGGTGAATTGTGACTGAAGCCGCAGAGCCCCCAGGGAGTTGGCTGTGTCTATAAATTGAGGAGCCAGGCCATGGCAAAACCATATGAGAAAGTACTGTGTATGCCATACTAAAAGATTTGGCCTGCTCTTCTAAAGAGGAAGAACAAATAAAGGGTATTAAAACAAAGAGGCCAGCACAGTATTTGCTTAAAAAATCACACCAGATAGAATGTGAATGATGAGCTGAAGAATTTGCTATTTGACCTGCTTTTATAACATTAACTTCCCAGATAGGAAGAAATAAAAAGATAGGAAGAAATAAAGATAGGAAGATAGGAAGATAGGAAGAAATAAAAAAAAAAAACCACAGAATTCAATATCCAGATGATTTAAACATGACAGAGAAAGAATATCAAGGAAGATAATAATTAAGGAAATAATTAAGATAATAATTAAGTGCAGGGTCTGGAGTGCAATCTCCAGCACCAAAAGAAAGTAATAATAATAATTAAGCCCCTCAAATCTCAAAGTGCCTAATAATTCATAATTTTTAACCTTTGTGTAGAGGTTATGGTTGACAAGTTCTGAAATGGTCTCCTATCATCCTAACCTCCGCACATTTCTGCTCCTGTGTAATCTCTTCTCTTTAAGTGTTGGTGGGACCAACTGGTTTAATTCTATCAGATAGATGCAGCATAAGGTCTCTCACAGGGAGAGGTTAAGACAAGATCTTTTGTCTTGGTTGCTCTCTTTTGCTTACAGTACTCCAGGAGCACTTTCTGTAGGGACAATTAACTGTCGCTGTATGAAGCAAGCAGTCTAATGGAGAAGGCAAGGTGCTGGGTAGGGCTGGGGGCTGTCAACAGCTTTATGAGTGAGCTTGCAACTTCCAAGTTCTACTGCATCTGGGTTCTATCACTGCCCTTGATCCTCCCTAAAATCTTGAGATAACTGAAACCTGAACCAAAACCTTTATTATAGTAAAATCTAATGAGAAATCCTAAATCATAAAGAGCTCAGTCAAGCCACACCAGATTTCTGAGCATGTTAGTCAGGTTTCCAACACTATGATAAAACACTTAAGACAATCATCTTGTAAAGAGAAAAGTTTTATTTTGACTCATATTTTTCAGAGTTTAAACCCATGGTTTGTTGGTCACATTTGGGTCTCTGGGGTGATGGTTCATCATAGAGAAAAGCTCGTGGTAGAAGAAGCTGCTCATTTCATAGTAGCATGGTAGCATGGTCCTTCATGGAAGGACCTAAATCCCAGTAGCTCTTTTGAGGACTGGCCTCGATGGCCTAATTTCCTCTCCCGAGACACTACTTCCTAAAAGAAGTCCGCTATTTTTAATAGGACTATGGGCTGGAGACCACGCCTTCAACACACACGGGAGATATTCAAAATCTAAACTATGTAACACTGACACAAAGAAATGGTAAGCTAAGAAGTGTTTGTTCTTTTAAAATACTGTGATTTAAGTGATTTTTAACACAGTGTTCAATGAGATAGCTTACTGGCTAATATTGACAATGTATCATTGTGTCATATTCAATGTTTTTATTTTTAATATAAAGATGTATGTCATCACTTCACCGTCGCCTTCACTACTTTACTGATTTCCTCCTTCATTAAATCCTTTACTTAAACCTTAGTTTCACATGAATCAGTGTATAAATAGAAACAATAAGTTTAAATGATTTTATTTTATATAGGATAGAGACTGATGAGAATTAAATGGTATGCAGAGTAATATTGTTATTGTGGCTTTCTCCTGTTGCTTGGAAAATACAAAAAAACAAAAGCTAAGGTGAAAGTACAAAAAGTATATTTGTATTCTAACTTTCATTAATTTTCAGTGAGGATTTTGGTTCCATTGTTTAGATAGCAATAACCACCTTTGCATTTTTTCAGTGATTTTGTAAGAATAGGAGAAAGGCCTTTTATGTACCTTACTTATGATGTTTGCTACCAAAAAATCAGGAGAGATATATACCAAATCTGAAATTACTTCCGTGGAAGCCTTCCCCATTAGATAAAGTAGATATTCAGTGTTCCCTCTCTAACCTAACATACTTCTCAAAGATCCAGGAAGATCCATAAAACCAGCCCACCTTTATGGTGCACCAACCACTCTGCCTCTCTATTCTTTGGAACTCTAAGGATTCCCACTCAACGGCTCTCTTATTTTGGTTATATATAGGCATGCCCAGTGGCCACTGCTCTTTCCTGCTGCCAGAGCAGTCTCACTGGGTAACATCAACACAGCTGCCAAGTTCTACTGCTTCTGGGTTCCACCATTCCTGTCGTATGCTAAGAACTGCCAGAATTTCACCTTATAGAAAAATGCTAGCATTTCATTTTTTTGCTGATGTAATATTTCAGTAAAATAATACCAAAGAACAGCATTTTTCTCCAGTATCATGTAAAACTTGAAGAAAATGATGCTGTGTATTCATGGATAGAACATAAGGTCATAATCTGAAGCCAACAGACACATACCCATCAAACACTTTGCTGAAGTCACAAGTAACCTTCAGGATAAGAATAAGTCTTTATGTGTGGACTAAACTGAATCCCCACTGTCACTTTCCTCGTTATATAAAGCTGTCTGTGAGGAAGTTCACAATCCTGCTCACAATACATTAATGGGTGGTCAGGATCAGGGTCACCCAAACTATATCAGATGTAATTCTTGGTCTCAAACATTCCACACTACACTAAAGTAAAATAATCATCTGGTCTGTTTTTGTTTGTCGTTTCTTCTTGCTAACCATAACAGCCACAGCAACGAGAATTAATAAATGTGTGACTATCTCACAGTTAAAAGCACTGAGTTAAGAAATTGGAAACTCTTTGTTTTAGTCCTTCTTTAAGACTAATCAGGCTGACACTCTGACTCCTTTGCAACTCAAAACTCCTACAAATGAGAAAAATGAAAAACTAAGCCAAAAATTCATAAATATTTTCAAAATGTTTATATATTTTGAAAATTTGTTAGTACACATTTATAGTACTTTATATTCATTATAGGCAGTTGATATATGTACACAATGCACCTTAATTCTTCTTACTTCCCCTTCTCCTATTTTTCTCCCCACTCTGAGAATTTTGCTTTATACTTGTTTTATTGACATTGGGATTTTTAAATTTTTTGTTAGTTTTTAATCATATGTCTACAATTGAAAGCTTGCATTAATAATTATTTTGCATTATACAAGTGAGGCAAGAAAAGCTAAAACTTCAAAGAAAATGAAAATTTAAAAAAGAAAAAAATATATATATATACACACACACACATATATTAAGGAAGGACAAGTAAAGTATGAAAGAAATCATAGTAAGACAAAAGGCACAGAAGCAATCCCGGTGTTTCCACTGCTGTGTTCCATCTCATTTCCATTCTTTGAGGAAAGGAAATGCACAGCAGACTGTGCTTCCTTGTTTTCCTTCACGGTGGAAACTCCACAGGAGGCGGAAATCTCACTGGTGACCAACTGAAAAAGAAAGAAGACTGGCTTAGAGTTCTGTTCTTCAGTATTGGCTTTAAAGTTTATTTCCAATCTTTTCACTGCAATCTTGTATTTTCTGAAGAGTACCTCTGATGTAAATAAAATATGCCAAATGGTTACACATAAAGTCAGTCAACAGAGACAGTGTCATGTCTAAGTGTTTACTGGTCTCATATTGCACTTGCATAGGTATGCAAAGTCTTCCTTGGAAATAAACCCACTATATGTCTTCTATTTAATTTGACTCAATGCTGTCAGAAGGTCGTATCAAGCACCTTGTGTCAGAAACAAGATGGCAACCATATTCCACCGAAGTAACTGGCTTGTCCTTGCAAGTCTTCATTGAAAAAGTAAAAAACTAACAAGGAAAACATTAGAAAACAAAGAAAGGTGAATTTCAGGTGCAAATTTTCTAAAGAACTCTCACTAAATAGGTACATGAGCCTAGATGGAGGGAAAACCTAGCACGCTTGTGTATGACAGTAGAAATGCAAAAATGGCTTCCAATAAAGGAAATCTGTCAACATTTAACAAAATAACGTAAACATTTGCTCTTAGACTCAGAAATCTCACTTCTAGGAATCTATTCCAAAGATCTACCAAAAAAGCAACAATAACAGAGAAGTTAATTGTTTGTAAAATCATGAAATAAGAATATAAAAGGAGTAATTAAAAATACAGTGAATGTTTAGATAAAAATATTTATCACGTGAAAACCGCATTGCTATTAATTTCCCTGGAAGACACTGTCCTCACTTTATAAACACTTATCCCATCATTCTTGCCACTTTCTGAAGCAGTTCTGAAAGTCCTTTTTTGTAACTTCTTTTGCAAACTATGATCAAAACTGTGGTGATGCTGCTATTGAGTGCAATTCAACAGAAAGGCAATATGGTGCATCCTCATCAATCTTATTCACCAAATGAATTTTACCATTTTTCTCAAATCAAAAATGACCATGAAAGATAAATACTTCAAACTAGTTCAGGAGACAGAGACAGCCTGTTGCAGAAAGTAACAAAGCATGTTAGGGTAAGTTTGTTCAAAGAAAGAGGGAAGTACTTTGAGGATTAATAGCAGTGCATCTTTTACTATCATAAATTTTCAAACTTAAAACAGTCACTACATTTTTGTTTAGTCACACACTTCACATGGAAATAGCTCAAATGACAATCACTAAGGCATTCAATGAATAAATAACATCATTCCTCATAATGAAATACCAGGATGCATAAAAAGAGAAAAAAATCATTACCTAACAGAATGATGTGAACTTTTGAATGTTTTGTAAGGAAAACAAAGCAAAAAAAAAAAAAAAAAAAAAAAAAACAAAAAACAAAAAACAAAAAACTAGCTACATAACATTGTATAATATATACCCACTATTTATGTGAGAGGTGGATAAAATATTAAACACATAAAAATGTTAAAACACATAAGCAAAAAGAAACCTAGATGCATAAAGAAAAAAAAAAGAATGTTACATAAAGGTAGAGACAAAAAATGCAAAGTACAAATAAATAATTTATGAAAAAATGAAGTAAATGGATATGCTAACTGTGTATCTAATTGATAATTGAGAAGAAAGTTATTTCAAATAATTTTATATAATATAAAATATTATAACTGAATCACTTCTCAGAATACATTTTTAGAATACATAAAACTATAAAAAATAAGAATTCTTCAGTAATGTGAGCATTATGAAACTAATTCATGTACTTTATAGGAAAATGTGAATAAATTTTACTTGTGCACAGTAATGTTACTGCAAGTAAAATATTTGATATAAGATGAAAGAGATAAAATGTAAACTCAAAGACATTTACTAAACATATGCTAATTGTAGTTGGTAATTTATAAACACATTTTTAAAAACTAACAAATATTTTCATTTTCCCCACAACAAAATTCTTCAACCAGTGGCAAACTTGCTAACTTGTATTATTAACACAAATCATTACCTGTCACTTCCTATTGATTCCATCCTTTTAGAACTCTCTGTCTCTCTCGTGTTCTTTCCCATTTGGAAATAACAGTAAATGTACACCAAGACCTGAATCAGAAGGGAAGATGAAGAATAGAAATTTAAAGAAATTTTTGTATCTTTTTGTAAAAAAAAAATACGGCATGAAGATACACTCTCATAATGATGGAAGAAGAAATAACATAGAAATTACTTAGCAAAAACAGCAATAATTAGGGCCCAATGTGGGCAAATCAGTAAGCAGTCACATAAACATAGTATTTAAAAATATAAAACAAAAGTCTGAGGGTATAGTTCAGTGGTAGAGTACTTGTCCTGGGTACCATCATCAGTGCTGCTGACAAATATTTAGCAATATAATGTTAAAATGTTGGTATTATTTCTGAGAAGCAAGATAAGGCAAGGAGAATATATAGGAATTTTCCATACACTTCGATCTTTTTAAAGCATGTTTCATCATATATAATTTCATGAAAATTTTTAAATTATAAAGTACAATTAGACTAGTGTTGTCTGTGTTTTAGCAACTCCCAGTGGAAACAAATGTGTGGCATTAATCCAATAACCTGTCCTGTATGATACTCGTATTCACTAAAGCAGCTCTTACATCCCCCATCACTCCCCATTCCAAAACTTCATGAAACTTCTTTCTGAATTTCCTAACAGGTGTCTCACAATCCTCCTATAACAATGACATTTTTTTGTATGTACCCATCTAAAGATTTATCTTGCTGTCCACACCTACCGTGAACATTCTCTGAACAAACTACACGTGATCTTACTCTGTCTTGACCAAATGCTGCTACATGGAAGCTGTGTGTTTTTCAGGAGATCCCTTCTCTAGATAGAGAACAAACATTAAGGTCTCAGAGGTCTCCTGGTAAAAGAAAATATCCCTTCAGCTCCTGCCTGCAGTCTTTCTCCCCCCCCCCCCCGCCCCTTGACTCAGGAGGGACTTAAGAAAGCATGCATAAAACTGTACCCTGTCACACTACCACGTTTGCCTTCTGCTGCTCCTTTCTGTGCCACAGCAAGAGCGTGGATAGTCTCAAGCACTTGAAAGCTGCCAGAATCTCTCATTCCAGATTCTCTTATTGGATTGGATGAATACTTTTCAAGCACAAGTTTGCTACTCAACTGATACAGTAACTCATAGCCAGCAAAACCCTTTTTCCCAGGTCTCCAAAAAAAATTAACTTGGAATGGACCAAAATTTCACCATCTTAAGGCAGGGTTCAAGTTGAATCAGGATAAAAAGACCAAGGATCACAATCTGCTTGATTAAGGAGGCAGAATCAGGTAAATCCATGTGCCCCAACTGAGACCAGGGAGTCAAGTTTGGGAAGGATCACTTCACAAAAGAATGGTAGAGGAAGAGTGATGTTCTCCACAAATAAGAACATTCAAGGGGCTGGAGATTTAGCTCAGCGGCATAAATGCCTGCCTTGCAAGCAGGCAGTCGTGAATTTGATCCCTGGTACCGATAAAAAGGAAAAAAAAAAAAAAAAAAAAAAAAAAAAACATTCAAACACTGCAGTTACCGTATCATGGATTAGACTCTCAGAAGATTTAAGCTGAGTGCTGCACAGTGTGAATGCTTTTAGGATATAAATGTCCCCTGAAATAGCAAGATATTTGTGCAGATGATATACTTTGAGATTAGCAAGTTCAGACCAATATTTTTGTCTCAAACTTATTATGGAGCCTAAATTTTTCATAATCATTTATTGTTTGGTTTAGCTAAAAGCCCTTTTAAATGCAACACAGAAGTGAGTACAAAGTGAGAAAACTCAAGGATATGTCCTCACAAATTACTGATGACTTCTGTCATATTACTTTATCTTAGATTAGCTATATAGTGTGGGAAAGGATTTGACAGAATCATAGGATAAGAGAAATTTAATGCCCAGTTACATGATGGGAGCAATATGCATGAAAAATACCAAATATCAAACATAAGCCATTATCCCAAGAAAAAAAAAGGCTGATAAAATGTGAGACATGTTGTAAGAACTGGCACACACAGGTCCCATCACTTTTTCACATTTTCATACTGGTTTCATGTCATAAATACATAGTTGAAGACTTTTCTAAAACATAAGTAAAATGACTTATTCCAGAGGCACTAATGCAATATCTGGCACATAGAAAGCATTAGCTTTATATTAT
Organism: Cavia porcellus; assembly: GCF_034190915.1. Taxonomy (NCBI): domain Eukaryota; kingdom Metazoa; phylum Chordata; class Mammalia; order Rodentia; family Caviidae; genus Cavia; species Cavia porcellus. The sequence goes on from NW_026947512.1 coordinate 25,263,064, forward strand.
TTTTGTTCTTAAGCAATATTCTTAGAATAAATTCTGAGGAGACTCAGTTATTTCAGCTACTGTTTTTTGTCATGTAGAAGAAATTTCCTGTATAAAGATCTGTATGAATGCTGAGAGTGATCAGGTTATACCAAGAACACTTAATCTGAGAGAGCTTTAAAGCTGAATCCCGTACACTGAATTTTTGTTTGCTAATGCAAATTAAAAGAAACGTTCCGTGAGCCTCAGTTATCCTGAGTTTTCTACTTAGTTCTGAAAAGCTTATTATCTCAGTAATCCTGAAGGCTATCTTTAGTGGACCTATCTAAATGATGGGGTCTCAGGAGAAACCATTACATTTTATTTTGAAAATTCTTGAGATGTAAGTGACACACATTTCTCACATGTATTTCATTAAAGAATTAAGATTTTCACATTTGATAGCTACACAAAAAGATTCCTTAAAAGTCAGGACAATGATTCAATTCCTTAATGCTGATAACAGGCATTACTAATCAACTCAGAAATCATTATAGAGAGCACTAGAGAATTTCCTGACTCTTGGTTTCCAAGTTAGAAGGTTCCTGTCATATGCGAGCACTTAAGAGTGAATCATATTTCCATGTTTATTTTAGGGATTAGATATTGTAAACAGGACAAATAAAAGATAAGAAAATCTTTGTAGCTTCAATAAGAAAGCATAAGAAAGCAACTCGCTATCACTTTTCTATTGCTATAGGTTTCTTATCGTGATATATGTCTGAGATATTCTTGATGGAATCAAAACACAAAAAAATCAAATTAAAAACATGAAAAATCACATTTTTATATAAAACATTCCTGTTGTGAAAAACAAAAACAGAGAACATTTATCATCAGTTTAAAGAACAGGAGTTAACAAGCCTCCAGTGTGTGCACTGTCTGATCAGGGGGTAGAAGGTTTACGACAACGTCACTTCCAGCTGCCAGCAGGTGCTGCTCTGGGTGTCAGGCAAAAGACTCGATTCATTAAGCTCTGCCACTGCAGTACTGTACTCTTTATGACAAGAAAAACAAGAAGGAACAGTGAGTCTTTCATATTTAACCCATAAAACTTAACACTCTGACCTGAACCATATAAACCAGAAGTGAAAGAGGCAATTGCAAATCTGACCAATAAAACTGGTAGAACACTTACATGCTGGGATTAGAAGAATATATGTCTATATAAAGAGAGAAAAGAACAATCTGTTAATTCCTCTGTGTAGGTGATCCCAGACCTGGCACAGTCTGTTTGCAGCATTTTAGACATGTTTTTGCATGTTTGGCAGACCGCTTGGACTACAGCACCGGGGATAAGTTACGTCAGACACCCAGGAAGTCATTTTAGTAAAAAGAGACTGCATGGCAAGGGCTGTTCCACCAAAGTCACTAAGGCTGGGTGCGGATTCTAGCTCATGGCTTTTTCCTCCTTCATATCAGGCTTGAAAGATCTGTAAGTGCCCTGTGAAGAGGGACCTCTGCATAGAGATGAGAGAATTACTTTATACTAAAGGCCTGACATAGGGATGCAAGGCAATGCTACTTTGAAATTCATGCTAGAGTACAGAGTATAGAAAGGAACCTTCCAGGCCTGTTTCAAACATGAAGTTGTGGTGCAAAAGGGCTTCAGCTAATGCTGCTTTCCAAGGGTGCTTTTGAGACAAATGATGATTTTACAGGGAAACAAAATGTTCTATTATTCTAGACTGCTGATACATCTTTCTAAAGACTTCTCTCTATATTCAGCTGAAGAAGATGGGTAGAAGAGAGGAGCCTCTTAATAAAAAAATAATAAGGACCTGGCTGAATGCATCTTTTTCTTATTAAAACTACAGATTAAATAGTTGGGTAGCTTTGGATAATTTGGAGTAAACTAAGGTGTTGGCCTACTGTAGAAACACAGTTAGCTAGATCATGTAAACCCAGCTTCCATGAAAAAGGGCCTCAGCTAATGAACCAAGTACTAAGTATGTGAACAAAACAACAGCTTATCAATTTCTAAAATTTATCTTTGAATTTTTGTATTTATTGAGGCCTGATATAATCCCACAGTACTACTTCAACTGACAGTAAAATTGTGGTAGATACAATAGCTGATTTTTGTTATGCTTTTGGTTAGTGTGATACGGATATTGTTTTATATCGGATGAAGTATTGGATAAAGTAGGAGGAAAAGAAGCCTGAAGAAGGAAGCAAATAGAACTAGAGTGAGCTGCCTTAAAATACTACCTGTAGGATCAGGGTTTTAAGTTGAAAACAAGGAAAGTATCACTACTATAAATATGTTTTGTTATACATAAAAGTAATTTGGGAGATGTAAATCAGATAATTTATCACTATGCCAGAAGATAGCAAGGGTCTTTATGTTGGCCTGGTGTAATTACAGGAGCCTTTCAAAAGCAGGGAGTTAAACTTCATAAATACACGGAAATTAAGTAAAACCCTCCTGTACAACAGTAGGTCACATATGAAATTAAGGAAGAAAATAAACAATATGTGCAAGTAAACAAGAATACAGATACAATATACTGGAATTTATGAGATGCCATGAAAGTAGACCTAAGAGGAAAATTTACAGTGATGACATCTCAAATCAGGAAAACAGGACAAGCACAAATAAAAAACTTAATGTTGTACCTCACACTTCTAGGAAAAGAAGAGCAAGACCAACCCAAAGCATACACGAGGGATGAAATTATAAAGATCAGAGCAGAAATTAATACAATGGAGACTAAGAAAACAATACAAAGAATTAATGAATTGAATATTGGTTCTTTGAAAGAACAAATAAACTGATAAAACCTTACCCAACCTTATCAAAAAAAGGAAAAAAATGACTCATATTTTTTGCACTGAAGAATATAAAGGGTCAAATCACTACAGGTCTTGTGGAAATTCAGAATATAATCAGTTTACCTCAAAAATTTTTCTTCTTAGAGTATGGAAAATACAAAAGAAATGGATAGATTTCTAGATATGTATGAGTTTTCAAAGCTGAACTAATAAGATATAAAAATTCTGAATAACTTGATATCAGTTAATGAGATGAATATGTAACTAAAAACATACCAACAAAGAAAAGCCCACATGATAATGGATTTACTGCTGAATTCAACAAGAAAGTCAGAGAAGATTTAATGACAATACTCCTCAAATTCTTTAATAGAATTAAAAAGGAATCAGTACTCCCTAACTTATTCCTGGAGGCAAATAGTCCCTGATACCAAAACCAAAGAAAGACTCGACCAAAAAAGAGAACTATAAGACTATCTACCTAATTAACATAGATACAAAAATCCTCAATAAGATTCCAGCAAACAGAATGCAGGAAATCATCAAGGAGATTAAATACCATGACAAAGTGAGACTCATTCCAGGAAAGCAGAGATGGTTCAGCACATGCAAATCAATAAACATAATACACCAGATCAACAGAGCCAAAGACAAAAATCACATGATCATCACAAGGGATGCAGAAAAAGCTTTTGACAAAGTCCAATACTCATTCATGATTAAAAAAATAAACCTACTGAAAATCAGAAAAAAGGTTGTCTCAACCTGATAAAAGCCAACATCATATTAAATGGACCAAACTTGAAAATTTTCACTCTAAAATTAGGAGTAAGGCAAGGATGCCCACTATCACCACTCCTCTTCATCATATTTCTGGAAACATCAGCCACAACAATTAGATGACAGAGAAATAAAAGGATAGGAAAGGAAGAAGTTAAATTATCATTATTTGCAGTTATCATGATACTCTGCATAGAATACCCCAAAACTCCACCAAAAGACTTCTAGATTTAACAGCCAAATTTAGTAACTTACCTGGACACAAAGTCAACACTCAAAGACAATAGCATTCTTTTACACAAGCAACAAAATCAATGAGAGAGAAATTAGGAAAATAAAACCCTTCATAATAGCATCCAAAAAATGAAATACTTAGGAATCAATTCAAGACAGAAAGTAAAAGATCAATACAATGGAAATTACAGTAGTCTAAAAAATAAAATTGAAGAGATTATCAGAAACTGAAAAGATACTCCTTGCTCATGGATAGGAAGAACCAACATAGTAAAAATAGTGTTATACAGATTTAATGCAATCATGATCAAAATAATGTTAGCGTACCTCACAGAACAAGAGAAAATTTTCCTAAAATTCATTTAGAACCAGAAGAGACTTAGAATAGCAAGAGTAATTCTGGGCAACAAGGGCAAAGCAGGAGGCATCATAATCCCTGACTTGAAATTATTCTATAAAGCTACTGTGATAAAATCAACATGGTACTGGCAAAAAAGAAAAAAAATTACCTGAGGGTTGCAGAACAGATTAGAAGATGCAGTCACAGCTACAAACACACTAGACACATTATCATTGAGAAAGGAGTCAAACATGTTCACTGGTGCTAAGAAAAACTAGCTCTCTACATGCTGAAGACTAAAACTAGTCCCATGTCTCACTGTGCACTTAAAGGCAAAATCGAGTAAGGATTTAAATAGTAAGACAGAAACACTAAATGTACTGGAAGGAAAGTAGGAAGTCTTGAAGACATAGGTATAGGCAGACACTTTGTGAACAAAAAGCAAAGTGCATGGGAAGTACTTCAAAGAATAAACAAATGTGATCTGACCTTAATAAAAAGATTTTGTACATCAAAAGAAGTTACCAACAGAGGGAAAAGAAAACCTATAGAATGGGAAAAAATTTAACTAACTGTTCCTTAGACAAAGAACTTCTTTCTAGAATATATAAAGAACTGAAAAATATCAGACTCCACCCCCCAATTCAAAGGTCCAATCCAAAAGTGAGCATTGAGATGAATACACATTTTTCAGATGAAAAAATACAATTCGCAAATAAATATATGAAAAACTATTCAACATTACTGGCTATTCAAGAAATGAAATTAAAACAACACTGAGATTTCATGTCACCCCAGAAAGAATGGCTACCATCAAGAAATCACCCAATAACAAATGCTTAAGTGGCTATGAGGGAAAAGGAACTCTTCTCCGCTGTCAGTGGAAATGCAGAATGGTGAAACCACTGTGGAAATCAGTGTGGAGAGTCCTCAAAACACTAGGATGAGAGGTTCCATTTGATCCAGCTATTCCCCTTCTTGGCATTTTCCCAGAAAAATTAAAAACATCATAACTCAGTAATATATGTGCACCCAGGTTTATAGGAACACAATAGCTATAATATTTGTTATAGTTAAATCTTGGAAAAAACTCAAATGCCCATCAACCAAAGAATGAATTTAAAAAGATGTAGTATTTTCATAAAACTGAATACTACTCAGCTATAAACAAGGATAAACTTGAGAGCTTTATAGGTGAATATTTGCAATCCAAGTCCATAAGTGAAATAAATCAGTCACGCATATGTAAACATCACATTGTCATAGTGTAAGGAGTTTAATGAGTAAATAAAATCCAAAATGTATAATAGATATTGTGAAATGGGAAGAAACTATTCTAAAGGAAAGACAAGCTAGGATGGTGTGAAAACAGGAAACAAGGAAGGGAGAAGGAAAATTAAATATGTACACAACACACAAGACAGATAAGATAGTTACACTACTAATTTATATCAGTTCACTGAAAACAAAGGTTTGTGTTTGTGCTGTTTGATCAGTTTTTCATGCCTCTTCTTGTTATATGAGCAGCTACTTCAAAGATAACAATGCACAGCATATTAACCATTGCTAATCTCCTACAATCTTGTTTTGAAATTTTGTGTCTGTGTTTTTGTTTTTTCTCATTAAGATGAAAGTTTAAAAAATAAAAAAGGGGGATTTTTTTCACTTGATGTGAAAAGAGTCAGAGAAAGCTAAAATCTAAAAGGGATTTAACATGAGAAAGTTTCCTTGCAGAAGTAGATGGGGACAAGTGGAAGGATCTAAAAGTAAATTTTAGAAACTAAAAATGAGCCCTGACTGATAACCAGCAAGAAGATTGAAATCTCATTCCTACAACAAGAAATAACTAACAGCTTGAAAGATCTTGGAAGTGAATTCATCCTTAAAGCCTTCAAATAAAAGCTTCATTTGCCCCATATTTTGATTTCAGGCCTGTGAGATTCTAAATAAAGGTCCAGTTGAGACCTCCTAGACTTACATGCTGGCCTATATGTCAATAAGATAACAAGTAACCACTGCTTTTAGCAGCTATGGCTGTGGTTAATTGATAAATAGAAAACTAACAAGCCTGGGAAGACTACGAAATGCTAGTTTCCAGTAATCAATGTTTTGGGGCTTTGGGTTCCATCCAGGAGTCAGACCATCAAATAGAGTGTTTGTCCATCAACACTTGTTAGGGATTTTGATTGGGTAACTGTGAAATAATGAAATTTTATATTAGCTGGCATGGCAAGCATGGGAATTAGCATTGTAACTTTCAGCCATGGGGAATTTAACTGATCAAAGGCCTAGCTGCTTTTCTTTGAAGTCCATCTAGCTGTTGTACTGAAGCCATGCTTTAAAGACGGTGCTTCTCGTCAATTTGTGAGCACTGCTTGATCACCATGGCATATCCATGCTGAGCAGTAACAGACTTCTCTGGAGGCTAAAAGTAGCCTGAGGAGTCTTACATGGCTTCCTCAAAGCTCCTTAAACAAAAGGCAAGGTGTATGTTTCCATCCAGTTTCTGTCTTAAAGTTCTTCATGAGGAGCAGACTTCTTTTATGGTCTGACTGCTCTCCAGGCTTTTCCTGGCTCCCTCCCCATCTCCTCTCCAATCACATAGGCATTTCCCCTAATAAAGCCCTTGCAAACTTAAACCTGTTTTCAAGTCAGCCCTTTGGGGGACTTGGACTAACAAGCTAGATTATCTTTCCTCTTGTGAAATTCGTATTTAGGATGATCGCACAATAAATGATGGTGATACCAAGAACCACAGTGTTACTGATAGGAACTTTGGACTTGAGTGCTAACACAGAACTTTGGTTCAGGAGGTGATACCTCATCATTCACCACTTTCCCTTGGCTAAATTGCACCCATGTTGGCTTCAATGGCCAAGATCCAGAAGATCCTGTCAATCCAAACTTGGGGTCACAGAGTGAGTCAGAGCATCACCACCACAACCAGTCAAAGAGAAGGACCACAAGTGAGCACCTACCCTCCAGATTGGAGCTCAGTTGGCAGCAACTCTGGCTTGACTGACAAATGAGTCAAAAAGATAACATCCAATGGGACATAGAATGATTAAAATGTTGGTCGGCCTGACTACCTCAAGTACTAGTATGGTTGGATGGATGGAGGAAAAAAATCATGACTATGGGAGCTTCATACTTTATTTTCTTTGACTATCCACCAAAAGAAAATCCAAATTAATTAATTATTAGGATAATGGCTAAGCTCTCCAAATGACTTCCTTGTGGAAGTAGATAGTGAGCAGAGGAGTATTGAAGAGCCTTGTTCTTTCTCCTGAGAGTCAGATAGCAGCCTGAGGGGCCAGTAGCATCAGCAGTGTAGATTCTAGTGCTGGCTTTAGGACACAAAACTATGCCAAACTTCTGACATCTTCCTCTGACCAATAGCAGTGTCAATGGGAAAAGAGTTACACGTGAAGCCTGGCAAACAGGAAGAGTATTAGAAATCTCCTCATGCCAGGGAACCCAAGCAGGAGACAGGAAATTGTCAAAAATTAAAGGATAACCTAGCATCAAAACACCTCCTATTCTAGGATGATCTCAACAACATTATATGATAGTTTAAATAAAATTAGGTCCTGCTGTATCAGGGTTTAAAACCAGGATTACACAAATTATGAGTACATTAAACAAACCTTAGTAGGTCCATGAATCTGCCCATGTAAGTTTTTGCTCATGAATATATTTGAATTTCATGAATATCATAATTGAAAATAAACTCAATTAATGCATTTGAAGTACTTTTCAGTTCACGTTACAGACACATTACACACCACATTGACCTTGAATGAAAAATCCAGCTCAATTACAGTGCTTCCTTTTTTATTTCAGATGTGATTGGAATTCAGTCATTTTCTCCTAGATATTAAAGTCCATGCTCTCTGGTAATGTTTGTGCATTAGCAACTGACTTGATAACCACTTTCATTTTTATGTGTTACAAACATACAAATATTTTTAAACAGTAAATGTTTTAAAGAAATGAGATGAAATCTAAGATCTATGCTCAATTCTTTAAAAGAAATGTACTATACTGAACTCTCTCAGTCTACTTTTAAAAAGCATAAAAAAATAAAAACCTTAGACTTAGAGGTTTACAAGTTGCATACATTCATAAAACAGCAAAAATTAAATAATTCTGGAGGCTGGAAAGTCCAAGCTCAAGACAGTGGAAGATTTGATGTCTGGTTATGGCAGGTTCCTTATAGCTGTCTAGTCAACCTCCATGGCTGTCACATGGTAGAAGAGCTAAACAAACTGTCAAGGACCTTTTTTATAAACACATGAATCTCATTCATGAGATCTCCTTCCTCATGACACAACCATCTCCAAAAAACCCTTAATGTCATCACCTTGGAATTAAAATTTCAACATATGAATCCGGGGAACTGGGGCTGCTGTAAGTAAGTTCCAGCACACCAGCACCAGCCTAGGGAGAGTTTGAGATCATCACTCCAAGGGGTTAAGTGCCCACCCAGATTCCAGCCACACTAGACTGGGCTCTGCAGGTTTCACGGGTCCAGCTGGGCCACGCCCAGTGACCTTCTTTCAATCCTAGGAACTGGGGCTGCAGGAGGTGAGTTCCAGAACACCAGTATGGGCCCCAGGAGAGTTTAAGATCATCATTCCCAGGGGTTAGGTACCCTCCCAGCCTCTAGCCATGCTAGACTAGGCTTGGGAGGTTTTGGGCCAACTAGACCACACCTAGTGACCTTCTTCAATCAGGGGAGCTGAGGTCACATGAATTGAGTTCCAGCGCATTGGTGCAAGCTGGGGAGAACTTTGGACCATCACGCACAATACTTAGGAACCTGCCCAGCTTCTCGGAACACCAAAAATGGCATGGGAGGTTCAGTGGGCCTGACTGGACCACACTCAGCAATCTCCATTTAGTCCCAGGAGCCAAGGGCATAGGAGGTGATTTCTAACACGCCCAGAGGAAGCTTTGGAACATCACTTAAAACACAGAAATATAGGAAAGTGACAAGACAAAAGACCAAAATGCAATCTCAAACATCCAGCTCATCCCAAGAAAGCCTAGGAGCCATGTAAATAGAAGAAACTATATGCCATAAACCTGAAATACCTAAAATAATAGCAACTGAAATAACAAAGCAACTCCAGGAAACTTTCCCAAGGAATTCAAATTAGAAATAATCTCCCAGGTAAAAGAAGAAATGATAAAAGTAATGAAAGAAATTCTGGACACATCTAAAGAAGACACAGTTTAAAAATTAGAGGAACAAAGCAAAAAAATAGAATCCTTGAGTGAACAATATAAGAAACAAACAGAATATGTGAAGCAGATTCAAATAGATATACTGGAAATCAAAAATTCCATTGAAAGTTGTCAAAACCACTTCAACAGAAGAGAGGATAGAATTTCAGACCTCAAAGACAAGATTGCAGCTAGTGAACAGGAGAAGAAAGATCTTTTAAAAATAACAAGGAATCAGGAAATAACAATTCAACAGCTGCAAGATGATTCAAAGAAAAACAACATAAGATTGATGGAATAAATGAAAAAGAAAGAGATAACATAAATGATATCAAAAGGCTATTTACAGAATTAATAGCTGAAAATTTCCAAAACATGAGAATGGAAACTGACATTCAAGTTAGTGAGGCATATAGAACTCCAAAGAGCCATAACCAAAATAAAACTACACCCAGACATAAGATAACCACCATCCCTGAAATCCAACATAAGAATAGAATATTAAAAACTGTCAGAGAGAAAAGACATATCACCTATAAAGAAAAACCCATCAGAATCACAGCAGATTTCTTAACACAAACAATTGAAGTCAAGAAGAGCATGGAGTGAAGTATTTCAGATCCTAAAGGAAAATGAATTCCAACCTAAAATTATGTACTCCGCAAAACTGCCCTTCAAAATGGATGGAGAAATAAGATACTTTCCTGACAAAGAACATTTGAAAATCTTCATGATCACCAAATCAACCCTGCAAAGAATACTGAAAAACAGTTTAGATACACATAGGAAAAAAACCACTGAGCAAGGCAGACAATTAAACAGAATGGAAAGATAAAGATGAAACAACAGAAAGATAACATGTCAACAATAAATCAATATAACTGTTATAATCATCAATGTTATAACTGTTATAACCATTAATGTGAATGGTCTCAATTCACCAATTGAAAAAACAGACTGGCAGAATGGATCAATAAACAATATCCAACCATATGCTGTCTACAAGAAACCCATCTAATTCAAAAGGAAACTTATAGACTGAAAGCCAAAGGATGGAAAACAATTCTTCATTCAACAGGAACCCTCCCCCCAAAAAGCAAGTATAACTATTTTGTTTTCAGACAATGTGAACTTCAAACCTAAAGAAGGTCACTATCTACTAGTTAGGGGAAAACTTCAAGAGGAAGAGATAACAATCTTAAATATATATGCACCAAATTCCAGAACACTCAGCTATACAAAGCAAGTATTAAAAGAAATGACCACACCTAGTGACCACACCTAGCAATAACACAATTATAACAGGAGACCTTAACACACCATTGATACCAAGGGAAAGATCAAACAGACAGAAAATCAGCAAAGAAATAACAGAACTGAGTCACACCTGTGAACAAATGGACTTGATAGATATACACAGTGTTCCACCAACAACATCAAAATATACATTCTTCTCAACAGTACATGGGACATTCTCTAAAATAGATGATATACTAGCTTGCATAACATATTTATGTAAATGAAAAAGAGTTGAAATTATCCCATGCATGTTATCACATCATAGTGCCATGAAACTAGAAATTAATGATAAAAAAAAAACTTCAAAACCCCACAAACACATGGAAATTGAATAATACACTCGAGCAAACAGTGGGTCACAGGGGAAATTAAAGAAGAATTTAAACAATACCTACAAGCAAACAAAAATACAAATACAACTTACTGGAATGTGTGGCATACAATCAAAGCAGTCCTCAGAGGAAAATTTATTGCACTGAGTTCTCACATCAGGAAATCAGAATGAACACTAATAAACAACCTGATGCTACACCTCAGATATCTAGAAAAAGAAGATCAAGCCAATCCCAAAGCCAAAAGAAGAGAAGAAATTATAAAAATCAGAGCAGAAATTAACACAATAGAGACCAAGTAAACAATCTGAAGAATCAAGGAATCAAAGAGTTGGTTCTTTGAAAGAATAAATAAAATTGATAAACACCTAGCTAAACTTATTTTTTAAAAAGGAAATAATAAGCTCAAATTCATGCAATAAGGAAAGAAGAAGGTGAAATCACTACAGACTCTGGAAATACAGAAAATCATCAACGCCCATTTCAAAAACCTCTACTCTCATAGGTTCGATAACATAGACGAAAATGGACAGATTCCTAGGAACACATGAAATACCAAAGCTGGGTCAAGAAGATGTAAAACTACTGAATAACCCAATTTCTATTAATGAAATTGTAAACATAATTAAATCCTTACCTACAAAGAAGAGCCCAGGCCCAGAAAGATTCACTGCAGGAATTCTACAAGAAATACAAAGAAGACATAATGCCAACACTCCTCAATCTCTTCAATGAAATTGAAAGGGAAGCAATTCTTCCTAAATCATTCTTGGAAGCAAATATTACTCTAGTACCACAACCTGAGAAACACCCAACTGAAAAAGAGAACTATAGGCCAATCTCTGTAACGAACATTGATGGAACAATCCTCAATAAAATATTGGCCAAAAGGATGCAGCAAATCATCAAGAAGATTATACACCACGACCAAGTGGGATTCATCCCAGGCATGCAGGGATGGTTCAACATTTATAAATCAATAAATGTAATCCATCATATCAATAGAGCTAAAAGTAAGAATCACATGATCATTTCTATAGATGCATAAAAAGCTTTTGGTAAGATACAACACAAATTCATGATGAGAACCTTACAAAAAATTGAAATAGATGGTCTTTACCTCAATATGATAAAGGCCTTCTACTACAAACCAACAGTCAGTATCATATGAAATGGCCAAAAACTGAAAGCCTTTACCTTAAAATCAGGCACTAGACAAGGATGTCCCTTATCACCACTCCTCTTCAACATAGTACTGGAAATACTAGCCAGAGCAGTTAGACAAGAGAGAGAAATAAAAGGAGTATAGATAGGAAAAGAGGAAGTCAAATTATCATTTTTGCAGATAACATGATATTCTACATAGAAGACCCCCAAAACTCCATTTAAAGTCTCCTAGGTACAATACTTAGGAATTTACCTCATGAAAGAAGTAAAAGATCTATACAGGGAAAATTATAATACCCTGAAAAAAGGAATTGAAGAGGATCTCAGAAAATGGAAAGACATCCCTTCTTCATGGATAGGAAAAATAAATATTGTGAAAATGAACATTCTCCCAAAACTTTTATAGATATTCATTGCAATCCCAATGAAAATAACATCAACATACTTCATAGATCAAGAGAAATCACTTCTAAAATTCATCTGGAACCAGAAGAGACCTAGAATAGCAAAGGCATATCTAAGTAACAAAGGTAAGGCAGGAGGCATCACAATTCTTGACTTGAAGTTATACTATAAAGCTACTGTAATAAAATCAACATGGTACTGGAATAAAAACTCATCTGAAGATCAATGGAATAGATGAGAAGATACAACCACAATTACAAACACACTCAATCACCTTATCTTTGATAAATGGGCCAAACATGTTCACTGGAAGAATCACAGTCTCTTTAATAAATGGTGCTGGAAAAACTGGCTCTCCATATGATGAAAACTAAAACTAGACCCATGCCTATCACCATGTACTAAACTAAAATCTAAATGGATCAAAGATCTGAATATTAAAATAGAAAAACTAAATCTGTTGCAAGACAAATTAGGTAAAAATCTTGAAAACATAGAGCTAGATAAAGAATTCATGAACAAGAATCAAGCCACACGAGAAATACTTTCCAAATTCAATAACTGGGATCATGTCTTATTAAATAAAAAGAGTCTGCATGTCAAAAGAAATCTCCTGCATAGTGAAAAGAAAACCCACAAACCTGGAAAAAAATCTTGGTGAGCTGCCTCTCAGACAAAGGACTTCTGTCTAAAACATACAAAGAATTAAAAAAAAATTAGAACCCTAAAATTCAAAGACCCAATCCAAAAATGGGCATCTGAGTTGAATATACAGTTCTCAGATGAAGAATACAAATGGCAAATAAATACATGAAAAAAATGTTCAGCATCATTACTCATTAGAGAGATGCAAATTCAAACCACACTGAGATTCCATCTCATTCCAGAAAGAATGGCCAGGATCAAGAAAACTACCAACAACGAATGCTGGAGAGGCTGTGAGGAAAAAGGAATGCTTCTGCACTATTGGTGGGAGTGTAGACTGGTGAAACCATTGTGGAGGTCAGTCTGGAGATTTCTCAAAAATATAGGATTGGAAGTCCTATATGTTCCAACTATTCCACTTCTAGGCATATTCCAGAAGAACTGAAAACATCATACCACAGTGATGTATGTGCACCCATGTTTATAACAGCACAATTTGTAATAGGCAGATCTTAGAAATAACCTAAGTGTCTATCAACTAAGGACTGGATAAAAAAGATGTGGTATTTTTATACAATGGAGTACTACTCAGCTCTAAATAATGATCACATTGAGATATTTATAAATAAATGGACACAACTTGAGACCATAGTCATAAGTGAAATAAATCAAGCTCACATGTATAAATACTGTGTAGTCTCCCTAGTGTAAAAAATGGTAAGAGTACATAAGATTTTATGGTAATCATGATTCCATATTACATTGCTTTGAAATCTTATAATGTTTTCATTCATTAGTTGGAACGGTTTTACTCTTTTTTGTTTGATTTTATTATCTGTGATGGTATAAACAGCAATTTTGAAGAAAACAAGACATTAAGATAGCCATTGCTGATTTAGTATCATGTTGCTTTGAAGTCATACCATGCTTTCAATTCTTCGGTTTCCATTGGTTCTATCATTTTGTATCTTATTGGATTTTAATATGTGATAGTATAAACAAATTTTTATGGAAAATGAAACAATATAGTAGCCATTGTTCGTATTGGTTATTTGGTTCTGATTGCCCTGTAATATTTTCACTCTCTTGAATGGTTTTATACTATTTTGTTATGTTTGATACTATTGTATGTGAAGGTATGCTCAACTAGAAAGGGACATTGTGGTAGGTATTGTTAATATCGTGTTGTCTTGTGGTGAAGTACTGTGTTGCTTACATTGTTCTGTTCTGCTTTGTTCTGTTCTCTTTTGTCTTAATCTCTTTTAAAAATTTAAAAACTTCAACATATGAATTTTGAGGGATATAAAAGCGTTTAAAACAGCATGAAAAAATATATTTTCTTACAAATTTTCTTTGTAAAATAAAATAGTAGACAAAAAATATAATAGATAAGGAAACCTGAGCCTTGATATAGAATTGACAACTATTATCAACAAATTTGTCAAATTAGATGCATTAAATGATTATTCTACTATTCAACAACATTTTCTGAGCAATTGTACATTATTCTACATGATGACTTTTATGAAAATAAAGTGTTTCAAATTCTCTATCTAAGAAATTTTCCTAGGAGAACAAATTAAGAATTTATACACTTCATTCTTGATACAAATCAACTGTTTGTGGACCTCCAACAGGTTGTTTGTTGAAATTCTAATGCCCCAAGCACTGATATTAGAACACACATTCAGAAGATCATGATGGTTGAGTCTTATTTCTGTCTTTTTAACAGGGTGATCAAGAGAGTTTGCCTCTCTTTCTGCTGTCCTTGAAGGCATAAAATGACTACTGTCTGCAAAACAGGTACTAAAGACTTCCTGAAATCTAGACCTACTACAATCTTAATATTAGACTTTTCAGCCTGCAAAATTTTTAGAAATTTTTTTATAAAAGTTATCTAAAAAAAAGTTATCTAGATTATGGTATACTTTTTATAGCAACTGAAATTAGTAAGCCTATCCTGTAATAAATTTTTGGCAATTATGTGTTTTAAAACTACTGGTGTTTCTTTAAAATTTTCCCTTTAAATTCAAAGCAGAAAATGAGCTTGAAATGTATGCAATATGTTAAAAAGTTAGAAACTACCAATGCCAACTAACTTTTAGTATCCTGTCAATCAATTAAAATAGCAATCCTCTTTTAGCTTTCTATGCTCTGGTTGGCAAAACTAGTAAATTATAAGTCACTAAGAGACTTACTGAAAAACATTATTGATTAGAGACCTACCGACCTAGAGGCAGAGGCCAGCAAAGGGTGAAAAGAGCACTGGCTTTGTCCACATCCAGCTCTGCCTATGCCCTTCTATGTTGCCCTCTGCAGCTCAGGGTGGCTGTGCCTCACTTTGAAAAGTATAAGAGACAGTAGATGTAAGAATAGCTGTTTCCCTTTGCGTAGTATTAATGGTAACTAGTACATATTTCTCATGAGTAATTCCACTTTTTTTAATGCTTTTCAGCCAGCTTTTCACTCCACTGTTAAGTGATAGCAATGGAATCTTTTGGGGTAGTTGGGAGACAGTAGACAGTCAGGAGAAACTTGAATTGCTAAAATGAATTGAAACTTCAGGATTCCCTAAACATTATTTTTATCCAAGCTAAAAAATAAAACATGACCTTTTAAAAAATGACTTTAAATTTTTATTATTTTTCCTCCACTTTCTATTTTATCTTGGCAACACCAAAGCACAAAGGAGTTTCTAAGAACATCACCACCATCACCAGCAGACACCACAATATCAAGATAGGAATGCTATGAAGTGGAGAAAATACAGTACATACAATGACTAGGAAATTTTTGACCTGGATAGTTGAGAACTGATTACATTATATAACTGATCTACCAGGGGCCCCCCTAGGTTAATTACCCATCTAGGTTAATGTAAAGCAAGTCCTATACACTTTGAAAACTTTGGAGGGAAGTCAAAAATTCAGTGAATAATTTTCTTCCATGACGTCAGGTATCTGAGGAATTGTTTAATTGTAAAACAATAAAGTATTTTTATGAGGTTCGGGTTTATGTTTGCATAAGAGCCAGGATAGTCAGTATTATTGACCAGAATTTATATATTACATTATTGGGGAGGCTGTAAGAAATTTAAACTCTATTTTCACCTCGTTTTGAAATGTGAAGAAACATCTACTTTGACCTGCATATGTAGTGGTGTTCTAGTAAAGTTATCTTAAAGAATTTCTGTCCCTTCCTTTTGGGCAAATTAAATCATTTACATTTTCTGTTTGAGCAATTGTAACAAACTACTCACGTGTGGTTAATAATATTGATAGGACTTTTTTATACAATATAATTTTTAGGAAGGTCCTGAAGCTTTTTAAAAAAAATTTTCTGAGACATCTTTGCTACTACAGCAAGGTGAATGTCTGTCCGTATTGCTCTGTTTGTTACTCATAAAAGGACCTATCTATTGGAATGCGACAGTAAGTAATAAAAAGTCATGTAGGAACAAAAAAGGCAAATATTTGAGCAGACAGATTCTTTTATAGAAATGCTACACTGAAGAAGGTAACAGGATGGGTAATTACCTAGGTGTTACCCATTCTGAAGTTGCTTCCAATCCAGCTGATCCTTGACAACTATGGAGCTAAGCTCAGAAGAGAAGTTTCCTTGCACACTGGCATCTTTATCCCTCTAACAACTCTGGGAGGCTTAGAAATTATGACTGGTGATCCTGATATGTCGACTTCACTGGATTAAGAAAGGCCTAGCTGAGAGCAAACTATGCCTCTGGGCATGACTGTTTGGTCAGGAAGACATGACCTGGAATACTACGTATGATCCTTCACCCATTCCTCCCTGGCACTGTGTCCCCTGCTCTCCTTCATGGCCATCATCAACCAAGTAGTTTTACTTGCCGCACCCTTCTGCCATGGAGTCAGCCAAGTTTAGACAGAATTCCTGAAAATATGAGCCAAACCTCTTCTCCTTTTAACTTGTGTATGTTAGGCATTATGTCCCAGCAACAGGAAACTTAATACAGTAAATTGATACCAGAGAAGTGGGAGCATTCCTGTTGTTCTGACCTGAGTATGTGCTTTAAAAGCCTTTCAAGC
This sequence comes from Cavia porcellus, assembly GCF_034190915.1. Taxonomy (NCBI): domain Eukaryota; kingdom Metazoa; phylum Chordata; class Mammalia; order Rodentia; family Caviidae; genus Cavia; species Cavia porcellus. The sequence goes on from NW_026947512.1 coordinate 25,280,352, forward strand.
TAGTTTTTGGGAAGTTTTAGAAAGGTTTGAAGATTCTGGTTAAAGAAGCCTTAGAATGTAGTAGGCAGACCCTTAGCTCAGGAGACCACAATGCTGATAGGAACGCAGCTAGTAAAAAAGTCAGGCTCAGCTGATTTCAGTTGGAAACAAGTGTTGGATTGATATTTGGACTAGAGGTCACGTTGGCCATATTCTGGAAGAAGTTTTGTCTTCATTTTGCCCATGTCCTGAAATCTTACAAGAGACTGGCATTAAGGATGCTACCTAATTCATCAAGTGAAGCAAATTTCAAGATAGCCCAACATTCAGAATGTGGCATAAGTACTCCTGGCTGCTTTCAGCTAGATTATGGTGAGAATGAGCAACAAAAGGCAGAGCAGAATAATTTGAAAACTTAAATTTTGGCCCAGAATATGTAAAGTTGGAGGAAAAGGTGTTATGACTGCTGGGTATTAGTGCCATTAAAAACAAACTATGCCATTTGTAACTGACAAGAAGAAAGATACCTAAGGACTTCTTAGTAGTAAGCAAAACACATTTTGCAGACCCAATGATACAAGTGTCAACTTTTCATCTGAGAAGACTGTCCTTGGAACTACTGCTCAAGAAAAATCTCTGTAACTGGTTCTACAGAATTTATTGCCCCATTCCCTGTTATCCAGGAGCTCAGTCAGACACTACTGTGGTCCTGTCTCAAGGTCTGGATAGTGTTTCTGTTGTGGGCAAACCTTGGCGCTGTCCACATGATGTGAGTTTTACAGATGTGGAAAATAAGTTATGTGGTCATGGAGACTTCCCCTCAGATTTCAAAGAAGAGACTGGGAGGCAAGGCCAAAAGTTCCTGTAATGGTCGTGCATGAATCTGTGGAAATGAAACTAAAGATTCAGTAGCAACTTCAAGAAGTCAGAGATGCCAGGAGAGTGAAAAAGGGACAACAACCCCGGAAAGCAACAGACTGTGAATGAAGCTAGTTGAAGAGACTTTGTAAGCTAAAACCAGCAGGTCAAGAGAGCTATGGAAACATATGACCTTTGAAACTCACCTTTTAGCACCGTGTGCCCTGAATGCTGAAAATGAAGCTACAGAATTTAACATTTACTCTACTGATTTTTCAGGCTTACAATGGACTAATTACTTTCTCTCCCCTTATCCTTCCTTTTGAACTAGGAATGTTTACCATGTACGATTGTATTTGGAATTCTCTGATTTGTTTTTGATTTTATAAAAATCAGGTAAGAGTTTTCTTCAAGTTTCAGAAATGATTTGGACTTGGACCTTTCTTACCCTTTGAGACTTTGGGAAAGTTTTGGAAAGGGATTATTTTGTTTCCTGTTTTTAGGCACCATTGTAAACTTGCCATTGTCTTTATTCGGAGATGGCTTAAGAATTCATTTGGGTGTAAGGCTCGTAAAAGGTTGGTGTTTTGACCATTAATCTGAATATGACAATTTCATTGGAATAAGAAATACCCAGTGGATTAGTAGAGTATGCTCGTGAGTAGATTTGGTGGTTCGCTGAAGCATGGCCTTGGACACACTGTATGGTCCCGCACTCCTTCCACTCTGGCGCTGCTCTACTTCCCAACCACCATGAACCAAGCAGCTTCAATCCACTCTGTTCTTCCACCGCGAGGTTTCTGTCTTGGACCTGGCTGATCATATATTTAATATCTTGAAATCATGAGTTAATTGAAGCATTTCCTCTTGTAAATACTGTGCATTTGGTATTGTGTGTCTAATGCAGCAATTAATTTGCCTTCTGATGAACTTAAACGAAATTTCAGAATTTTTCTTAAAGTGTGATTCTAACAAATACTCCTAGTGAATAACAACTGGGACTTTTAATAAATGATAAAACTGTATACTGTTCTGAGATTAAGATGATCTTTATATCATCTACTATAGGTCTTCCAATCTTTTATTTGGTCATATACAGATTGAAAAGTAGATTTGAAGTTAACCTGATTTAAGACTTAATTTCTAAAGAAATAATGATAAACCTTCTCATAGTTTATTTTAGACATGCTCAAGCTATTATAAAATCTAATACTGCTATTGTTGAGCTGCAATTTGTCAATTCAGTAAGGATGAACTACAAGTGCACTGATTATCTACATCCTTCTGCTAGTCTCTCTGGCCTCCCCAATACTCATAAAAGTCATTTGGGGCTGTAGGCACTGCCAGGGAACTAATGGACTGTTGCTTATGAAAAGCAATTAATTGTTCATTCTCTCACATATTTGATATGTGCAGACTCTGCTGAGAGGAGATCTTGGCCTCATTGCTAGAGACAACAACTGCTTGCTACATTATAGGGTCACAGGCTTGACTGTTTAGATCTAAGAAACATCTAGTCAATGCTTAATCTAAATAATACCTCATGTGATATTATCTCTAACCAAAAGAACTTGCCCCTCATACTTGGCAATGCTGAAGAGCATATTTAGAATAACATGGTGCCTTTTATGTGGGTGAGACAGCAGGTGCAGTATTTTAATTAGAAGAACAACCAGAGTCATAATTTATTGCAAAATGTCTTTTCCCTTTGGACCCAATGTAACATTGAAATTTCTTAAGTTATCTGTTTTGCCTGCCTCACATCTCAGCATTAATGTGTTTGTGGTATTTATGTATTCATGCTTTGATGATGAGGTGCATTAAACATTATGGCATTACTGCTCCTGCAAAAAAGTAAACATCAGAAGAAGTGACATCCTAAGCTTTACCTGGCACAGTTGTGTTATCTGTGACATTTAGAATGTCAAGATTTATATATATATATATATATATATATATATATAGATTTATAATATATATATAAGACATATTATATATATATATATATATATATATATATATGTTTTTGAATAATATTTGAAAGAAATATTTGGAGAAATATCAAAAATTTAGGCTGACTCACTGGCATTTCCTCATGGTTGAAGACCCCTTTAAACCCAACACATGTGGAAGTAAACTCATTTATTTCTCCACCACACCTGAACATCTTATTTAGAACCTTCTGCCTGCTTGGTCATCCTGTAGAGACACTTTGGGATTGTGTCTGACTCCTCCTTCTTTTTCACTCTTCATATAGCTTTTGTTCAACAGTTCCTAGCAAAAGGCTAAGAAGTGATTGTTGTCCAACAGTTCTAACATCCCGCCGACACCTTTCTCATGCTTTTACTATTAATGTGCACTGGTTCTGGTCTTATCATACTTCACACAGATATTGCACTAACCTGTCATGAGGCTATGTGTATCTCAATTAATATTTACACTTCTATGCCATCTCCTTATTATGAATTGATTCACTGGTAGGAACTGTATTTTAATCTTACTTTTATGTTGATTCTTCTGTGTTTGACAAACTCCATTGTCTAAACTTACCATGTGTATGTCTCAGTACATTTCTGCGAATATGTGTATGTTTAAAATTAAGCATCAGATAAATAAGACCAAGTGTAAATTCAAATGAGCCAGGTGACAATACTAGTAATAACATATACTATTTTTTGAGTGTCTACTTTATGTCAATTAGTTGAAACATACATTGTAAGTTCATTCCTACAACCTTTGGAGGCAGATATTACTGGTCATATTTCCAGATAACTATATAAAATATAAAAGAACTAGATAATTATCTACATCCAGCTGATTCAAGAGTCTTTTTATGCATAGACACAGACATTGTAGAGAAGAGAAGGTACTGTAAATAAGAAATAGAGAAATATCAACAATAAGCTTTGCTTGCTTGAGTTTATTCCAGATTCCCAACCTGCCCTCTAGCCTCTTTCAGGTGCATTATCAGAACTCATTTTACATCATGAAATTATATTTGAATGAGTGTTAAAACATAAGATAAACAGTCCCTGCATACATGCATATGAAATCATTTTCTGATTGCAAGCTTTCATTTGCAGTTTGACACACATATGTATGTAATTGCACACTGTGCACTTGTTAATATTTGCAGACCCAATACTTAAATTCCTTCATCTGATTTAACTGACAGATCTCTCAACAGAGAAAACTCAGTGCTTTACATAGGAGGATAGCTACAACTTAGTGTAAATTATTTGCTACCTTAAGAAATTGCTATAAATCTTTTCTACCTTGAATTGATCTACTAGGCTAGCAGCTAAGATTGATTATAAGATTATATTATAGATTATTCAAAATAGCTTCCATATATCTAGTCAAATGCAGCAGATGTTGAGAGTAACAATATAAGATCTTTTTCAGATTTGAAATTACTTTAAGAATCAAATCATAAACTTTCATGAGCAACATATGCCTGAAGATGATTAAGTCACTTTGTATCACAAGTTCTGGAGAAATGTTGTGCCTGAATTGTATTTCTGTGTTGAAATTTATCTTGAAAACTGTTCTATAGGTATCTTCCTTCTGTGCATTACTGATTCCTTTTATTATAAGCTTCCTGGCTAACAAGAAAAATTCTAAACTGATCAATTTTACTAAGATTGATATTGAAATCATCCATTGTCACACAAGGATTTGCTATAGTTCAACAACATCCTTTAACTGTTTCTAATATTCCAAGAACTGTGTTATATATTTTTATCCTAATCTAAAATAATACTGCCAGTTGGGTACTACTGTTTCTATTTTATAAAGAAGCTGAAACCAAAAGGTGCCCACTAAGGTCAGGCATTTAGTAATGATATGCACTTAGTTTGGATTTTGAGAGCAGAATACAGCTTTATAGATTGTTTCCCTAAGTCTCAAACCTATTAACCACTGCATATGCTATTTTGGAGTTTTTATGGTCTCTGAAGTATAAAGACTGTGATATCCAGCACACCTTGAGAACTTAATTAAGCCAAATCCCTAGCTAGATAATAGACTACACATTTAGAACATAGTACTATCAGTGAAAATTTATAAAGCTTTAAAGAAGCATACATATTTAAAATACTTCCCCAATTAATGATTAACATTAAAGCTAGCCATATGAAAACAAACCTTTTAAATTGTGTATCTCCAGTTTGCCTGTGCAATATAACCACAAGTTTGGATCATCTTCTCTTTAACATGTTTTAACTATGCGATCAAATGTATAAGTAATTTTCTTAATATCTTTGTGCCTCAGTTTCTTCTTGTGTATTAAGGAAGTAATGTCCCTACTAGAATTGTTATGAGAATGAGCTTAATGCTCACTGAGAATACTGTTATAATTGTTATCATCATTCTTTTAAAATCTTAAGAAGTAAATTAGATGACAAAGCATTTTAAATTGTATTGTATTTCAAAATAAGTGACTGAAAATAAGGTATAAATAATCTATACAATACACTACATTTCCTCTGCAATTTACTTGCTTAGAATGGAGAATTACTCCTTTACTTTTTTTTTTTTTCACAATAAAACATTTCTGGAGAAGGTGATGTAAGAAATTCTTTTTATCTCCAATAAGTATTTATAAAGTATTTTGAGAAGACAGTAATTTCTTAACACTCACGTAACATATTTAAGTTTCTTAACATCTTTTTGTATGTCTTTATATTTACAGCAATGTTATGATGTTGGAAAGCTAAATATTACCACACTTGCTTATGAAAATAGAAAGTGATTGTAAAAGTGGTTTCATTAAACAAACACATATGAGGAACTGCAGTGTCCTAGTTTATCCCATTTGCATAAAACCTTTTCTCTAATGAGGAAAAGAGAACACAAGACGACTTAACTATCTTAAAACTATTAAGATTTTCTCTCTGGTTATGAAAACTTTTAGAAGCTTCTCACATAAACACAAGAGGAGTTGGAGAAGTGAGTCCTATTCATTAAACACAGATAAGTTTTTTATTCTTAATATCATTATTCAAAATTCATTTTCTCACTGAGGAGACAAATTAAGCTTTTAAAAGCATTTTATAATAAATTCTTTCAAATGGTGGCTTTCTGCACCTGTCTTAATTTATTTCATCTTTGAAAACAGATGATCCAATATAAAAATAAAATGTTAAATTATAAAAAACACTGTTGACAGATTGTTTAATAACTCCCAATATTCTCATATAAAGTTTAAATGTTTTAGGTCAATATGTATAACATCAAACATAAACAATTATGACCAAAAATAATGGCAGAAAATACACAAGCATTCCCTATTTTCTTTAATTTAATGGACCCTGTGTTAGTCATCTGTCTACTGCAATGTCAAAATACTTAAGAGGATTAACTTTTAATGAAGATTTATTTTGGATCCTGGTTTTAGAGGGTGCAATCCATGGTCACTTAGCTCCCCTTATTTTGAGCCTGGGACAAGACAAAAGATCATTGTTTAAAGCATGTAGGAGAACAAAGCTGTTTATCTCATGATGGCAACAAAGCAAGGGTCTTGTTTTTCATATCCAGCCCACTACAAAGCCTTCAGGAACACTTATGAAGTTAGAATCTTCACTATCACCTTTTAAAGATCCAGTCTTTGAACTTCACTATATTGGAGATCAAGCCTTCAACATATGAGCTTTTGGTAGATACTTAAACATCCAAATTATAACAGTTTCCATTATAAACTGACTAATCATATGCAAGCAAAAGAATTAGGTGAGATTTAGCAAAAAACAACAAAAAAAGAGAATCATTGTTTAATACTTTGATTCTCTTTCTGCCTAAAATGCCAACATAATCACTACAGCCACGTTTTAGTGACTTTTCTTATTGCTGAAACAAAACACCTGACAACCAAAGTGTTAAATTTGGAAAAGTTTATTGTGGCTCACAATTTGTACAGATTTCATTTCACAGTTGGTTGGATTCAAAGCAGGGTGGTGTGGCAGCGGGTACCACAGAGGAGAAATGGTTCATGGCAGGCATAAGGCAGCAGGGCAGCAAAGAAGTGGTAAACAATAGATGCCCTCTTTTGGTCACTTATATTCTACCAAGGCTACCTGCCCTTAGGGTGGGTAGCACTCACAGCCCAAGTGAGCCTTCCTTTATCTGCACTCAGAACTCTGCCAAACCAATCAGTGGACACATTTACTAATCACACACCCTTGATCCCAGCATCACTCACTCTAGATCTAGCTATCACTGAAAAGCCACACCTATAATGGAATGAGGGGACATCTAGAAACAAACCATAAAAAATCATAACAGAAATGAAGAAAAGATCAGTAAAATCCAACAGCTATTACACAGAGCACTTTTTGGCTACTAAACTAGTCTCTAATTCCTTATTTCTTGATTTTGTACTATTATAAAATAGATGAATAAATGAATGAGCATATTAGTCACTTATAGAATGAATTAATTTTGCTTTTATCAAATTTATTATCATTTGAAATTTCATAAAACCATACCCAATTATTAAGTAAGAAAAACATCCATGGGAAAAATGATAATATATGAATTTGACAGTAATTTAAAGTCAATGAGCTTATTCCTTATTTATATAGTAACTGATCCTACAAAGTTAGCAGTATGAGATATGTGAAGTCAATACTTAATTGATGAAAACAAAGTTATTATATATAACATAATATTGTTCAATATAATATGTACATCACAATTACTAGTATCTCACTTGTTGTAAACTTTGTGAGCCAATGTTCTACTCCGAATCTAGAATGCTCACCAGAAGCCAATGTGTTGAAGGTTGGATCCTCAATCCATGTTACTAAAGTTGCAGTGTTGGAAACTTCAGCAATAGGACCTAGAGAAATTTAAAGGATATATTGGGTTGCTGGCCTATCTTTATTCTTTCTGTGTGTCCTCTCTACTATGAGATTAGCAACAACTCTTACCATGCACTCTCACCATGATGTGCCTTGACACAGGCCCAAAGCAACGGATTCAAGTAACCATGGACCAAAATCTCTAAAATTGTTGATCAGTTTAAGGTTTTGCACCTTTTAGGTTGATACTTTATTGTCAGGTATTTTGTTACAATAGCTGAAAACTGACAGTGTTAAAGTAATAATTATTGTAGGCCGGAGGACCTAAATGTCAGAAACTGAATTTGTTTTTATTCTTGATTTTGCTTTAGATCAGTTCAGTTGCCTTTACAAACCATGAAGCTATTTAAAAGAAAGAAGATAGAGCTAATAGACTGAAATAAAACTAAAGATCCTGTAAAAGAGCAATACCCATAGATATAAAAAGCCAGTTAGTCCAGAGTCATACACACAGGTAATGGTTAACTGTTTGAATGAGCTCAAGGAGCCTATACTTCCTTCTAATGTTGTGGCTTAGCTATACTTTTTGACAGAAGCTGTAGTAAAATGAGGCATAGAAACTTAACCACAGACCCTTACAGTATCAGCCTGCCAACCACTACCTGGTATCTATGAGCAATCTGCGGACAGTCACAGATTCAGACAGTTTTACATAAATACCTGTGTCTTCTGTTCTTTAAAAACTATCCCTAGAATGACTATGTACATTAAATACACCAATATTTTTGTTAAGTTGGGTGAGATAAATATTTTAAAAGATACTTTTTACTAGGTTTAAGTGACACACACACAAAAAAATACTTATTTGAGAAACTCCACCAAGGAGCCTGGATTCATATCCAGCGATGGATAAGAGCAAATGATGATGGGCTGCAAAGATATTGCAAGCCCTGAATCTGTTGTATCTTGTGTAAATTCTTGTTCACTGTGCTGTTACAGGGCCTGCTTTCTAACTGTTTATACCCCATTTCCTAGCAGACAGAACAACTTCAAGAGGTTCCTCAAATTTATCATAGTAAGTGCTGAATATTTTATTGCCTCTTGAAATTTTGCCTTAGTAACAAATAGCTTCTGTATTCAATGTTTTTAAGTTATATAGTTTATCAGGGATAAATAATAAAACATGGTAATTAATGACAATAGATTAAATTCCCTATCATCATTTTAGTTAAAACTGACCTTACAAGTGATTTATTTTTCATATATAATATGTGTGAATTATAATTGTAAGAATATTGAATTATAAACTTAAAAGTTAACTTGAGAGGCATTTGAGAATTGAGTATGTAAGATCTATGAAGTACCAACTACTAAATCATTATCTCTTGTCACCAAATCGGTGGTTTTCTACAATACATTAACTTTTTAATTAAATTAAGTAACATAAAGTTAAAATATCATAGGTGGAGAAATTATCCCAAAGGGTGTTAATAAAAAAACTGCAAAAATCAGTGAAGGGTCTTGAAGTCTACCTTGTATGTTTGGGTGAAGCCAATGTAGCACCAAAAGTCCTTATCAGTGAACAAAGGAGATCAAATTCAGAGGAAACACTTTGAAGATACTCTTGGTTTTGAGGATACAGGAAGAAACCTGTCTATTCCACAAATCAAGTAATCAGGTGAATTCAAGAAACAGATTTTTCCTTGGACCCTCCAAAAGGAATGGACCTGTGGACATGTTTATTTAGGCCTAGGAAGGTTTGTTTTCAATTTCTGATGTCCAGAACTCTAAGACCAGGGGAAGAATGTATCCACATCACAAGGGAGAGCTAGATTTATATTTAGATGTCCCTTCGAAGCCTCATGCACTCTTAGGTGGGACTTTTTGGATGAGATTTGTTCATGGGGGTGTAAAGCCTGGTGGGTCATCCTGTATGCTATGCCATGAGCTATTTCTCTTCTGCCATGCCACCCTGCCTTAAGGCCAAATGACTAGCAACTGAAACATCTACAAACTGTAAGACAAAATCAATTTTAACTCCTTTAACTTTTGGGTTCCAGTTATTGTATTTCAGCAATGAAAATAATAACTAAGACAGATTTTACACCAGAGAAGTGGGTTATTGCTGTGATGTTACCTACCTGATTATGATTCAGAAGCCTTTGGAAGTTGCTTATATAAGGAGTTTGGCAAGAGTTTGAGACACCAGCTGGAGAAGCAGCCCTAGAATGCTGTTAGCTGAGATTTGTGGGAGAATCTGGTCAGAGCTCAGAACATCAGGATGTTGACTGCAGTGCAGCTGGAAAATACCAGGCTCAAGAAGTTTCAGGTAGAAAGAGGGACCCCATTGGCAGTAGGACTGCAGGTCACGGTGTCATATTTTGGCATTTTGCTTAAGTCCAGAGATTTTTCAGAAGAGATTAAGGACACCGGATTCATTAATCTGGCAGTAGAAATTTCAAGTTAGTTTAATGTTGAAGCAGTGGCTTGGTTTCTGTTGTGGGCCTTTAGGCAACTCTGCTTGAGAATCAAGAAGAAACAACTCAGCAGAATGATTTAAAAACTTTCATGTTGAACCAGAAAAGAAGCTCCAGTAAGTTTGGTTTCTGCAAAGTGGAGCAAAGATGAATTCAGTTGCTGAAAAGATTAAGGTTAAAAAGTCAAGTATTTTGGAACAGGACAATAAAAAAGTTGTTATGAAAGCATCACAAGAACCAGAAGGCCTCCACTGTTTGCATGCTCAAAATTCCAAAAAAGAAAAATTTTGCTCTGAGAAGAGAGCCGTAGGGCCCTGTGCTCTAGAACTGCAGTAGCCTAGAGAACAAAAGTTGATCCCCTGAAAATAATTCAGCATTCTCAGCCACTCAGGCCCTCAGAGGCCTCTGACACCACCAGCAAGTTGCAAAAAGGCTCAACTCTTACTCCAACTTGTGGTAGACCTGGGTATCATTCATGTGACATTGGTTTTAGGTGCATGAATAATGCAAGACACGTGGGATCAGGAATCTTCCACTCATATTTCAGAGGAAAGCCTGTGCCACTGAGACTGTGAAACTGTGAGGGTGAAACAAATATAGTACAGACACCAGGGTGCTGGAAAAACCAGGAATGTGGGGTGAATGAGGAAAGCTTCAAAGATTAAGCAAAGCTGCCTCAAAAGAGTAACCATTGGGGCTGTAGTCACTTGCAGTGCCACAGGGGTGGGGCCACCCAATCACTTTTGAGTTCACATTTCACCACAGATTGCACAGGACTTAGACATGGAATTTCAAGATTTTAATGTGGCCCTGTTGGATTTCAGTCTTGACTTGTTCCCATTCCATTCCATCCCCCTATTTAATACTTTTGGAATATAAATATTTATCCTATGCTACTATATGTTGGAAATATTTTACTTCTTTTCAATTTTTCCAGAGACTCATTGCTAAAAGTTGGGTTTTTAACCTCAGAAACTCTGTACTTGAACTTTTCACTAATGCTGAAATTTTGGGGACTTTGGCAACTCTTAGAAGTGGACTAGGTGCATTTTGTACAAGGGCATGTATGTGAATCTTATGAGATCCAGGAACAGAATATTATGATTTATACCAAGGTGTCTTTCCAAAGCCTCATGCACTCATTGATGAGTCTTTTTGGAGGCAATTGATCCATGAGGATGTGATACTCATCAGTGAATTAGTTCCCCAAAGATTTTATAGCTAGGAGTTATGTTGGAAGGTAAAGCCTGGTAGAAAGAGGTGAGTCACTGTGTGTATGCCCTGGAAGAATATGCATCCATCCCACTCTATCCAACTCTGGCTGCCTGTTTTCCATGCCATGAGCTCTTTCTTCTCCATGTCCCACTCTGCCTTAACACCCTGTTTGGAGTGAGCCATCTATGGACTGAAACCTCTACAAACTGTGAGCCAAAATAAAACATTATTCCTTTAAATTATGAATATTGGGTATTGTGTCTCAGTGATGAGAAAATAACTAAGACAGGGGCAACAAATATTAAATGATAGAAGTTCAAAGGAATAGTGACAGGTTGACCTGGAATATGTGCAGACACATGCGAGAAGATGCATGAAGGTACTCATATGCCCTGCTATTATAAGGAATTTGAACAATGAGGAACAATGGGGGAATGATTTCACTGTATTTGCATTTTAAAAATAGCAGTCATAAACAGTGTAGTGAGACTGAAAAGTAATGACAGCAGTTAAGAGCACTGTAAAGAGCACTGTTCCTTACAAGCATATGATGCAGTAGAGATGTCTGTATAGGAGCACTGGAGTGTGGCAAAGATGTAGCTAAGGTGATGCCTGGACACCAAAGAAAAACTTGTTTCTGCTTCTGATTTGCATGAATATCACTGAGATGATGTGGCAGGGTCAAAAGTACAACTGCTGTCTGAATGTCTTAGCCCTTTACCTCTAGACCTCTACAGGTGGAACAATAAGAATATTTAATAAACTGGAGGCTTCTTTTTGTAAAATTAGGAGTATAAAGTTTAGAGCCTTACCATATGGCTTAAATCTAAATTGTCTCCAAAAGTCTTAAGGGTCCAGAGGTGAGGCTTTTTGAAGGTGATTAGATCAGGAGAACACTGTCTTCATCCGTGGATTAATACATTGACAGTTTGATAGCTGAGAGTGCTACTGGGAGGTAGAGCCAGATAGGAAGAGTTGGGTCACTGAGGTGGCACATGGAAGGGTATGGTATTCTTATCCCCGTGTCTTCCCTTGTCTCTGCTTCCTGGATGCCATGCGTAGAGAAACTTACTCTTCTAAGCCCTTCACCCTGCCATTTCTGCCTCGCATCCAGCCAACCATGAATGGAACCTTTTGAAATAGGAACCCAAAATAAAATTCTAAACCTTAAAGAGTTTGACTCTTCTTAGCATGTTTTTATTTACTGAATGAAATCAGCACCATATTCAATTTGTATAGACATAATGACAGAGTTATAATAAAATAAGACTCAATGTGATGATTTTAATCATATTAATATGATGCAAAACTTGTAAACAGACTGAAAATTGAAAATGTATGAGGATAATATCTTGGGTTCTGGATTAATTTTAAATTTTCTAGGAACATCACTTAGTTAATTACCATACTTGTATTGTCCTGTTAGACTCTTATGAGCCTTAACATTTCCTCAAGCAGCCAATGCAGCCTGAATTCAGGGTGTTATTCAGAGGATGCTCATGTCTAAAAGGAACACAGCTGTACTTGAATTTGAAGCACGAGAGCTACCTAAGTGGCTTTAATAAAAACAAGCAACTGGAATATTGACCTAAACAAATATATTATAGAGAATAAATATAAATAGAAAGACAGACAGCCTACTAGGACTTTGTCAATATTTTGAATTACATGGGAACCCAGAAAAAAATTTGAAAGGAGTGAGAGTTAGTTGAGATCACCAACTCCACTATGATCAGAGACATAACTTTGAAACTATTTTGACGATTGTCTTAGTTACTTGTCTCATAGCTGAGGCAAAGCATCTGACAATCAAAGTTAAAGGATGAGGCTTCAGTTCACAGTTGGCTCCATGGCAGGGTGGCATGGTAGAGAGGCATCACAGAGGAGGAACAACTCATGGCAGGCACAAGGCAGCAAAGCAGTGAAGTAACGAAGAAGCATCAAGCAACACCAGCAGCCCTTTCTGTCCCTTGTATGCTTCCCAGGATACATGCCCGAGGGTGGGGAGCACTCACAGCCAATGTGAGCCTTCCAATTGTCTACACCCAGAGCTATGCCAAACCTTTTAGCAATTTAGTAATCAAACCCCCTTAATCCAGTAACCTATGCTTAATCTCAACATCATAAACTCTAGATCCAGCCACCTCTGAAAAGACCCACCTAATAACCACATGGGACTTTGCGGGGGATATCTAGACAAATCATAGCAAGTGTCAATTCTGTCTACTTTGCATGATAGATCTTGGTTATGTTATATTATTATTAAACAGAAACTTTTTAAAAGCAATTTTTAAGATATACAAATCAACTTTGTGTACTCATCACATCTCTTATCAGTTCAACAATTTTGGTCAGAAAAAAATACTTAAATCTCAATTTTGTCATCTGTAAAACAGGAATAATAATACTTTCCTCAAGAGTCCCTGTGATATACAATTAAAGAGCTTAAACACTAGAGTTTTAGCTGCAAATCTTCCATTCCTCTGAGCTATAGGCTTTGGCTGGTCTAACAGCTAACCACATCATATCTCAGGCACCTTCTGCTTCTGCAAGCTGTCAAGGACTGACTGAACATGAAGACCACCACGTGTAGTAAGATCTCAACATCAGCGATATAAGCCAAGAATGCTGTAAGATTTGGTACCAATGCACTAGCAATACCCATGAGATATAGATAAACATCTATAAATGATTTGACCTAAAATTTTTTATGTGTTTTATACATTGAAATTCTACTGATCAATAGATATGCATGTACATATATATAACAATGATATGAAAATTAAAGATGTTAACAAAGGATATTTGCATGCGTAAAAACAATTGAGAATTTTAAGTTGGCTTGATACAAACAACATACAAATCTTAAGACCATTGCTAGTAGATGACTTTCAAGCAAAGGACAACATGGTGAAAAGGAGACACATGGCCTTGTCCTTGTTATTCCAGCTAGAACCAGTCTGGGTGATTCCTGTGATTGATACAAAAGTCCCCAGTTGATCTGCCTGCTGACCACAGACACATGACTGAGTTTTCAGAAAAGCCCATCCCTGCCCAGTAAGCCTCTGAACTAAATAAATACTTGCTATTTAGGTCATTAAGTTCTGGGGGAGTCATTATGGTTTGCTGTGGTAATACATAATTTATGCCAAAATTAGATCTAAGAGGAGTGATATCATAATAATGTCTAAAATATATGCTACTGGCTTTGAAAATAGGTGGCAGGAAGTAGCTGACAAAATGGCAATCTAATGCAAAGTTCAGAAAAGAAATAGTGAAACAAATATCATAGGGCTATAAAAATGGAGAGTTAGAGATAAAGTGGTAGAAAAATCTGTGTTCCATTTCAATTTGGTTAAAAAGAACTTTAGGTAGAATACTGAAAGTGTCAGCTGGTGATACTAGCTGTATATAATAAAAGACAGAAAGAGATGTTATAAATAAAGAACCGAACAGTTTGCAAGAAGAATTTGGAGAAAATGTAGAAAGAAATGACTTATTGGGTTAGAAAATAAAACTGTTCTTTATCTCAATCCTTTCTAGTCAAAAAAAAGAAAGACTGTGAAAGTAAAGTGTGGCTTAGAGAAAGATCAAATGAAGTGTATGCTTCTTTTATTATACTTCTGGGTGGCTAAAAGTGTTTCCCTCAAAATTAAAAATAGTACTAGCATATAACGTAGCAGTCCCATGAGTGGGCATTTATATAAAGGAAATGATACAAGTATGTTTAAGACATTTGCTCTCCCATGTTCACTCTAAGAGTGCCCACCAAGACAAGTAATGGAAACACCAAGGTGTCCGTAGACTAAGGAATAGGTAAGAAAAGTGTGGTACATATAAACAATGGAATACTATTTAGCCATAAATAGACCTTGTCATTTATCACAACATGGAACTAGAAGTCATTATGTTAAGTGAAATAATCCAGGCACAGAAAGACAAATACTGCACAATGTCACCCACATGTGGAATCTAAAAATACCTGATCTGATAGAAGTTAAGAGTACAATGTTGCTAGAAACTGGGGAAAATAGTGAAGGGATGTGGGTATCAACCAATTATTACTAAGTTACAGTTCCATAGAAAGAAGACGTTCTGTTGTGCTACTCTCATTATAGATAACAATAATATTCTGTGCACTTCAAAAAGCTATATCAAAGAATATGGAAAGTTTTCACTATAAAGAAATGAAAAATGTTTTAGGAGAATGATACATTTAACCTGATTTAGATATGACATGTATATAGATATTAGAACATCATATGGTAACATTATGAGTACAATTTTCATGTTTTTATATAGTTAAGAATAAATTAAATTTAAATTACAAAGTAATAAAGTTGATTCCTAGTGGACTGTCTTAGTTAAAAAAAATTGGGTTATAAATATCCTAGGGCTATTATCTCACATGGGCTTGATAAGTCTTAAATATCTGTAATTAAATCTATGGATATAAAAGAAATATAGATATTAATTTTATAATTGGAATTAAATAAAATCAGATGCATTGAAAATCTGAAACATTTTTAAGGGAGCTATACAATCAAAATTGCTACCAGACCCTTTAGGCTATTTGAAAATCAGTCTTCTGGATTTGTGAATTTCTCTAAGGAAGAAGGAAATGGGAGAATTCCTCGAAGATGATATTTTCCACTGTTGCCTTTGTAAACAAGAAAGAAGGGTAGAAAACAAAGTATCAGAAGGCCAAGCCACGTACCCACAGGCAACACCAAAATCATAGAGAACTATTAATGTACTACCACCGTATGTAAGAACCAAGAACTGACGAAGGAATATGCTTACTCTAAGAGGAGATCATCTGGCAATCTTTGCTCAGAATTTGAGAATGGTGTGAGCTAATGAGAGTGACCTGTTCTATCTTAATTCAGTTCCTTTGGGAATAGGAGCATTTGTTATGGTTATCTGGAAGCTCGTTTAGCTTTGTGTGCTACCAGGATTGGCAGGACATGGTAAAGATGGCTTTTCTTTGAACGCCAAATCACTAAGAGGAATGATATCAGGATCTGATGTAGCATTTGAGCTCCTCAATTTTGAACCATGTGCAATTGGACATATTTAGGGTAGCCCTCCACAGAATGCAGGACTATATGTATGGGACATGCTAGCTATGATAGACGTAAACTGTGTAGACGGATGAGAAGAAATGCTCACAGTGTTTCTCCTTGACTTCTCTACAGACCTTTTTCAGTTCAACTTTGCAGTCTCTGCTACCGTGAATCTCTAGAATTGGAAATGGTCTTGGAATTTCCACCTATCTAAATACTGAACTTTATGCTGGTACTACAGTACCTTCATTACTTTTGTTTGTGGTACATTTTGAAATTGGCAAGTGTAAATCTTCCAGGTGAATTCATTAAAAGCGATTATTTTGGATATCTAAAATATTCAGTGTTGAGCTAAACTCTGAATATCAAGTAACAAAAGTACTTAGTTAAAAATGGAATCAAAATCTAGTTAAAGATATGTAATTTGTGTTGGACAAAGTTCTATCTGGTACTTTCCCTATAAATATGAAAGTTTTTGGCTTTTTTTTCTTATCAGAGTGCCAGTTATATAATATATGCCTAATAAATGTTCATTCTATTTTAAATCTGCTTTCTTCTCACAAAAAAGTAATACTGTATAGGTTAAAATTGACTTTAACAGCTATTAGATATTCAATTGTAGAGATTTTAGGTAAGGGGATTTTTGTATTGTTCACTACGTGACTTTAACAACATCTTGCAGATATAAAGTTAAAATATAGAGTTCTTGCCAAAACACTCAAAGAATGCAAATTTTCTGGTCTAGCTGCCTGGTACCACATACAGCAACGCAAGGCCAGTTACCCACGGTATTGACCAAGCTAGGAATGATAATATCCGGCAAGCTGGGCTGCTTTGCTTGTCAATACAGTGATCCCAAGAGAGCTGTCAGGCATTTTATGCCTGATGAACTGTACAGCAGCCTATGCTTCTCTGACTGCATTCTCCCAGTCTCAAATGTGGAGGAATAACAGAGACATAAACCCCTGGCACCTCTACTTAGTGGCCTGGAACACTGAGTTTCTTCCAGGGCTGATTTCTGGGTATTGCTCAGATTTCCTAGAGAAAGAGCAAGTCACTTGAGTCAGTAAACTTATTTCAAAGGTTCTCTGTTATTGTTCTTTAAATTCCTTTTTTTATTGACTCCTCCATCAACATCTCCTTTTAACATTTTCTCCGCTCTACTGGAGGTTACACTGTCTTATGGAAAGTATACATTTCATCACATTTTTTGTGCTCTTCCTTAATAGCTTCAACACTGCAATTTCCTTGGCTTTCTGTTTTCTCCTTCCTACCCCCACTTTACCTAATCATCTTTAGGCCTTACCTAATCATCTTTTTGCAAACATTTCCTGAGAAGGGATGTATTACAATGCATTTTGAAGAAAATGGTGACAATTTTAAAGCACTGGAGGACATTTGATATGCTTTTGGGTAGCTATTACATCCCAGGTGTTTTCCTAGCTGTTCAAGACATGTCCATGAGCAAGATGAAAAATTCCTTTTCCGTGCTGTTGAATAAATATTTGTACACATAGGAAATGCTATGAAAAACTGTAAACTTCTATTAAGTGATTCATTTGGTCAGAGATTCCTGGAAAAACTTGATATGTGAAGGATAAATAAAGGGAGGTTGGTGGAAGGAACATTTCAGCCAAAAGAAATAATTTCAAGTCAGGGATTGTGATGCCTCCTGCTTTGTCTTTGCTGCTTAGAATTGCTTTTGCGATTCTAGGTCTCTTCTGGACTTTATAATATCTAATGAGATAGACAATTCCTTTTAAGGAAACAAGAGACAATGTTGATAACCATTGTTGATGACCTTGTACTCTGTTCTACATCATGTGCTATGTCTATCCTTGGTTTGGACTTACAGCTTTGTTTTGCCATATTTGACTTTATTATCTCCCCCCCAAGAGAGTAATGAGAACTGAGGAGTAATAAAATCCAAAATGTGTAAATTTTGTTATAAAAAAGAGAGGGAGGGAAAAAAAAAAAAAGAGCTCTAACGGATATAACAACAAGTGTGTTTAGGGATGTTAAATAGCTGACTATATTAATGTTTTTGGATCATTGAACACAGCTGTCTGCAGTCTCTCCGTTTGAATGTCTACTTTGTATTCTTTGATACTGTGATTTGAGCAACTATTTCCAAGATGATATTATGTAATCTATTAACAGGTGATTTCTTACTGTTATGTTTATTTTTTTTTGTAGTTCTGTATTATGTGTAACCTTACACTGCTTTGTCTTGTTTTGTGTTTTTCTCTTTTTCCTCTTAAATAAAAAAAAAAAAAAAAAAAAAAAAAGAAATAATGCGGGGAAGTCCCGGGGTGGGAGAAAACTGTTTTAAGATCTGAGAGAAATTCAGTATGGCTAGAACTTGAAAAAAGAAGAAAAATAAAGTTCTGCGGTGGGAGGAGATCCATGAGATCAGTACTTAAAGATTACTTGTTGAATATCACGTAATGTATAGAGGAAGAGAAATGATAGGTGCCGTATTTTCAAATGACAAATCTAGGATTGGGCCCATATTCAGAGAGGGAGGTATTTGGTGTAATTACCAGTTAATTTTCCAAGTTTAGTGGAGAAGTTTCAACAATCTCAATGTCTTATTCATGTAACAACAAAGAGAAATCGATAAGGGTTTTTCCCGCTATATCCTGAGATCTCTATATCCTGAGATCTCTATATCCCGAGGTACAGAAAATGCAAATGTGACAGCAGTAAGAGGAGCTACAGAGAGTGACGTGTTTGAACCCTGAGATGGTAGAGACTGTGCTTTATGGCAAGACATGGCGATCCAAAGTGCCAGGATGAGAAGGGTATAATTATTATTAGAGATGGGTAAGGCCATTAACAATTAGAGGCATGTGAAATAGCAAGACTAGAAAACACAAATTTTTTTTTTGGTCTTTTTCATTTTTATTGGTATCGGGGATCCAACTCACGAACGCCTGCTTGCAAGGCAGGTACTTATGCCGCTGAGCTAAATCCCCAGCCCCTGAAAATACAAATTGTATAATGTTCTTAAATGTTAAAGTCTATTGAGTTAAGCTTTTGCTAAGATAAAGTTGTTTTCACCTGCCTGACTTCATCTTCTGGTTTTCAATAAATTGGACTCTTCATCTGAGTAATAAACTCAGTCTGTGTTGCTTATAAAAATTGAGTACATATGATCTCAAGTCATAGATTAAGGAAGGTGACAGCAAGAGCCAGGGTCCTTGGAGCAGATCAGAAATTGAGTGACTCATTAGCCTCTGCAAATTGCATGCATTTCTATTTTTACCTTCAATTAGGACCCTGAAAGGCAAGGTTAGGGGACCTGGGATGAGCCAAGGCAGTGCGCTTTTCTGATGAAGCCTGGAAGTCCTGGCCATAAACTGTTACAAAATTTGTCATGGTGATTCTCGTGTTTTGATTCTCTGCAGTAAAGCTCAGACTTTAAAGGCAATTCCATGTCATTTTGGGGGAATGAGTTGGGGGGAATTGTGCAAAAGGTTCAAAAAATACTACAAACAACCTCCTTACTTTAAGCAGGAAAGAAGTTTTGTTTTCCCAAGTGATCTGAAGTCAGCGAGGACCTCCTTGTGGGTTTCTCTGCCTCCTTTGCTTTTGTGGCAGTGAAATAACTTTGATTTGGGAGAGTCGTATGCGTACAGGGTCTTCACAGTTTGTTTTGAAGACGGTTTCCTGTTTGAGCCAGCAAGGGTACTTTGACAGTATTACTTGCCTTCTGGACTCTTCAGTGTCTCC
Organism: Cavia porcellus; assembly: GCF_034190915.1. Lineage (NCBI taxonomy): Eukaryota > Metazoa > Chordata > Mammalia > Rodentia > Caviidae > Cavia > Cavia porcellus. The sequence continues at coordinate 25,300,482 of NW_026947512.1, forward strand.
TCTTACTTCTTGGAAACAGACTAAGAAGTTATAATTCTGTTTCCTAAATGCTTCATGCTTATTTTTCTGCTATGTCTGTAATATATATGTATGAGTCATTTTCCAAATGTTTAAAAGAAAAAAATATTGTGTCAGAGTTTGTTGTAACAACTTGAAGTTCTTGAAAGAGGCTGAAGCCTCTAATGGAAACTGCACTGAAACAGAAAGCGTGATACTGGCTTTCTACTTGACTTTGTCATTCCTTGGCTACAAGAACCTGCACCAGCCAATGTGTCTCTGGACGTCAGTTTACAGGTCTTATATGCAAAAGGGAATTGGATTAGATGATCTCTAACCGTGTTTCCATAATTTGTTTTGAAAGTGTGCAGGCCTGGAGGCCCCCATTCAGTACAGTTAGAAATACTTGAGACTATAAACATATTCATTTAATATTAATTTAAAAGAAAATCACCTCTGCAGTTATTAATGGAAAGAAATTGAGAGTGAAAGACAGACCAGAAAAACAAGGGACAGCCAAATGTTGGACTCTAGGTCACATACCTCATCTTAGTATTTCAGCTGTATTTTTGAAAATAAGAAACTTAATTTAAGATGTTGCACCAATTGGTTTAAGCTAGATTTGATGGCAGCTTAAAAAGTGACCTTTAAATTATTAATGTCATATATTTTTAAAATGTTCACTACATATCCTGATTGATTTGATTTTGGCTCTACTTAAAATTAAGTCATCCCTGAGCCCAGGTTTAAAAAGCAGCTTATATCAGTGATGTGTGATTCTTAGATTTAAAGCAAAAGACAAATGGTAGAACTTATTGAGGACTCGAAAAGGTGTTACTGAAAAAAAAAAAAAAAAAAAAAAAAGATTTCCCTTATTCTCCCATTTTTTTAGGCCAAAGCAAGTAACACAGCCGAGCCTGAATTCTGCAGGGCAGAAAATACAAAGCTCAACAGGAGCACAATAATGTAATTGACTACAATAATATTTTTATGAAGAGTGAACAGTATTTACTAGCCTCATATAGAAAGTAAGTCCTCTGATACTAACAGACTAAATAGAAGTCAAATCATGATCTACGCAGTCCTGATTACTGATTAACTTTCTTTATACAAATCAAAGAAAGTAGTAATAAACGGATTCCTGGTACTGCTAAATTACGAGCTTTAGATAAGTTATGCACCAATAAAACCAAGGGAACAATCATATTGTTCACACTGGATTATCCTCCACTGCTCATACTTGTCTTTTAATTTCTTTCCATCACAAAGTAACTTGTTGTCAAAGGTCAAATCTATTTTTCTTACTTAGATTATTACAGTCAATGTGTGCAATCTCTTAAAATATGAGAATTAACAATTTTAAAGAGTTTATGAACTATTATATTTTACAATAACTATAAATGATTTTTGTTTTGTACAAAGCAAAGTGAATTCTTCCTGTGTGGGAATGCTATCATTTTTTTGCAATTGAGTAAATGTATAACTTGTTTTGCATAACATTATTTTGGTTTTTTCAAGGTTTGAGTTTCTTAAACTACTTATTTGAAAGTTTGAAGCTATGTAAAACTAGTTTCACATCCTTCCAAATACTTAAAAAAAGTAATTTAGTTTAAAGAGTGGAAAATTTATTCAAAGAAAAATTGACAGTATTGTTACATATTAAATATACACCACTAATTGCTTTTCAATGTTTTTTGTTATTATTGCTTTGATTGTTAGGCAGGTAACAACTTTTCCTAAATACATATGTGCATGCTAAAAGATATTTTTAACAGAACTGTTTGATATCTCTCTCCTTACACATACAAAATATTCCACTCAGTATGCCCTAAATTGTAATACCTTTGAATTAGCCTCCTAGCAATCTGAAATGAGCAGAATTTAATATTTCTGTAAGCCAAGTCTGCAGAAGAGGTAGGATTGGACTGTCTTGCTTCTTCCTCTCTGTCACCTGATATTTAAAAAAAGATCCTCCCCATACCAAAATTTCTTGGCAGCTGTATAAGTGCCTAAGTTCTGTTTGCATGTCTTCATATTCCATACTGCTGTTTATAATTATGTTGCCATATTTCCTTTGTGGCATCATCGCTTTTTAAATATCAATTATTTTGTAGATTTGTTTAAAAATTATGAACAAATATTATTCTTTGGATTTAAAATGTATTTCAAGGCCATGTACTGAAGGCTTGGTTGCCAGCTGACAGGTTTTGGAAAAGTGATTGAGACATGAAGACTCCATCCTCACCAACAGATTAGCTTACTGAGAAATCTATAATTCAATGGCTTTATTAGGCCTAATTGGAAGAGGCAAGTCACTGAGGACATAACTGTGAAGTACATACTCTGTCCCTACCTTCCTCCTTCTCTCATGTTCCATTTCCCAGCTGCCGTGAGGTGGTAAGTGTGGCTCTACCACCTGCTTCCCACCGTGAAGTTCTGCTTCATTGCAGGTCCACTAACAATAGACTGAAATCTGTGAAATCCGTAGCTGGAATGAATCTTACAGGAAGTTAATTTTCTCAGGCATTTTGTCACAGTGATGGAAAACTGACTAACAAGAGATAAAGTATTCTTGTCTTTTTTCCCCAACTTATCCATATGCTTTGCTATTTGTTTATTTATTTTACTTTATTTTTTAATTTATTTGATTTTAGTTTATGTTTCTCATGAAAACAAAATCAGAGACGAGCTCACTGGAAAATTCAAATGCTCTCTGCCTGCAGTCAAACATTCCTAACTGCCTTTTACAGATCATTCCTTGCTGACCTACTTTGTTGTATTGAGATTTTTTTTCAAATTCCTGATATTGATTTGTAACTTTGCTGCTATTTTTAGCTATATGCTCTTGAACTAGTTAGATTCCCCATTCTGCAATTTTCGTATCTGGAAAATAAGAAAAGAATGAATATTTACCTATTTGTCTTGGTATGAAAATAAAACTAAGTATTCTACTAAAATATTTTCAATAGTGCCTTAAAGATAATACATAATAACTATCAACCACTACTACGGTGATCTATGAGCACTTATAATAAAATTATATGTGGAACTTGACCTCCCTATATACTTTGTATTAAATCCTTTAAAGTAATATTTTTCCAGTACTATAATGAATCTATAATATATTTAACATCATTATTTGTGCAATTCTTTTTTTGCTTCTCTCTCTCTCTCTCTCTCTCTCTCTCTCTCTCTCTCTCTCTCTGTGTGTGTGTGTGTGTGTGTGTGTGTGCATGCGTGCACATGCATGTGTGTGTTTGCATGTGGTACTGTAAATTGAACCCAGGGCCTTTGCACTGAGCTGCTTCGCCAATCCTTCATTCTCTTTTTTACTTTGAGACAGTTTTCTAAGTCGCCAAGTTACCCAGGCTAGATCTGATCTCATTTCCTTCCACTTTAGCCTCCTAGAGTGCTAGACTTACATGTGCCACCACTCCCAGTTTCTGTTTTGTATGTACATTTCAGTAAGTCCCGTGAAGGTAAGAATCTCTAGCTTCCTGTCTTTTTTACTGTAATGAGATGGTTTGTGGTAACAAGATGATGTTACTTGATCCTTGTAACCCCACATCTTGTGAAGAAATAGTGCTATATTAAACCATCTATGTTAGTTTGCCAGAACTGCCATTATAAAGTATCATAGACTGGGTGCCATATTTTTTTTTCTTACAATTCTGAAAGCTAAAGGACCAAGGTCATGGGTCAGCAGAATTGGTCTCTTCTAGAAACCTATATCCTCAATTCCTGGATGACCATCTTCTCCCTCCATTTTCAGCCTTCTCTCTGTATCTTAATCTCCTTTTTGGGAAGACGCCAACCATATTGGATTAAGGCACACCTAAACACCTCAGTGTAAACTTAATCATATATTTAAAGGCTCAATTTCTCCAAATATTGTCACATCAAAGGTACTACGAGATATGAATTTTAGAGGAACACAATTTAGCCAATAACACCAGTCTCTCAAGTTAGAATCACACTTAGAATCAGACTTTCTTTAGTCATCAGTCTTATTTCTTTTCATCAAAATGGACAAGAAGCCTACATGGGCAAACATTGGAAAAGCCAGGGCAAAGATAACTTTTTGCAACCATTTTCTTTCAAAGGTCAGAGGCAGAAAGATGTGGGAATAAAGAAAAATCAATATCAAAATAAAGACATATAAGAAGAAAAGTAATAGAAAATTTATAAAATGAATTGCAATTTAAGGAAAAAGCAGAGATAACGGAAGAAAAAGATCAGTTACAAAATAATTTTTAGGTATCTTAAAGGATCTCTTTTTATGAAGCCTATTCTAAGCACAAAAGAATTTTGTTATGTGTCAGAAAACTTCCCTAAATAATAGGGAAGAAGACAACTTAGGCCAGGGTATTTTTAAAATCCTACTTAAAACATTTAAAATATGTATCGAGATCTTAAAGTCTGAATATAATAGTAAAACAAAAGTGTATCACTTTCGTAAAAATCATCATATAGCAACCTATCAACAAGCAAATGAAAACATAACTGGTTTGTAAGATTTTCACTAACAGCCCTGGCACAGCCTCCGTGAGTGTCAGCTGGCTGCCTGTCACAACAACCACAAGTGTGATGTCCGAATCACACCCCTGAAAGCCGGGTCCAGGCAGCCTTCTTCCATAAGCCACTTCTGCGCTAATCCAGGAACTTAATAAGCATTTGTCTTCCGAGTGGTGCCTCTCTGTCTAACTGATCTACTTATATCCTGAAATCTGCAGTCTGACTTCTTGAAAACAAAGCAGTTAGGCTTGCCTGATCTCATCAGTTTAATCTTAGAATGCCTAAGCTATTCAACAACCCATGCATCTTTAAGTGGAAAAAAAGAGAGAAAGAAATCTTACTGGCACAGCAAGAGCCGTTATTAGAGACATGTGTTCTAGGCTGTGACCAGAAATTGTTAAGTCTGTCTGGATGAATGTGAAAATATGAATATAATATTCTAAAAATGAATGTGGCTAATGAATTACTGTATGCTGAAATTACCAGTCATCTCTAGCATTACATGACTGAAGTGTTAAGTGTCTCTCAAAAATTGCATTTTCTGTAGAAAATGCTTAGTCGGGAGCATCTTGGATCTGTCAGATAACTCAAAGAGTGAGTCAGTGCTTCATATATTACTAATGCATTTACCAGAAAGTTTCTTGGGGGTGCTAATCTAAATCCTGAAACAGTAGAAATCAATCCAAGGGAGCTTTTTCCAGGGCTATTTGTGAACAAAATTATACCTTTCTAGTGAACCACGCTGTTGGTGCTTTTGTTCTCTCGGCAATAGTGAATCAATGGTGAAGTTACTTGAATGTGGGTGAGGAGGAGGAAAGACTCTCACTACAGAGTAGAAACAAGTCTGCTTCCTATTTTTCTATTTCGGCAGTATATCAAAAAATGTTTGTGCAGGGGATAATAAGAATGTCTAGTATTTATCAAATCCTCCATCATATTTGTTTGCAAGCACATGAATTACCAACTTTATGCCATACAAATTGAAGAACTAATGACTACTTGAAGAACTAACGACTCTTTCTCACTTAATATTCTGAGTTCTATCATTATCCTATTTTAAAATCAGGAAGAAAAAGATGAAAGTTAAATGTCTTTCTCTAGGCAGCACACCCAGTGAAAGCTAGACCTTAGACTTGAAGTCAGACTTGAACATTATGATTAACCACTGTCAATTAATGAGAAACTTGGCTGAACGGAAGACATCTGAAATGGCCTGGTTCTTCCGCAGCTCATACATAGTGAATCACATGTGAGCCAGGTTGAGTAGGGCAGATGCTGGGTTTCTTTCAAAGGTAAAACACCAGTAGGGCTCGGTCCACGTGGGGAATTTCCTCTAAATGATATAAGGTTCTTGTAAACAGTGATGGCATTTCGAGCATGGTGGATTGGAATGTTACATAAATGCCTGTACCTCAGGACTCTGGGAGGCTGAGACTGTTGGATTATAAATTTAGTGACTCAGTGAGACCCTATCTCAGAACTGAAGTACAAAAAAGCTTGGCAATATAGCTCAGTGCAAAGGCCTTAACTTCAGTCCCTAGTAGTAGAAAAAGAAATAAAATAGGAAAGAGTAAGAACTGACACCAGCTTTCACTATGTGTGGGACCTGGAGGGATTCTTCTAACCTCTTTCATCTTCAATTTCTTCATTACTTACTAGACATAACAAAAGTACCGTATCTATCTCATGCACTTGAAGAACTAATGACATTTTCTCACTTAATATTCTGAAAAATAGTACAAAAGTGTCAGGAAGCTCTCCTTGTTAACTCCATGTAACAGGAAATAAAAGGGAGTAAAATTTAAATCATACTCAGTGTCTTCTGAACTGTAAATCCGTGTTTTTCCTTTTAAATTATGTAACTTAACCTAAAAAACACTTTTCCCTGAATTTCTAAAAGAAGCAATATAATACTAGGTGTTAAATTAATTGTCAATAGAGAAGTTGATATATCAATCCATCTGGCAAGGAAGTGGCAGTTAAAAAATGATACATATAAAAATCTTCTGAACCTGAAATACATTGGCTTAGTGATTATCGAGGTCTGGCCATCCATGGAGATGACTTCTTGAAAGTTTTCAGTTACCGTTAGCAAAGTTCTTTTATATAACCAGAAGGCAGTTGTTACAATGTCTCTCCATGACTTAGCTGGTTATCCCATGCTTCTAATTACACTGAATTATTGGGTCCAAAAGAACATTTTTATTACATTGTTAGCCAGGAAGATTTTTTTTTTTTTTTTTGTTCTATGACCTTTGGTTAATCTTTAAACTCATCAACATTCCCTGATATACGAGTATGGATGAGCACACTCGAATCTATTTCCAGTTCTGGAAAACAGAACAAGAAAGATGCATTAATAAAAGGATTTTAGTAGCCTTATTTCCTTACCCAAGAGATGCTATTGATTCTGGGGTAGAAACAATTTACTATTACAAAGGAAAAAAAAAAATGCTAAATTTAGTACATTTTATTTTTATCAGTCTTAATGTGAGATCTGCTTTTCCCAAGCCTAAAATAGACCTACAAGTTTCTAAATTTATATATAATCTATACCTGCCAAGAAGAATTTATTTTAAACAACTCATGAATGAGTGAATAAAAAATAAAATGCCCCACTGAAACACATCATTTAATTTAATTTAACACGTTCATAACATCTGCCTTTTGCCAGAATTATGAATACATTACCCTAAAGGTTAATTCAAGATGAAACTGAAGTTATATTTGAATTATTTTATTGCAAGAGTGTATTCTGCTTCTATTTGTTACATAGAGTTTATATAATTCTGTGTTTGAAGAAATCAAGTCTTTCCTGAGAGCTTTACTTTGTTTAATTTACATTTGTCTTTAAACCCTATTCTTGCTATTTTTATATTAAGAGGACATATTTAGTGATCACTTCAAAAAACAAAGAAAAAAATCAATTTGAATGAAACATGCATGTACAAATAGTTCCCAGCTACTTACCAAGGTTCTGTAATATAAACTTTGCTCTAATTTTTAAAGAAAGGAGGAAAATCCTACCCCCAAAAAAGGACCTGGGTCTGCCCACTAAGATTTTAAAGTAAATGAGAATTGTAGTGCTTTGTAAAATCCACGTCTACTTCCAGAGGTAGTGGCGTGTCTTACTGGGCTTTCCCGTTCACTTATTTACCACCACAGAAAGAAATCTTAAAATGCAATAAAATATTCATGAGAATAAAGCTGTGATCCTAGAAAGAAGGAAACACATAAAATGGACCTCATTCTCAACTCAGTTATCTGCCTGCAGGGATCTTCTAGATTTATAGAGAGGTAGAGCACAAATGGGGAGCAGTAATACCCTCTAGTGAAAGAGACTGAGATTGGAATTTAGGCTGGGGGACAACTGGAATCTGTAGGCCAGAATATTAGAAAAAAGTAGCTACCACGAGCAGGATGCTTCTGAAGTCATCCTGGGAACTCCTTCCCAGTTTCTGGCTGAGATAAGGTCTGTGAGCACACAGGGAGGACTCCCCTGGCTGAGCTTAATACAGCTGTTGAGGGCAGAGAGCTGGAGGGCAGAACCAGTTGTTTCCAGTGCTAGGAAATCTGACTCTTGCAGCCCAGCTCAAGGGAATAAACTTTGCCAGTCATCCTGGGCATTAGAGAGATTTTATATTTTAGGAATAAATATCACTCTTGGTGTATCAGCACCATGAGTGGCCCACTGGTAGTTGGGGGGACAGTAAGACCTCATCCTCTTCTGGCGTACGGTCTGGCAAAGAAGAGGAGCCAGTCCCACTCCCACCCCCTAGACCTGTTTGAAACTAGCTGATCCAGAAAACACAGGCTGTGATGATAGCCATCAAGGTGAAATGCGACTTGATGCCTGTGGTGTTTGGTGCTTCACTGACCTTTCATGTCTAGGGCCTGTGGTCTGATCAGTTATTCAGAGGATAATGGTATGCAATGTGGCATCTGTGGGAGAGCTCCTTCTGAGGGTTGTAACCATTGTTGATTCCCTATTGTCTTTTTTTGAAATCTTGTATCATTTTCATTGTTTTCTTGGGTTGAGTTTCATTCTGTTTAGTTTGTTTGATTTTGTTACAGCCGATGGCAGAGCAGTTATTACAAAGATATCAAGATATATTATGGCAGCCATTTTCATTTACTGTTGTCTTGTTTTGAAGTCCTTTATTCATTCAATATTCATTGTCTTGTTTTTATTAATTCTGCTCTGTTCTGTTTGAGTTTTACTATATCTGAAGGTATCTATAGCTATTTTGAAGATAACAAGAGGCCTTATGGTAACTATTATTGATTTTGTATTGCTTTGAAGTCCTGTGCCACTTACACTGATTTGTTTTGATTTTTTTTCTGTTTTACTTTCCTTGGTTTTATCCTCTTTAAAAGAAAGAAGAAGAAAAAACATCACTCTCTAGAGTCAGGACCAAACTCCAAAAACAAGATCAAAATCAAGATTCAGGGTCTTTGCTTTGCATAACACATTCTTTAACTATATTTCTATTTTTCCCTCATTTTTAATGTCCATTTTTCACTTTTGACTCATTTGATAAAAAAATTTAATGAACATCTGGGCACCATGGTAGTCACGGTTGTATTTCTAAACATGTATAAAATATCCTCGTGCTTTTTTTTTTCTTCTCATTCATTTTATTCACTATCTGCTCACCAAAGCCCAAGCCAATTTTTTGATCCACTTGTCTGTATTCCAATTTGAATTTTATCGGTGTCTTAATCACTTCCTTCATCACTGAGACACAACCAGCACAAATAACTTTAAAAAAGAGATCTCCTTTGGTTCACTCTCAGTCCATGCATGATTACCCAAGGGAAAAAGTCATGGAGGAGACATTTAGAGAAAACAGACTCATGTCATGGTGCGCCTGATGCAGAAACCAAAGGGAAGAGTAAGGGAGGGAGATACCTTTCCAGTTCACGCACCTGGTGACCCACATCCTTACAGCACATGCAGCTATGGATCCACATTTAGCTCTGAATTGACCAGCGGACTAATGCAGAGATGAGTATGGTGATCCCATGATTCAGTCAAATTTCAAAAACATGAGATTTATTTGGGGGGACACCTTAGATCTAAATCACAACAAACAATCTGGGCTCACGGTTTCCAAACTACAATGAATACAACCATTGTAATGGCAGTAAGGTAACAAGCTGTAATTAACAGAGGAAACAGCAAATGGTAATAAATCAACAGGTCAGTGATTATCAGGATGTATCCTGTAGATATAACTCCTACCTAAATTTCATGATGCTTCTTCCAAATTGCACAAAAACAATCATTTCCTTCCCTTCTGAAGTGATAAAGTGAGAATCATCAGCCAATATTTTAATACTATGTCAAGTCTGTATTGACAAATATGTGTTGATATTAATCAATTCACTCAAACTCTTCTGGCCATGAGAAGGAATGTATTACGGAGACATTCGGAGATATATGGAGGGTTATTAGGTATAACTTCTGCATAAAAACATGAAACAAACATAATGTCTAGCATTTTTCTTTGAAAGTGGTTAAGGCATAGCTCACACATTGCAATGATCACGTTACTCTTGTAATCATTTTCAAAGCATTTATTTTTTACCATTTTACAGATGGAAAAACTGAGATTAATTTTACACTAAGTAACAAAATCCATATTTCTCAGATTCTTTTCAGAATGCATTGGCTTCCAGCAAAGCAGATGCTTGAATTTAAATTTCCAAAAGAGCTGTTTTTTATTCAAGGTTTATATCCATCTGTTGTTAGGGAATTTCAAAAAACTCAAAAAACACTTTGTATACAGGCTTCATTCTGGTAAACATATTATGTGAACTTTATGATAATGTTGAACATATGCTAAGAAAGCCTAGAGAAGTTTATTAATTTTTAAATTGCATTAGTTAAGAATCGGGGATAGAACATTCCTTATAAAGCTGTGAGACACAGTGGTATATTTCAATAAAAATAAAGTTCAAAATACATAAAATAACACATGAACTGTAAGTATTTACTATTGGAAAATATAATATGTCTACATTATCAAAACAGTTTCCGCAAACTTTTACAATTTGGTGTTTTTACTAAGATTTGTGGATTACAAAGTTTCGCACAAGCATGCATATTAAATAATGAGAAATTTTAACTCCAAGATTCTATTGTACATTGCATTAACATTCAACCTGCAGTTAGAAAAAGCAAAGAAAAACTTTGAAATAATGACAGTGAAGGTTGATAACCAAAATCTAGCCAGCAATTGTTTTTAAAACAATTTTTTTCAGAAGAAACTCAGTGACAATATAAGGACTAAAGTTTAAGTCATGTCTTTCTCTTTGAAATCATGAGTCCATTTAAGTCTTTTGTCTTGAAGCGTTCGGACAAATTTGTTATCATAGGTTAAGAAAGTATACGAATGCCAAACACTAAAGCCAGAAATTTATGTATTAAACCGGTGGTCTTTAGTCAGGGGGCAATCTGTTCTGAAGAACATTCATCAATGTCTGGAGACATTATATATGGTGATAGCTTGGCATTCTAGTCGCTAATGTTTAGTGGCAAGAGGCATAGATGTTGCTAAATATTCTGCTGCACACAGGAAAGCAAGCATCATTTGGTCCAAAATTCAAAATTACAAAAGTTGAGAGATTTTTAATTCAATTAGTCCATAGTAATAATAACATTAAAAATCACTAAATTTATCAGCATGTCTTAGTCTGTTTTCCGCTACTACAATAGGATATCTATGACTAGGAAATTTATCAATAGCAAAAAATCTTTATCAGTTTTAGAGGCTGGAAAGAGCAAGACCAAGTCACTGGCAAGTTTGATGTGTGGTGAGGGCTCAGTTCCCATTTTCAAGATGGCACCCTCAATGCTGCATCCTCTAAATTAGAGTAAATGTTTCCTTACTTAACAAAAGAGTAAAATGCCAAGAAGATGTAAAGCAAGAGAGGAACGAATTCAACCTTTTGCAATGGAACCAATCAGACATGTGAAAGTGGTGTCCTCATGTCCTAAGCAACTCTTACAGTTTTAACCTCTCAATATTGTTACAATAGCAATTAAATTTCAACATGACCTTTGGAGGTGACAACCACATCATAGCCAGATGTAAAATAAACTGTTTGTGGGGTTGGCATTGATTTCTTTACTTGTGATTGTAATGTTATCAGACATGGTATACGAGTTTTGTATCTTGGATTCTTCCTTGACTGAAATCAAAGGAGCTTTTGAACAAGAACACTAAAATAATGTGTTAGCTGTGGTAAAGGTGTTGCAGTTGTATTTAAATTGTGATAATTTAAAAATTTAAGGAAACTGTTTGTGCTCTATATCATGATCTTTAAACATAAGTATGTTTTGAGCATTTGATTTCACTAGTGTCCTTTCAGTGGCCAGAATGTTACTAGAAACTGTCAAGAAATTGATACCAATTAACCAATACTGCATAGAAAGTATGACCACTGACCAAGTTGGACACAGGTTCTTGCAAAATCTAGATACTGCTCAGCTGCTGCCCTAAGCACATTCCTTGATGATGTACCTGGTGCATGTCCTACTTAATCAATGTATGTTGTAGAAAATGGTGTGATTGGTATTACTGCTGCTTCAATCTTCAGAGAAAGTTATTAGTCCCAGACCAAGTACTGTACATATAATAACAAAGTCAATAAATGTAAAATAGTTGTGGAGATTTTTGAAGACTGCGCTAAATTCATCAGACTGAATGAGTGCTGATTTTTATGTTGAAGAGATAATAATGGTGTGAGTGGAGACATGAAAACCATGTGAATCACACAGAGCCTGTGAATGCTGATGAGGAAAGAGAAGATGTACTTATTTTTCTCCTGGGCTGAATATGTATGGCCTTTGAGAAATTATTTTTTAAGGGCTGAGTTAAAATGATAACTTGCTATTTAATAATGTACTTTTATTCACATACAGCTTAAGTTATTTAGTCACTTTGATAAATTACTGTTTCCCCTCTCTATATATAAAGTGGAAATAATATTGTGCCTTTCTCCAGATAATTCAAGGGTGAAAGGTACTGCATAAATGCATAGTATTTATTATGAGCCTGGGCCTTATAGCTTACTTGATGATTCATTGGGGCTTAGCTAATGGCTTTTCCATTCTTACTTGGTAACCAATAGAAGTATAGTGAATCCTAGAGGACCACCCAACCTGGAATAACCTAAAAGGTTCCAACCACAGTGGCAAAAGCACTGGCTGTACTAGAATCCTTCTGAGGGCCCTGTGGGTTATGGTGATTAATCACCTTTCACTCCTAAGCCTTTACATTTAGTATCAAGTGTTTTAAATACTCCCTTTCTGCAGTGATTTCCACAGCTCTTTTGCAGTTCAAAAATGCTGTGATTCTCTATAACTAATTTGTTTCCCTTTTTCACAGCACATATTTTTCCTTCTAGTAGATATTGCCAGATGAATCATTTCCTGAGAAATCATCAGCATCATAATAGAAATCACCATGATGTCATAAATTCAGGCACAAGATCGTCAGGGTAGAATCTACTGGATCAGAGTAAACAAAGAAAGAGAAATGTGTAAAAGGCATTAAACTACAGTATCTTTGAACTTCAAAGAGAGTTTGATGTAAATGAAAGATTTGGGGTATTGTGCACAATCCTAAACAATTAACCTGGTTTTCCTTAAAAGTATGTTATTCTCAATAACAAAACAAAGAGGACAAAACACAAAAAGTCAGAAAAAATAAAGTGGAAAAGAAAGCAGCAGCCACTGAAAAACATCCATGGACTCCAGAGAACTGTGCAGGGCTCTGATTTTAATAGTCAACATCTGTCTTTAAAAACATATCAATCACATGATCACAAACAGCTGTTGCATTAGACTTTTAATCAGCCATGATTTTCAAAAGGGAGAAAGAATGTCGTTGGATCAGTTAATGGAAAGTTATTGCTTAGAATGCACCAGCTTCAGCTTCATACTAGCAACCAATTCAAAATTTAAAGAGACAAAACTTTACCAAGCACTGAGTAAACACTTTTCATGCGTAAAGTGCTGTGCTATGAAGGCATAAATGATCCCATATGTTTGGAAGTCTGAAAAAAACAATGCAGATTGTGACATGTATTCAAACTGATACATTTAATGTGATATGAAGCATATTAAAAATATTTTTAAAACCTCCGTATTCATGGAAAACAGGAAGGCTTCATATAATTTAATCATAGTGAACACTCAACAGAACAGATCCTCCCAGCTTTGAAAGCCTCTTCCTACTCCAGCATATGTAATTCCCACTGATGCTATTTGAAATTAATAATCCATATGGGAACAAAAACAACAGGGATTGTGGCAAGTTTACATATATTGGGGAATAGGCTAGTCTTGGTTTTAATTAAGTTTAAGCTTTATTTGAGAATACTTGTCAGGTCTGTGCCATTTATCTTTTCCTGCTGAAATATAATGATGATATGCAAAAAATTGTTGCAGTATGATAGAGCCTGATGTTCTAAAATAAGAAAAATTTGTATTTACATCCAACACAGGATATTTCTAATTCATCAACCATTTTCTCTTAGAGCTGATCACAGAAGAGTTCTCAGTGTTTAATAAGATTGAAAAAGAATAAAATATATATAGGACCCTCTCAGACAAAACAACTCTATTTGTTTCATAGCAGGAGGAGGGGAAGGAGGAGTGTTTCCTCCAGTGTAATATTCACTGACACTAAGACTGTGGTGGTGGTAACATTTTATGTGTGATAACTAATATCAGTTGCAGCTGAGTCCCTTTAAAGGTGTAGATTTATGATCCTAAAAGAGTTTCCCTTAAACAAACAAAACAACTAATTTAACTTTTCAAATATTCATTATTCTTTATAAATAAAATTCATGGAAGAATCACAGACATGAATATTGAAGAGTAGTTATGTTATTATAATGGGAAATTGCTTCTCTTAATGATTCTAAATTATATCATACAAAATTTTTAAGCATAATCATGCCTGTTAACCATCATATCCTGCTCTAGAGTACCACAAAAATTTATTGAAGACATATGTGCCCCCATTGTATATTCGAATGTTCTACATTCAAAATGATGATGTGCCAAAGTACACAAAAGCATAACTTTTGTGTTCCTGGTTTTCAGCTATAGAACAAACTTAGAATAGTTGAAACTGAGTTGAAAATGGAAGTGAAGAGAAGATAATACACTTGCGCGTCCCTTAACAAGGGGGCTACCCTCCAAGGAATCTGTCATGGGGCAGTTTGATCACTGTGTGAAAATACCAGCTTTTACTACACAAACCTGGTGATGTAAGTCAACCACTTGCTGTGGTCACTTGCTGCAATCGAGATGCACTAGACAAGAGACACATGACGTTGCTCCAGCAGAACAGAGCAGCACATTTTTTGCAGGAAACGTTTATGTTTTATGTAAGTAGAAGTGCCTGCTAACATAATAATAAACAATGTAATAAATAAATTGAAGTCATTTCATCACCAAATATCATGTACTGATTGTAAGCTTGTGCTACAGTTTGATACCTCCAGCACTATTACATTTGTTTATCCCAGCAGCACCACAAATACACCAGGCATGCAATTCATGATGACATCACAACTGCTATGACATAACTAGGCAATAGGAGTTTTTCAGTTCCATTCTTATATTTTAAGACCACTGTCATATACTCAGTCCCTCACTGGGCAAACCATTGTTGTGTTGGGCATGGCTGTAATTACTTCTCTCTATGAGTGGTGAGAAAAGAGTGCAATGAGCTTCTAAGAATCTCTGACTAGAACTGGACGTGTGTTAGGCTCAACGGTGTGTGAAGTGCATCCTAATTAAAGGAAAGATAGAAAAGGGAACAATTTAGATGACTGAGAGCTGAGTATGACTCCTGGGAAGTGCTCACATCCCCAGAATGAAAAGGAGAGTTAGGGCACTGGACCCTAAACTGGAGCTGGGTTGAGACTAGTTGACTTCATTAGCCTCTCACTTTTTAACTTTAAAAAAAATCATTGAGATTCAGTGTAAATTATTTTCAAGCTCTGCTCTAATAAGATAAAGGATTTATCCAAAGAGTCACCAAGGCCCACCATATGTAATTGTCATCACATAATTGAAGAATAGAGTTTTAGAAATGTGAGTCTAGATCTCAAGACAGAAATTGGGCTGGATTTTTGGTTAAGATACTACATGTTGCTTTAAGAGATAAAGTCCCAAGTTTCAGTACCAACCTGCAGGTAGAGTTTCTGCTCATGTAAATTCCACTAAAGTTAGTGGACTGATCAATAGGTTGCTGAATCGTAGGTAGCTGAAAGCTCTTTTGACTGATAAAGTTACCTCAGCAGTATAGACTGATTGGCTTCAGACTGTAGGATGGAAAAATACAGAAAGAACCACACAGAACCAGTCAGAAAGAAAGATATGCATGTCACCTGTTCAGATGAGAGAACTCATCTCACTGCAACACAGGAAAGAATTCAGCTTGTTAGGACAGAAGGAAGGACAACTGGTTTAAGGAAAAATTAGCCAGTCTTAGCCATTCATGAAGTAGAAAATTAAGGATGCAAAGAATATGAAATCTTTTCTGAAACCATGAGAGATGCCAGGATTACCTAATATAATGCATATTTTACTAATAGGCAGCATGAATATCATATGGATTTGTTGATATGATAATCAACTGACAAGGCCTATTGCATCAGCAACAGAACACTTTCACAATCCTTTCAGAAACAAATACAAGAAAGAGAGGGAAATGGAAGTAAGAACACTAATATTCAGGTTAATGGATGTGGTTTTGGGCCATTTGAGCAGATGCCTTGTTTAGCTAGAATATGCAATAGTTTTTGAGACTGAAGGAAACACATTTGGTCTCTGAGATATGCTATTCCTATGCTAAATGTGTTACAACATAATACTGCTTTTAGTTTAATTGTTTATATTGTATATTTTTATTATACATGTTTGTGGTACATAATGATTGCATTTGTCACGTTGGGTAGACACAGGGGCACAATGCTGCCTCTTAATCGTTTTTTGTCCTCTTTCCCTCTCCTTCCTCTCCGCTCGCTCCAGCTCTTAATCTCCTTCCAATTGGAAAAAGAATTATTTCCTTTTTTTCAATTCTCCCCTTTTTAAAAAGTCTTTTCCCCGTCCTCCCTCTGCCCTCCATCTCTTGTTTGCCTTCCCATTTGAGAAAGATTTCCCTACTTCTTACTATCTATCTTTACTTTCCTCTTTATTTATACTCTGGGTTTCTCCTACAAAAGAAACCATGCAATATTTAAGCTTGTGTGTCTGATTTATTTCACTTAGCATTATGCTCTAGAGGTGCTATTTTCCTGAACATGTACTGTATTTGTCTAGTACATAAATGTAAAGCAATTTGATTGTTGATATTTTTCAGATGAGGATGCTGAGAATCACAGAGGTTAAGTAAGTGGCTAAATACGGCAAAGTGAGGACAGTGACATGAAAAGTTAGCTTTTCAAAGGATGACTTTTTTTTGAAAAGCTATATTTTGATTGTGTTTTGATTCTTCTATAAGCACTTAAAGATTTTCTTACATCTCATTATTTTTATCACATACCTGTTACCTAGAATGGTAGATGATTTGAGAGGTGATAAAAGAATGGCATAGCTGGAAAAGGTCTTTAGCTGAAAATAAAAGATAAGTGTAAATCAGTCCTATTCATATGGAAGAGGGTTTGAGGTTTCCAGTGCTGATCTAATTTGAAATCTGAAAACCTTGATCCATAGAGCATTATGTTTTTCTCTTCAGAAAACCTTTAGCTCACTGGCAAACAAGGGAGATAAGGAACTTAAAATAATACCTTTGTATGGTATGAAGAGCATTTTGTTCATTTAATTTTCATCTGTCTTTAGAGATTTACTCACTTTCATAATTGTTGATTTCACTAGTATCGTCCCACCAATTTCATGTACTCTCAGCAAAAATGAGGAGACTTTGAGAAAGTCCGAAAGTTTTCTAAAACATAGAGGAACACAGCTTAGCCAAAGAGGAAAATAGGCAGAAAGATATGCAGGCTACATTTGGAAAACAGGTTGAAATATTTTCTCCATAGCTTTTTCCTAGTAAGCTACATGTCCAAAGCAATTCATTGCACTTGTATTTGAATAGTCACCATTTCAATACTTTACCACATATGGAGCAATATTATACACTTTAAATATATGTCATTAAATATAAGAGGGGATAGGGACTTCCTAAAACATTATGAAGACTTAATAGCATCATCAATGTGTTGTTTGTTTGTTTGTAATTACTATCTGGACAACACCAGATGAAGAGGGAGCTAAGGTAGCATGGAGAGCGGCCCCTCCTTTCTCTGCTGAGGCAGACCAGCTGCTGACTCTGGGCTCAGGTTGCTATGGTTATCTCAGGGGGCTGCTTAGCAGGGAGGGAACTGTGACAGCTGTTGCAATGTGAAGGGGCCCTTAACCCCAGTCAACTTTTGTGAAAATGGTTTTCTTTGTGATGAACTCGAGATGTTACACTGCTTACTTGCATGTTGCCAGTGTATATCGTGAGGTCAATAAAGTTTTTGAAGATTGTAAGAACCAGGCTAGTATTTGCCTTTGGTTCATTACCCTGGCAACCATGGGAAGCTGCAGTACTGGGAGGTTTGGAAGGGGTCATGACAGCCTACTGACCCTTTGTCTGGAATGTGCTTCCCTCTTTCTGAGAAGATTCTAACCACACTCCAGTTGTTGCTTCTTTCCTGAAGTTAGTCCTACTTTCTCCCCTCTGCTGTCTCAAAAAGATCACTTCCATTTTATGTTCCAAACCTGAAAACAGAAAGCAGTAACTTTAAGTTTCAGAGGCCAAGTGGTTGCTTAACAGAGTTGCAAATTTAATTTCCTCACATTTTTGTCTTTCAAACTCAGGTAGTGATCAGCTTTTCCTGAAGAAGTCAAGACATAACAACATCCATTTCAACTGATACTTGTGCTAGATCTGAGGGAGGACAGGTTACCCAAAAGGAAGGCAGAGACACACAAAGAGAAAACCAGCATAGTGTCAATAATTAACCATTGGTAAGTCTTAATAGCATATACTACAAGAAATTAAATTATATACACATAATTTAAAAGATTGAATTTAAATAGATACTGACAATGCCAAAATCAACCATTTTCTTGAGAATATGATGAAATTGGTATTACAATCCAGGTTAATACTTGTCCAAAAAATGCTGAAAATTTGCATGTGAGTGAAAAGTATCTTGATTAGATGAGGAGAGGAACCCTAATGTTAGCCATGAGAGTGTGTTTTTGGTTTGTTTTAATTGTGTTATTGTTTTATTTCTTTAAGACTGTCTCATAAGGAAAATGACAATAATAGCCAACATCTATTGAGAGTTTACAATGTGTCAGGGCCTTTACTAATGGTTTTACACATGTTAATTCACTGACTTCTCACATAAATATAAAGGTTAAGTCAGTCACTGAGTTCCACAAGGTGAGGCCAGTGATAGCAAGTGGGATTTTGGGATTCGGAGGCACTGCCTTCCCTCACCTCCACACTTGCCCATGAGGACTTTACATTAACGTCTGAAATCCTGCTTACCATCACCCTTTGGATCCTGGGTGGAGAAGAAGTCAGGAACAAGGGCAGAGGTATTATACAGAAATAGAATCATTGATGAGGACAGTCCTCAAAAGGACATAAATGATCAGGAGTAAGACAATATGATTTGAAAAGAAACAAGAGAATCTTCAAAGCCAAACAAAGCAAGCTTGGCTGAGCAGCAGCATGTGTCAGTGTCTTCCCTCCATGCAGCTGTTTGGAATCCCAAATTGGCTCAGTCCTGCTTCTCCACAGTGCTTTGATTCCAGGTGCCCAATGGACAGAGACAAGGAGAGACCCACCTCCGCCAATTTAGAACTCTACTCACAGTCCAGTGGTGAGACATCACTGTGGGACCAGATTTCTAGGTAATTGAGAGAAGAACACACAGGCATTTAATGAGATCTACCAGTCTAACACATTTACAAATGATGCTAATCCAGTATTTGTTTGTCATCTCCCTCTATCTGTCTAGTCAAATTGGTCTTCTCTTCACCTGTTGTATGACATCAAGGTTGCACTCAGCATTATGGGTTGCTTCTCTCTTGTTTCCAAAGCTAATTCCTTTTCATCATTTAGAGTATTTTTAATTACATTTGCAGCAAAGCTTTCCTTATTAGGTAGACTAAACCCTAGATCCAGTTCTCATAGCATCACTTTTTGTAACTATCAATTTTACACTTCCAATAGTAAATATATTGTCCACATTTATATACACGTCTTTTTAGAATATACACTTTTAGTATTTATAATACATTGAGCAAGGATTTCCTACCTTTGGTTTCTACAATAACTCATGTGTATTTCTGTTTTAGTAGTCATCACATTGCAATAATCCTAGATCTGAAGATGTTGGTCCACTTTTTATAAGAAGTTGGTAGGAAGTTTTGTAAGAAGTCTGGTCTACAATTTGCAAATATCAATTTATAATATGCACTTAGAAATTATTTATGTTTGTTTCCAAAATTATTCCCTGCATTGGTAGACACATAACTTAAGTAAACACATATATTATTTTTCCTAAAGAAAAATCAGTTAATTTTTTGAGACTTGAAGGGAAAACTGAGTTCCAGAGAGTGGAATGGTGGGGAGGATCAGAATTCAGCAAGTCATTGAAGTGCTGCTGTTTGATGATTTTCTTTTCATTTTTATAAACTCATGCTAGAGTAACATCAGAACTATAAGAACTTTAAAGATTTTTCTTCCGCAGATAATTTTATGTTTTCCTTACTTGAGGTTCTTGGCCTGATTTTGATTTCCAATATTTATCTCTCTGACCTAACAGCATTACCTTTCTTAAGTTCTGCCTCAGAGATAGAATTGGAGATTATTGTTGGTCACCAAAACAAGCCACCTTTCCATTATACAGTTTCCTTTCCATTCTTACTTAAGCATAACAATCACAATGGAGTAATGCTCAGTCATAAAGAAGGACTATTAGAGTCATTTGTAGAAAAACAGGTGTACATTAATACCATAGTGTTAAGCAAAGTAAATCACAGAAACTAAAAGTTGCATTGTATTCCTACACGAGAAAACCAAAGTATAAATAATGTAAAGAGCAAAATAAAAGATAGGAATCTAGACCATGGAAGGTATCTCATTTATGATGAGTATGCAAGGAGATGGTGGAGAGAAGGATGGAAAGGGGAAGTAAAAAGAGTCAAGATGTGATACATAACTGTACCAATTGCTCACAATGTATGTACTCATCACATATTGTAAATTTATCCCCTCCAGTGACGGTCTTCATTACTGTATGAAATCATTTAATTCATGAACCTATCCCTTCACCACTCACCTAACAAAATGCTAAGAACAAGGTCTTCAGATCTAGAATTACTGCAATGTGATGAAACTGAAACAGAAATACACATGCATTATTGTAGATACCAAAAGGTAGAAAATCCTTGCTATATATATATATATATAACCAAAGAGGACAAAATTCTTAGATAAAATTGAAGGAATAATTTCAAGAACACCCAATACCCAGCATCAGTTCAAGAATTTTAACATCATGATTGATACTCCTATATAATTTCATCAATTGTATGCTCCTCTTACTTTTCTACATGTTAGCATGTTTGAAAAGTTGTGTCACTTTCTCATCTGTTTTTATTTTAGGATGAATATACATGCAAGTATATGGAAATATATACATAGACTCTCTTTATCTACAGGTTTTGCTGCTGTAGATTCTGGCAATTACACCAATGAAAAATAATTGAATAAACATTACATCTGAAGTGAACATGTGCAAAGTATTTTGTCATATTTCCTACACAATACAATGCAAAAATATTTACATGCCAGTTGCATTGTATTAAGTATTGTAAGTAATCTAGAAATGGAGGATGTATTTATGTTATGTGAAAATACTACATTATCTTACATAAATAACTTGACCATCTGCAGATTCTAATATGCATAGTGTACTAGTCAACTTTCTGTGTGGCAAAATATTTGAGAAAATCAATTTAAAAATAGATTTGATTTAGTGTGTCTCATGATTCAGAGGCTTTTGATCCACGATAATTTGGTTCACTTGCTTAGGGGATGTGTGGCGGTTCAGTGCACTGTGGAAGCGGGATGTGGTGAGGGAAAACTGTTGACCTCATGATAGACAGGAAGCAAACACAGACCCAGGGGCTGGGATGCCAAATTCATGACATCCTTCTGCTGGACCTCGCCTTCTGAAGGTTCCACTACCTCCTAGACATGCTGCAGGTGACAACAAGCATGTGTGTCTTCAGCAAACATTTGGAATCCAGACCTAATCACTGTGGGGGTGACGTAAGTTGGAATCATTCCCTTGCAGATACTGAAGGACAACTCTATATGTTCCGTACATTGTATTTGGTTTACTTTTGTCTTTTTTCTTTTATAAAAATTAACTTCTGCTATTGATTTTTTAATATTTGATATCTATGGCTTTCATTCATTCATCTGTACAATTTCATAGTGTCATTTCATTCTTTGTATAATTAGGTAATGTTTTTCAAGTATACATGAAATCAGTATGCAACAAAGTATTGGTCCTTAAATTTACATAATTGAAATTAAATGGTTACCAAAGTAGTTGTAGCAAAATGCACTAGAGCTCTCCTTTTACCTTGCTATCATTTTGATCTTACCCTTATTTTTTGTTTTTCTTATTAATATTAAAGCTAAATACATTGTCACTTCTATAGTAACTATTTCCCTGCTCCCTATTGTATAAATCCTGCTCAACTTTTTTTTATTATTTTTAAATTCTTAAATTCAAATATTTTTCACAAGACTTGTAAATATATATGCATGGACTTGGGTATTTAGTCTATAGTTGGTGTATGTTATCAATGTAATCACCAGTTTGGGGTTTATCCTTTTACTCAACATAATATGTTTCAGTCAACTGCAGTTCTTTCTTTTAAAATACTAAAGTGCATATTTTGTACTTTATATCTTTTTAAAATGAATATCTTCTCTATCCTAAAAGAAAAAAATTGTCCTTCTATTGCTTTATCTACTGGCTAAATCTCTAATTTATGAGATCAACGTTTCCCTAGAATATGAGTTAGGGATGCAACTTAATCCCTTTTCTCAAAGTTAATCATTAGCTTTCCCTCTGCTTTGAATCATCAACTCTATCATGAGCTTTCATATTCTCAAGTCTGTTCTACTTTCCTGTTCTTGGTTTACCACCAGATTACATCTAATTGAGTAGTTTTTAAATGTTCCCTTATATCAGATAATATAAAAATTTTTGTTTGGGTCTTTCTACCTATCATAACCTTCTCCATTACTGCAATCTTCTTTTTCTCTCTCTCTCTCTCATCAACTATTCTTCTCTGACCTCTCACCCTCTCCTTTCCTTTGCTTGATTCTCTATATTACTTCTTTTCCTTTTTACTCCCTGTATTTCTTTTTCTCCTCCTCCTCCTCTCCTTCTTCTTCTTTTTCTTCTTCTCCTCTTCCTCTCTCTCTCCCTTCATTTCTACCATCTCATCTATATCTTTATTATTTGAAAGTTTAAGGACTGCTGGATTCTCAAATAATTTATAGGTGAATAAGGAAGACAGAAATGTGAGATTTTTCTGGAGAAAGAAATTATTTCCAAGAGATATTGAACCAAAAAGGGAAGAGAACTGTGATCCAAGAAAGATCTTGGATCAAATATCAATTGAATTAGTATTTAAAAGGGCAACTATATTTTATAGTACTCAGTATCTTCTAAGTATGGGGAACACGTTGAAATGAACTCTAGTTAGCTATTAGTTAGCATGCATGAAGGAGACCTGTGTAACTATTATACAAGGTACCCAAGGTAAGGAGCCTTAAGTCAGCAAGGGCAAGTAACTAGTCACTGTTCCTGTGAACATTAGGGAACCACAAAAAGTGTGTTAGAAGAAATATATTTAATGGCAATATGTTAAATAAACCGAAGGTGAGAATAACTGGAGTCCAGGAGATCTTGAAATGGTATTGATGCATTCTAGACAAAAGATAGTAAAGGTTGATACTAGGGCCTTGGCAGCAGGAGTCAAAATAATGAGCGCTTTCCAGAGCCTTTGTAAAAGTAGAAGCAAGCCATCCTAGTGATCACGGGCAGTGAGCAAGGGGATAAAATCAAAGATGACACTGAAGCCTTGATCCTGGAATAGTGATAAATTGCAAATTCTATTACCAGGACTAGGTGAAAATACTCAGTGATGAACTGGAAATTAACTTTAGTCCTTCAGAGGAGCAGCTGATGCCATACACTTTGTTTTGGGGGCAAGTATAGAGGCAATAGGTGCAATTATGAGTGTTACAGAGTGTTTAAGGTACAGGAAACAGAAAAGGAGGCCAGGGAAGGAGACAGAGCGGAATGTAAAGTGGGAGCACTGAAGAACAGCCGCAGGGCTGTTGGTGTCTCTGTCCCTGAGGTAGTGTCAGACTGATGTGTGGAAATCTGTATTCACAGTGTCATATGCTACAGGGGTCAAGCAACGTGAAGGCAAAAGAGAATCACTAACACTGGCGACTCAGAAGTTATCAAGAAAGAATAGATCCACAGGAGGCCGTGGGGATATGCTTTTGATTTCAAAGTCTTGAGAACCAAGTAGAGAATGAGGAAACTGAGAGAGTAGATTTTCACTAATATTTTGCGATTTTGCAGTTTATCAGGAAATATTTCTGAATTAATCAGTGGCTAAAGGGAAAAGTTTTATTCATAGTTCAGATAGATTAAGAGAAGAAATGAATTTAGAGGAATAAAAGCTGACAAAGTTATGGAGTAGATCTGTACCTAGGGAACTAGGAACACAGAAAGACTTTGTGTAGCAAACAGAGAGGCAAGCAACTCTTCTCACTCGGAGAGCAAAAGAAATTAAGATGCAGAGAGATTTTGAATTAGGAAAAGGCCCGCTAGGGAGCATGACAAGTCATCCTGCTCTTGGGGGAGAAGGAGGAATCACAGTCTCACAGTGACAAGGGGCAGAGTGGACTCAAGGCAGAAAATCACAGAGGATGGCCAGCGAATAGCTTTGCAAACTGTGATCAAGACTTAATCAGCAATCTCCGACAGAATCCACAGCAGCACATCTATTTCTCTTTATTATTATTGCTGCTGCTGCTGCTGTGATTTTGCTTAATCTCAGACTAACTGTGCTAGTAATATTAGCACTGAATAGTTGATGGAATGATTTTCATTTTCTGCCTTACTCCTCAAAAATATGTAAATAGCCAAAAATAGAAATCAAAGCCATCTTTTTATTTTTTATGTATATGAAATTACAGAGTGCAAGTTCAAAAAATAAGTTTTCCTTTACCTCTAGAGGCAGACCGAAATCTTGAGGGATATAAAAAAAAAAAAAGGGTCTTACATGGAAAGCTGGACTTTTAGGCTAATGAATGCAACTCTATTTTTGATACTATTCGTGTGTTTATATAAAATCGAGGAGCATTTTAGGCCAATTAGTGGCTTGCAAACCCTATACTTTTTCCAGCAAGGGCTAAGCTTGATGAACTTGAGAAGTTAACACAGCAAAGCTTTGGCAGTGGATCATGCGGTTGGCTTGATTCAAGGCAACAAAGCTTTAGCATAAATTAGTTTTTATTTGTTAAAAGAAAAACAAATTTTGTTTGTTTTTGTAATACAGTTTGTTAGTTCTTTTAATTTGGGGGAAAATTTGGGGAATTCCAGTGCTCAGAGAAGTGAAAAGTAGAGTCCAGCGTGAGCCAGGCTCCAGCTCACAGGCCCTGTATAAACAGCCACATGCGTCTTCTTCAATACCCCTAGGTCTGAGACAGCAAGGCGGGCCTGTTATGCCTGGACCTCAGCTGAACCGCGAGTGCCAGCCACTGATGACTGCTGTGGGATCTACAGTAGATTATTCAGACCACCGAAGGGGCCTGCTACTCTCCCCCGCACCATCCTTTCGTCCTGACTTATATGTCATGGCTTGGGGAAGCAAGCATTATGGAATGCTACTGCTTCCTTGGGATTTAGGGATCCTCTCATCCTTTCCACTAGTTCTGCCTGTAAGAAAATGAAGATTGGACACAGTATTTGGTTCAGTCAAAGCTGATTAGCAAAACGCCTGACAAACTGAAGCTTCCAGTCAAAAGTCCTTTGATACAAATTCACAACCCACACCCTCTTGTGCATAGAATTACTGAGAGTGAGAGGGACTGTTATTTTACCCTTATTCTATAAAAGATGACATATGTGGAAATCAAGTGACACAGGACAACTAATGGTAAATTATTCTAAATTCATAATTTCTGTGATCATTGCCCAGGAGCATAATTCCAGGCCTAAGATGTAATTTCCATCTGAAATCAAGCCTGATGACATGGGGGAACTTGACATGACTATTGCTACACATCAGTTGTTTTCATGAGTTGGTAAAATACCCAACATCTGTGGTGTAAGAGTTTCTCTAGAAGTGTGCAACTAGTATTTCGAACCCATTCTGAGAGTTCAGGCAGCATTGTCACATTTTAATGCACTTGTTATTTGTGCCAATATTATGAAGACCTGTGTCAAATTGCTACTTATCCTCAGTTTCTGCTTCTATAGTAATAGAATCCCTAGTTTTTATATGGACCCCAAGTAAAGGCTATATATCCCAGTCTTTCTGCAGTTAGGGATGATGGTACAGCTACTTTCTTGTCAACGGGATGAGAGTGGAGTTAATGAGATGTAGGTAGAATTGGTGTGTGGAGTTTCTGTCACTGAAAGAAGATGACACTTTCTTTGCTTTCCTATCTGATTAGCTGAAATTGTACTGGGGTTGAAAAGTCTTGTTCCAGTTGATTTAGTTACATGAATGAATAATAAATGTAAAACTGTTACTGCTCATGATTATAAATCTAAGTGATTGTGTAATTTTGGGCACATTATTTCATGATCCTAAGATTTCTTTCTCAATTTAAATTGGGTCACCAAGTGGGATATACTAAATCTTAGAGTATATGTATATAAAATGTTAATCACAGTGTTATTCCTATTAATAACAAAAAGAGTCTGCTTTTACGAACCACAGAACATAAAAGACTGGTGAGTAGTAGAGGCAGAGACACCACTGAGGGGGTGGCGGGTATCACAAGGCCGTCTGCTCTTTGTAAGGCCACTGTGGGGGATTCCTTAGTGAACAAGACAGAGCTCTGTGGTTAGCACTGGAACACTTTGTCCTTAGTTAACAGTAACAGGAAGAGTGACTCAATATCCTGCCTCGAAAGATGGAGAAGCTGAGTCTGGTTGGGAACTTCCTCTCTTGAGTGAAGACTGGTCTGGGAACCAGACGAGCAGAACTAAACCTTAGAATGACAAATAGAGGCTAACAGGTCTGTCTACTGCAAGGTGGGTGGGGAAAAAAGCAAAGGGAATTCATTGAAAGGGTTCTGATGGTAGAAATTTTTATTAGCTTGGCAATTTGAGCCAAGTTTAATAGCCAGTGGACCTCAACCTGAATCCTGTATCTACTACTTAGCAACTATTATTGGTATCAATTTCTACATTTTTAATGTGAGGGTAATAGCCTCTTTGTGAGGTCTGTTAGTAACAGCTGCTGTCTACCGAGTTCTTACTGCGGGTCCATCACATTTGTGAACATGTTTGTACATTTTCTGCGGTAATCCTCACAATCCTGAATGATAAGAACTTTCCTGCTTTCTAGATTAAAAGAAATTAAGCACAGTGAAAGGAGCTTTCCCCAAATCATGTGACTGTGTTGACAGAAAGAGGTTGAAGCTTTTAACTCTACACAATTTACTTATCCCTGCATTCTGCCTGATACCAGAACTTTCCAGAGCATGGAAAGCTGCAGCCTTATGCAGATGAGTAGCTATACTCCATCAGCTCCCAAAGGACAGGGCCTTGCCCTTTATCCTTTATAGAGAGGGTGTTTTTGTTGCTGGGTGCTTTTTAAACACAGCAGCCACCAGCCTGCTCTGCCTCACTGCCCCACCCCCTTCCACAGACCGAGTGCCTGGAGTGCTGCCGTGTCACGTGATCAATAGCTCATTTCTGTTTGTAAAGTTTCTCAGCCAAGAGGAAAACCATTAGGTGTCAAATTGCAAGTAGAAAGCATCCAAGAAGCTGCCTACTCCAGCACCAGTTCCTGCCAAAGGACCTTAAATAAACTCTGTTTCACGGAAGATGTCTGAAATTACTCTGCATGCAGTATATATTTAGTTTGTTAGATTAATACATGAAAATTGATTTCATATAATCAGTTTGAGCCCTAAAATCTAACAAAACAACAGATTCTTTTCATGCTTTTGATTCTCTTCGTGAGCTTTTTAGGTTAAAAACCTAGTCAAAATACTACTTAAAATGAAACAAACAAAAAAAAAAAAATGTGTGTAAAGAGTTGAGGGACCATATTTACATATATCTTTAGCTACAGGTAAAAAGTCCAGTGCATGCTCTATGAATCAATGGCTGTATGTTGCAGAAAGGTGGATAGAAAAGATGTCCATACACAGAGGAAAGGGTTAGTCCACCTTAACAACTGTAATTAAAGACTGAAAATGTTTTCCTTTCATTTTTAAAATCCTCTATAATTTCAGTGCAACACTTTTAGTGGAAACTGCAGTTGTTCCCATTTTTAAAAGTCCAGTAAAATAGAATCACTCTATCTACCTCAGGAAGTAATAACTTTTGTGCCACTGAACTGATTTTCCCATTGTTCATCATATAAACGATGCCCTAAGCAATAAGACCTGGAAGCGGAAGCACCTCTGCCCCACAGAGCACCCACAAAAGGAGGTGAGCAGCAGCAGAGGCGTCCTGTCCTTGTTCTAGACATTTAAAATGGGACAGCAGTGACAAGGAAGTACAGGAGAACAAGGATGAGTGCTTCACACTTACGCAGAATGTGTTTCCCAGGTAAGATAGAGCGGGAAGGGGCTTCTCATACTCACTGCCTTTATTCCATAGGAATAATTCTTGGGCAAACATGATTGGAATTCAAGTGAGAGGCTGAGACTAGGAAAACAGAAAATAGAAGATAAGGAGTCTGGGGGTGAGGGGACATGGATGAGCTAAAAGAGGCAACTCAAGGAGACAAGGTAATGGTTGTCTTGAGATCAAGGATCAGCACAAAGCAACTGAATGTCAGAAATTATGATGGTTAACCTAGATTGTTACTTTGATTGATTTTGGATCTCCAAAAGAATTAGCGAAGCGCGCTTCGGGATGTGTCTGAGGGGTTATGAAGGATCAACTTTGGGAACTACATCTATTGCCGTGCTTCTTCCTCTTTGGTACTTGCCTGCTGTGTCTTCCAGCCTCCACGTTCTGAGCAGCTTTTCTCCACCACACTCCTCCACATGCTGTCACTGCGTTGGAGTCAGTTGACCATGGATTTATCCCTCTGAAGTCATGAGCCAAATTATACTTTCCCACATTTAAAGTGTGAGCACTGGGTATAGTCTTCCTGCTAGAGAAACACTTTCTAATACAAAAACTAAGCATAAAGATGCCATTGCACAGAGTCATGAGTAAAATGGAAAACAATTAGCTTAGGTAAGAGACTAGTAAACCATCAAGAGAGGGAGAAAAACCCTAAATTAAGAAGCAGAAAAGTTACAAACAGACATAATGAAAGGTTCAAATTACAGGCTGTGAAATTAAAGTGTGAGCCACCAACAATGTATCAAAGAACTCTTAAAGCACTTACAACTGATTAAAAAAATTTACTTCTCCTATGATAGCATCAACTTTACACAGAGAAAAAGTACAGTGATTCCTCAGTTTATGAACTTAATTGGCTTTGTGATTTTGAGGAGGTCGTTGCATTCACTTTTTTCGTGGGGAAGATGGCTGTGTGTGTCACTTCAGGCAGAGTTTGCAAATGGAACCAAACTTTCACTGAGCAGTTCTGTTTGTGGACTGAATTGTTTATGAACAGAAGCATTCGTGAACCAAAGTAATACTGTATTTGCATAAAACTTGAGGCCATTTTGTCATCTTGGCATGAAGCTGTGGAAAAAGGGAATATTAGTAAAAGAAGAAAGAGAACAGCAGGAAAGGGGGAGCAGAAGGAGGGAAGGAGAAGGGGGAGTATTGAGGATAAAAAAGACCTCCGGGTGACAAGTTCTTTCTCTGACGGTCTGAGAGCAGTCCTCAGCCCACAGAAGGGAAGAGCCATAGAGTATGTAATACCCAGCCCGCATTAGTGAAATCTATAAATCAGAGGACCAGATATGCAGTGGTGAGTCTGAAGTCAATATAGTCTAAGGACAGATAGAGTTACCTTAATAAGATGCTCAGTGGACCACAAATACTTGACCAAAGTGACAACTGACCGTGTGACTAAGGAGCCACATTTTTCTCATGAACCAGTACTTCCCAGGTTTATTTATCAGATGAGCACAGTGGAAAGAACAGTTAAAAGACACTCAGGGGTAGAGGGAAAACTGGAAAACATGCAGTTTGTGCACAAAGTTTCTCATCACAGTGAGTGACCAGCCTCATTGTGCCTGTAGTTTCACAGTGCTCACGGGACTGCACAAATGAAGGTCAAGCTCTGCAAAAGGACCCAGATCACCTGGTTAGGAAGCTTTGTCTTAAGAGCTAGCTTAAGTTCTCCTGAGATCATTACCATTTGAAACAGAGAGCTGCACAGTTGAGAAATGGATATAAGCAAATGTCAAAGTTAACCAGAAAGGCCAGGGGACTGTTGTATAGAGAAACTAAACCCAGCAGAGATTCAACTGATACTTCAAGTGCAAAGTATAAAGTAGCAGAAGAGATGATTGTTTTCCTGAGTGCAAAAGGAGATACTTTTTTCTTCCTAGAGTGCAAAGAAACAGAGGCAGACCCTGTAGCGCTGTCTGCAGACCCCCAGTGGCAGGATCATCCCATGGATCAGGTCTGGGAAAATGCAAATGGCAAGGGTTTGGCCTGCTTCGAGTGTCTGGACAAGAGAGAGCCCTGTTTTCAAAATGACTCAGCAGAGTGTGTCTTTTTCTTCTTTGTGAATACTTTATCGATTTTTTTCATCCATTTTTGTTATTTTTCTAACAATTTTCAAACTTCAACTGTTGAGTGGTCTGGGAAGCCCCTGAAGCCAGCATTTTTATAGCCATAATCTCTTATGATCATTCATCAGGCAGAAATGGGCTAGGAGTCACAGGAAAACGATGCACAAAAACAAGATCACAATAACATGAAGACAGAAGTGACATTTACTGGGGAAATAGTGTCATTAAATTTATCACAAATTCATGTTTCAAATTCATTGCAATTATATGCACACATATAATTATAAACTCATATTTTCCCCAAACCCATATTTTTTAAATTATGTTTATTAAATGTGTCTAACTTACCCACTATAGGTTATTTAGTTCTCTCCATTTGATTTTGCTATTCCAAAGATATCCAAAGAACATATTAAAGTACCTAACATTACATAAACTCAATCTATGATCCAATAGATAGTTATTTTGGCAAAGAAGACTCAATAGAGTCTTTCAAGAGGCCAAAAATATATTACACACATAAACCTCAACTGATGTATTTCTATATGTGTTAGATACATAAGGCTTTTGGAGGTTGTTAGATGTGGAGCAAAGAAAAATATGATCCAATCTGGATCTCTGCCCCTTTCCTCCCTCCTGTTTAGTGTTGTATGAGGTGAAGTAAGGGATATGAGCAATCATAAAGATGAGATATAAGAATCTCAGCACTCTGGGGTAGGCTGAGATAGGAGGATTGCAAGTCCCAGCCCAGTATGACAATTTAGTGACTTACACCCTGTCTGTCTCAAATTGAAAAGCAATTTAAAATGAGGTTAGGGGTGTGGCTCAAGCTGTGGTTTCAATTTCCAGTATATAAAAAAAAAGGTGTAAGAAATCTATATGCATCTCTCACTCTAAACGATACTTGGTTCCTAGAGGTGTCACGGCATGGTCAGGACAGTAAGAGAAGAGTGAATTTCTGTAAAGATTAAGTTTAAATACTGGCATGTTTATTTGGGGGAAAGATTGTATAGTATACAATATGAGAAAAAATATTTCCCCCAGAAAAAAATGTCACTAATATCTCTTTATGGCCCCTTTCTTTTTTTTATTTAAAGAAAAAAAAAACAGAAAAAGGGTAGAAATAATACATAATTTCAAAACAAATAAACAGTAAGAAATCACTAGTTGATAAATTACATATTGTCCTTTTAGAAATAGTTGTTCAAGTTTCAAAAGCATACATAGGAGACATTCAAACAGCGAGACTGCAAACAGTTCTGTTCAACTATCCAACAAAAACTTAGTAATATGGTTATCTATCCTATACATTTAAACATACACGCAGTTATATCCTTCAGAGCACTTTCTTTTCTTCTCTTTTTTACAATAGCAATTACATGTTTTGAGTTTTATTACACCTACATTTCTTATTACTTTTTATACTAGAAATACAATGTGATATTTATAAATAAAATTCTTATTTATTTCACTAATGAAGATAGCCTCAAGTTGTCTCTATTTGCCTATGAAGGAATGGCACCACTGTTAAGTATTAGTAATTTCAATGATATAAAATAACAGCGTACACATGAAAACCAATAGTGAAGGCACATAAAGATTTACACTGTTCATTGATATAACAGTGCACTGACACCACATATACACTGTAACATTTAGAAGCTGCCCACCAGCATTATATAAAATCATTGCAAAGGCTATAGCACAACCTGGTGGTCATCCTGGATTCTACAAAAGATTGCAAAAGCTGTTCAAACACTAGTGTAAATATAACTCAGTACAACAAAATGAACCCTAAGGAAAAAAAATTTGTTGCCTGGAAAATTACTATTGTGTGTAACTTAATAAAAAAGGAGTATAAATCAGATTAAAACTTTTAATTTATTTTATTTACTCATTTAGCCAGAAAATACATATTTCAGGCAAAACAGTATTCTGATTTAATAATCCAGTTTCTGTAGATTTTTTTTCTGTATTCAGAGTTGTTGGCATAGGATACATATTTAGCAATTATTTAAGACATTAACAGTTTGGTCCTTAATAAAAGAAACGAAAGTTGGGGTTTAGAAATAAGTAAAATACAGTTTATTTCTATAAAGAGAAACTCCTAGAAATCAAAATTTAAAAACTGAGTAAGTCATAATGTTTTGTTTTATTAGTAAAACACATTTCCATTTAGACTAATAAAGAGCACAAAGTAATTATGGTTTACTTGTCTGAGACCTCATGGCACATTACAAAACTCATGGAATTTTTATTGCCTGTGAAGTTCATAACATTTTAAAAGTTGTCCATTTCTCATAAAGCAAGAGCTGGAATTGCCAACTGGCTATTATATTCTAAATATACATTATATTTGTATCTAAGTTGAGATAGGAATCAAACTGCAAAGTTAGGGAAGATTTATTTTCAAAGGGGCATTAAAGGAGTTTTTCTTCTGACATTTTAGATTATAAATGATCGGGATCAGAACTGCTTAAAGCTTTGAATCCTCTATAAGATTTCTCTTTGTAATCTTTGAAGAAAATTATGAAGTGAATATGTAAACACAATCTAGAGTTTCCACATTACATTCATTATGAGGCCTCAGATATAATATTGGTAATATTTACATTTTTTTTCAAAGCTATTATTTGAAAGAGTGTAATGCCAGTTTTATTTCTAAGTTAATGAATCATACTTGCTTTTAGAGTTGGTGGTTTTAACTTAGATATGTATCATTAGGAAAAACATCAGGTTGAAATATGAGTATTTTACCAAAATTGAATAAACTGTCTATCTTGCTGTGTATAATAGGCTATCCTAACATAAAATAACTTTTCACAGTGAAAAACATAGTTCTCTCTTTTAGTCATACACAGACTTTCCCTTGGTAAAATTCACTTATTTGGAGCTTATTTCTGTGAAAATGTGCTATATAGTACTTAAAGATTCTTAATTTATTAAAAATACAGTTTCTCATTTTTAACATTTACCAACATTTACCATTTAAATGCTCATTCTGCAATAAAATCAATTTACTGCATGCATATAAAATTCAAAGCATTACATTTTTTTGTTTTGTGCTAGTAGTATCTGTTTAGTTTAGTTAACATGGAATTGTTCAATGTGCAACCAAGTGAAAGATAATAACTTACATATTTTTGCACTTGCCTGACAAATACAAAAAACACCAATGAAGACTTCAAAAACATTATATTTTTTATGAGATTTTTAAAGAGAAGTCCTCTTTTCCTCTCTCAATGCTTAGGTAGAACGACTTCAGTAGATAGAATACATTGAAATTACTTTGAAATCAGGTAAGAAAACCAAATAGGGGGACCTAGAGTCATGTGCTTTCCTTAGGACAAAACTCTTCCACGAAAACAGGCTGCAGGATAATAGAACTAAGTCTATTTAACTTCATTTATTTGCTCCTGTAAGTTCATCACCATCCTGACTCAGGCAGGAAGATCTCTGCTCACCACGCCAGAGCATCCTGGATTCAGTTACAGGACACTATGACGGGGTTTGTGACCAGTTGTAGTCTCCCATAAACTTTCTTCTTTCCATTTCAAGAATCTCCAGTGCATTGTCCCCAAGGCCTATCAAGTGTCATGTGCTTGAAATGCAAATGACGTACTTACTGAGGTGTGACATTAAGGTGAACCAAGACGATGAAAAGCCTCAGGGGTTGAAATAGGCAAACAAGGAATTGTTGGATACGACCATGGTAGAAGACAAAGCAAGTAGTGGCCGAGGAGACTTGTGTTATATTTGTTCTAAAATGCAGAACACAAGCGTAGATGATTTGGATGAGAACATATGGAAATGAAGTTTGTAGTAGATATTTTAATCGGCTAGATGAAATAATTTAAAAAGTTAAGGGAGTTGAAAATGCATGTGTGTCGGCAAGGGTTTAAGATTTCCTGTGAACTTAAAACTGTTTAATAAATTTAAAAACTCCTAAGAAGTTATGCTGATGACTGAAACTAAAGTGACTTACCCCTGTAATAAACATTTAAAACACACATATGGACGAGATCAGTGTTCTTACTACTATAACCTGCTAGAGAAAAGATACACTCCGAGGTTCAAACAGAGATTCTGTTTTTGCAAAATTGTGTTTCTAAGAAAGATTCAGTGGAAGGTAATATATACTATGGTAGAATTGCCATCAATCTTTCACAAAAATAAGACAAAAGAGCAATTAATTTTGGTTTGGTTGATAAAAAGATATTTTTAGAATTAATCACATTTGGGGTATGTTGTAAAGAGATAAATGTTTACCAATCAGTGAAAAGATCTCCACTGAGGATAAAAGTCTGGCATTGGGTTAAAGAAACAGAGCTAAAAATAAACAGAATTCCTCAAACAGGAAAAATCATTATGCTCAAAGTGCTATACCTTCATTATAAACGTTATCATCGTAGGGAATTTAAAACTGCAGACTTTAAGCAAATACATGGATAAGAATTCTTATAAATAAAATAGATTCTAAATTGTATTTTATACAGAGTAAATCAATGTGAAGTAGAAAAAAGTTGAAGGTGCTTGAGGAGAACAACTAAAGGACAACAAAATTAAAAAATACTAAAAATAGGAGAATGTAACACAAAGATTTAATACATTCCCACAGAAGGAAAGGTAATGCTGGCCATCTTGCATTTCCACAAATACGAAGGTGAATGAAATGGGAAAGAAATGGGAAGGAGATAAAGAAACGAAAGAAATTATCAAAGAAATGATTCAGAAAACTAGCATTATTTTGCATACTGAATGGACTTGTCTGGTGACTAAAACAGAAAAAAATTTTTAAAAATCTTCTACCCCATGGTACCTTACCATGAAACTCTCAAAATACTGATAACCAAGAATGTACAGTAAAAGTTCTCATGAAGATAAAAAGGTCAAAAAGCAAGAACCAGGAATCAAGTGGGACTAGACTTTCCCTGAGATAAGAGGAAAAACAAGTGTGGTGAAGGTTGAATATATTTTTAGGTGGTGTTATGGATTAAAAACTGTTGGTCAACTTAACGCCAGCTGTATTAAATCAGCATGGTGCTGAGTATAGATGGATCATCTGAGGAAAGCTGCCAGCATAAATAGAGACATGAAGAAGGAGAGAGGAGGCATTGTGGGTTTCTCTAAGTGTTGCTGTTTGAGCCCTTGGTTCTCCTTGAGGAGCTCATCATGACCAGCTTTCCCAGTGTGAGTTCAACCATTGTCGTCAGAGGAGCTCGGGACCTTGTTGGTAAGATGGGCTGTGGTTCACTTTGGGGAGCTGTGGTCCTTACATCCAGTGTCGTTTCCTGGCTCTGGAGGGGAAGACGTGTGCTACTTAACCTCCAGCTCGTCATGTGGCTTTCTGGCATATGCTCCATTGTTCTTATCAGATGAGCTCAGGGCCTCTGTGTCACTGAGGATGGCTCTGGTGCTTTTCAGGACAGCCTTGGTCTTTATGAGTTGAGTTCTCAGCTTCAGTGTAGAATCCTCAAACTACCAGCACAGCCCCTTCACCCTGCTGACATAGACTCTCTGGCTTTTTCCACTGACCTTTGGGCCTTCCCAGCATGGATTTGTAAAACAGACTGATGTGAGTCCTTCTCGTGGACTCTAGATTCCCGGTTGGACTTGTGGGAGCCATTGTCATAGGCTCTAGGTTTTCATCTGGACTCATGCAGGACATTGCTGTGGGATTCAGCCCTTAGCTGAATATTCTATGTCTTTAGTTGTGGATAGATTTCCTACACTTTCTTGTGTTAAACTCTGGATGACCTCCATGAAATAATAGTATAAAATCTGTGTCCTGATTTTAATTGTTCTCCTTACAACCCCTGACTACAATAGGTGGATAGGAGGAAATTCAGGCAAGTGCCTTCTCCAGCTTTGATCCTCCTCCACCCTTATTCCTTCACCTCTTTTCCTCCTCCTCTTACTTCTTT
The DNA here is from genome assembly GCF_034190915.1 of Cavia porcellus. Classification (NCBI taxonomy): domain Eukaryota; kingdom Metazoa; phylum Chordata; class Mammalia; order Rodentia; family Caviidae; genus Cavia; species Cavia porcellus. Next base: position 25,336,951 of record NW_026947512.1, read on the forward strand.
TGCTTCTCCTGGAAAGATATCTTATATGTAAATATTCATAGAATTTTATTAAATAAATATATTACAAAGTGTATCATCTTGCAATGTTAAATAAAATCAATCTTTTTCTACAGAATTGTATAAACACAGAGTTGATTTCATTTCAAATTTCAGATGTTTTCTGAATGACTGTAAGGCATTCAATTAAATCACACCATAAATAATGTGTAGAGAAAAATATAGTGGGCTTTCCTAACTTAACTAAGTTGTCATTCATTTGACTGATTTTGAACTTTTTATTAACTTCCTATGTTTAAATGGTAAGCAAATATTTTGCCACCACATGAAAGAATATTTCCCACTGACTCTTGTTAAAATTTGACTTCCGTGATTTAATCTTACTTTATTTTTATTTATTTATTTATTTTGTCTTTTTCCTTTTTATCGGTACTGGGGATCGAACACACAACTGCCTGCTTGCAAGGCAGGCACTTATACCGCTGAGCTAAACCTCCAGCCCCTTAATGTTACTTTAAACAAAGATAAATCTGCCAAAGCATATTTTATGTACAAAAATATATTGTTTTATTTAAACAGTCACTTTATACAACTAAAGTTGACTGAGATTCTAGATCAGAAACATTAAATTATTCTAAAGGAAGTCTACAAATGTACTCACATATCGAAAACTTCAAAGTAAGGTTCACTGCATTAATGTCAGTGATAGGCACTTCTCATACAAACCACAGGACTCTAGCAACTGGATTAAATTTTCTTGTTCTACACTGAAGAAACTAAAATACTTACAGTGTATTTGTGTTCCTTCAAAAAGAATTAGGAGTTATCATTTAGGATTGCCAGATGCTTCAAGATAATATGAGGATCAAAGTCAAAATTCAGCATCTCAAGTGGGCATGGAGGTGCATGCCTATAATTCCAGCACTCAGGAGGCTGAGGCAGGAGGATTACTATGAGTTTGAGGATTGGACTACACAGTGAGTTCAAGATCAGCCTTAGCTACATAGCCACCTCACAAGATCTTGTTTCAAAAAAATAAATAAATAAATAAAAAGATTCAGCACCTAGAACAAAGCTTATTCAAGAATTCATAACCTAATTAGAATACAGATAAGAAATGAGTCACGTACTATTAAAAGATACATGATTTAAAAGATGATGTCAAAGAATCATTGCTATTTTAAATAACTGACTTAAATGACTACTCTTAGCTTTTGTCTACAAGGATCTCTCTAAAATATGAAAAAGACTGGAATATTGTATTAGCCCAGAATAATTTCAAGTGGGCTCATCCTAGATGCCCTTGGAAAGTTTAGGTCTTTTGTTTATTTTCTGTTTTGCTTGTTTGTTTAACTGTTCTACTAAGTATTGAACTTCTTAGGACCTTCATACTGAGCAACATTCTTGGCCCATTTGTGTGGGGATTGGAGGTTGAAAAATCACCAAATTGCCCAGACTGAGTTCAGACTTGCAATCTTCCTGAAATTCTCAGAGTGCCAGGATTACTGCCATGTGCTACCATGACTGGTTTCACTGTTTTTTTTTTTTTTTTAATTTCTGCCTATTATGACAAAAATAGTCAAACTTTTAGTATTGTCTTCTCAATATTCTTTTTTCCCATCCCTCTTTATGTTGTCAACACAATTAAAACTACTAATTAGGCGGGTGCCATCGGTTCCAGAGGCCTGGTGGGCTGGTAAGTGCCCCGTGCACTTTCCCCTGAGTCCAGTCAGTTTGGGACCCTTGCTCAGCCCTAGTCAGGGAACTCTGCAGCTTTCAGGGTGCACTGGACCAGTACAACGGATTCTGAGCAGGCCTGCATTGTCCTCTCCACTCCCAACTGTGCTTGGCTGGCTCTGGAGTTCTAAGCAAGCAAGTGGGCCCCATCAGTTCCAGAGGCAGGGGCTTGAGCCAGCCTGCTTCACTCCTGGTGACCCTCTATCAATCAGGGGAACTGGGTGGCAGAGCCCCAGGAGCTGAGAGCATAGAAGAGGATTTCCAACAGACCCTGGGGAAGCCTTAGAATAACACTTGAAACACAGAAATATAGGAAACAAAAGACCAAATTACAATCTCAACTCTCCAGCTCATCCAAAGAAACCTTAGGAGCAATGTGCATAGAAGAAAATGTATGCCATACACCTGAAATATTGGACATAATAGCAACTGAAATTAAGAAGCAACTCCGGGAAGCTCTAGAGGAATTCAAATTAGAAATAATCTCCCAGGTAAAAGAAGAAATGATAAAAGAAATGAAGGAGATGCTGAATATATCTAAAGAAGACACAGTTTAAAAATTGGAGGAACTAAACAAAAAGATAGAATCCCTGGATGAGCAATATAAGAAACAAACAGAATACATAAAGCAGATGCACAGAGATATACAGGAAATCAAAAATTCCACTGAAAGCTATAAAAACTACCTCAATGAAAGTGAAGATGGAATTTCAGACCTTGAAGACAAGATTGCAGCTAGTGAACAGAAAGGAAAGATATTTTAAAAATAACAAGAAATCAGGAAATAACAATTCAACAACTGCAAGATGATGCAAAGAACAACATAATGGTGTGTTAAGGCCTCCTGTCATAATTGTGTTACCGATAATTTGATTTTTCATTTCTGTTAATACTTGTTTTATATAACTGCGTGCTCTGGAATTTGGTGCATATGTATTTAAGATAGTTATCTCTTCATCTTGAAGTTTTCCCCTAACTAGTATGTAGTGATCTTCTTTATTTCTTCTGGTCATTATTGGTTTAAGTTCACATTATCTGCAAACAGAATGGCTATAATAGGGATAGGGATTAATGAAAAAGAAGGGGACAACATAAAGGATGTCAAGAGGATATTTAGAGAAGTAATAGCTGAAAATTTCCCAAACATGAGATCGGAAACTGACATCAGCATCAGTGAAGCATATAACTCCAAATAGTCAAAACCAAAATAAAACTACACACAGACATATAATGATCACCATCCAAGAAATACAACTTAAGAATAGAATATTAAAAACTGTCAGAGAGAATAGACAGATTACATATAAAAGAAAACTGATCAGAATCACAGCAGACTTCTCAGCACAAACAGTAAGTCAAGATCATGGAATGAAGTATTCTAGATCCTAAAGGAAAATGATTTCCAACCTAGACTGATGTACCCTGAAAAACTGTCTTTCAAAATTGATGGAGAAATAAGATACATTAATGACAAAGAACAGCTGAAGAACTTCATGATCACCAAGCCAACCCTGCAAAGAATATTGAAAGACAGTTTAGATACACTTAGGGAAAAAACCACTAAGCAAAGCAGACAATTAAACAAAACAGAAAGATAAAGATGCAACAGCAGAAAGATAACATGTCAACAATTAAACAGCATACAACAGTTATAACCATTATAAATGACCCTAATACACCAATTAAAACAAACAGACTGGCAGAATGGATCAAAAAACAATATCCAACCATATGCTGTCTACAAGAAACCCATCTAACACAAAAAGATACTCACAGACTGAAAGTCAAAGAATGGAAAACAATACTTCATGCAACACGAACCCAAAAAAAAGTGGGAGTAGCCATTCTGTTTGCAGATAATGTGAACTTAAACCAATAACGACCAGAAGAAATAAAGAAGATCACTACATACTGGTTAGGGGAAAACTTCAAGATGAAGAGATAACTATCTTAAATATATATGCACCAAATTCCAGAGCACGCAGTTATATAAAACAAGTATTAACAGAATGAAAAATCAAATTATCGGTAACACAACTATGACAGGAGACCTTAACACACCGTTGACAACAAGGACAGATCAACCAGACAGAAACTCAGAAAAGAACATAACTGAATCAGACATGTGAACAAATGGACTTGATAGACATATACAGAGTGTTCCATGCAACAACATCAGAATACACATTCTTCTCAGCAGTACATGGGTCATTCTCTAAAATAGACCATATATTAGCTCACAGAACATATTTAACTAAAGGCAAAAGAGTTGAAATTGTCCTTTGCATATTATCATATCATAGCGCTTTGAAATTAGAAATTAAGGATAAAAGATACTGCAAAAATCCAACAAACACACAGAAACTGAGTAACACACTTGAGTAATCAATGGGGCACAGGGGAAATTAAAGAAGAAATTAAACAATACCTACAAGCAAATGAAAATACAAATACAACTTACCGGAATCTGTGGGATGCAATGAAAGCTGTCCTCAGAGGAAAATTTATTGCACTGAGTTCCCACATCAGGAAAACAGAACGAATACAAAGAAATAATCTGATGTTACATCTCAAACATGTAGAAAAGGAAAAGCAAGTGAAGCCCAAAGCCAAAAGAAGAGAAGAAATTATAAAAATCAGAGTAGAAATCAATGCATTAGAGACTAACAAAACAATCCAAAAAAATCGATGAATCAAAGAGTTGGTTCTTTGAAAGAATAAATAAAATTGATAAGCCCCTAGCCAATCTTATTAAAAACAGGGAAGAAAAGCTCAAATTCATGCAATAAGAAATGAAAAAGGCAAAATCACTACAGACTCTATAGAAATACAGAAGATCATCAACACCTAATTCAAAAACCTCTACTGTCAAAGGTTTGCTAATACTGAAGAAATAGACAGATTCCTAGAAACATATGAAGAACCAAAGCTAGGTCAAGAAGATGTAAAACTGCTGACTAACCCAATTTCTATTAATGAAATTGAAAATGTAATTAAGTCCTTACTTACAAAGAAAAGTCCAGGCCCAGATGAATTCACTGCAGAATTCTATAAGAAATACAAAGAAGACTTAATGCCAACACTCCTCAAACTCTTTAAGGAAATTGAAAGGGAAGCAATCTTTCCTAAGTCATTCCTGGAAGCAAATATTACTCTAAGTACCTGAGAAATACCCAACTAAAAAAGAGAACTACAGACTAATCTCCCTAATGAACACAGATGCAAAAATCCTCAATAAAATATTGGCAAATAGGGTGCAGCAAAACATCAAGAAGATTATACACCATGACCAAGTGGGATTCATCTTGGACATACAGGGATGGTTCGACATTTGTAAATCAATAAATGTAATCCACCATATCAATAAAGCCAAGAGTAAAAATCACATGATCATTTCTATAGATGCAGAAAAAAACTTTTGATAAGGTCCAACATTCATTTATGATAAGAACTTTACAGAAAATTATAATAGATGGTCTTTATCTCAATATAATAAAGGCCATCTATGACAAACCAACAGCCAGTATCACACTAAATGGCCAAAAACTGAAGACCTCTATTTCAAAATCAGGCACAAGACAAGGATGTCCTTTATCACCACTCCTATTTAATAGAGTACTGGAAGTACTAGCCAGAGCAATTAGTCAAGAGAGAGAAATAAAAGGGTAAAGATAGGAAAAGAAGAAGTTAAATTATCATTGTTTGCAGATGACATGATACTCTACATAGAAGACCCCCAAAACTCCATTGAAAGACTCTTAGATATAATAAATAAATTCATTAATGTAGCTGGATACAAAATCAATACTCAAAAATCAATAGCATTCCTGTACACCAACAACAAAATCACAGAGAGAGAAATAAGAGACGCCACACCCTTCACATTAGCAACCAAAAAAATGAAATATTTAGGAACTACTCTCATGAAAGAAGTGAAAGACCTATTCAGGGAAAATTTTAATACACTGAAAATATAAATTGAAGATGATCTCAGAAAATGAAAAGACATCCATTGCTCATGGATAGGAAGAATAAATATTGTGAAAATGGCCATTCCCAAAACTCTTGTACAGATTCAATGCAATCCCAATAAAAATACCATCAACATACCTCATAGATCTAGAGAAATGACTCCTAAAATTCATGTGGAGCTAGAAGAGATCTAGAATAGCAAAAGCAGTTCCAAGCAACAAAGGCAAGGCAGGAGGCATCACAATCCCTGACTTGAAGTTATACTACAAAGTGACCGTAGTAAAATCAACATGGTACTGGAATCAAAACAGAGCCAAAGATCAGTGGAATAGATTAAAAGATACAACCACAACTACAAACACAATCAACTACCTTATCTTTGATAAAGGGGCCAAACAGGTTCACTGGAAGAACGACAGTCTCTTTAATAAATGGTTTTGGATAAACTGGCTCTCCATATGCTGAAAACTAAAACTAGTTCCATGCCTATCATTTTGTACTAAATTAAAATCTAAATGGTTCAAAGATCTGAATGTTAAAACAGAAACACTAAATCTGTTGGAAGACAAAATGGGTAAAAACCTTGAAGACATAGGGGTAGGTAGAGAACTCATGAACAGGAATCAAACCGCACGGGAAATACTTCCCAGAATCAATAACTGTGATCACCTCTTATTAAAAAGTTTCTACATTTCAAAAGAAATCTCCAGCATAGTGAAAAGAAAACCCACAAGCTGGAAAAAGATCTTGGTGAGCTGCCTCTCAGACAAAGGACTTCTGTCTAAAACATATACAGAATTTTAAAGAATCAGACCTCCAAAATTCAAAGATCCAATCCAAAAATGGGTATCTGAGATGAATTCACACTTCTCAGATGAATAAATACAAATGGAAAATAAATACATGAAAAAATGTTCATCATCATTGCTCATTAGAGAAATGCAAATTCAAACCACACTGATATTCCATCTCACTCCTGAAAGAATGGCCAGGATCAAGAAAACCATCAACAACAAATGCTGGAGAGGCTGTGAGGAAAAAGGAACTCTCCTGCACTGTTGATGGGAGTGTAGACTGGTGCAACCATTGTGGAGGTCAGTCTGGAGATTTCTCAAAAAGCTGGGATTGGAAGGCCCATTTGTCCCAGCTATCCCACTTCTAGGCATATTCCCAGAACTGAAAGCATCATACCACAGTGATATATGTGCATCCATGTTTATAGCAGCACAATTTGTAATAGGCAGATCTTGGAAATAACCTAAGTGTCCATCAACTATGGACTGGATAAAAAAGATGTGGTATTTTTATACAATGGAGTACTACTGAGCTATAAAGAAGGATCACATTGAGATATTTATCAATAAATGGGCACAGCTTGAGACCATACTCATAAGTGAAATACATCAAACTCACATTATGAATAGCGAATAGTTTCCCTATTGTAAGAAATGATTCAAATACATAAAAGTATGTGGTAGTCATGATTCCCCATTATGTGGCTTTGAAACCTTATAAAGTTTTCACTCATTAATTGGAATAGCTTTATTCTGGGCTGTTTGATACTATTGTCTGTGATTATTTGAATAGCTATTTTGAAGAAAATAAGACATCATAATAGCTTGTGCTGATTTAATATCATCTTGTTTTGAAGTCCTACCAAGCTGCTGTTCTTCTGTCTCCATTGATTGTATCATGCTTTATCTTACTGGATTTTATTATATGTGATAGTATAAACAAAAAATTTTATAGGCAAAAAGAAAATATAGAAACCATTGTTCATTTTACATTAGCTGGTTCTAAATACCCTGTAATACTTTCATCCTCTTGAATGGTTTCACATTGTCTTGATATGTTTGATGCTATAGTATACGAAGTTATACTCAAATATTTCAAGGAAAGAGACACTATGGTAACTACTATTAAGTCTGGTTATCTTGTGGTGAAACATTATGTTGCTTAAATTGTTTTGTTCTGACCTGTATTGTTATGTTGTTATGTCTTTTATCTCAATCTTCATTTTTTAAAAAAATTTATTGATTGATTTATTATTTTTTAATTAAGGGAATTTTTTTTAAAAAATAGCAGGATATATTATAGTAATTTTTTTTGATTTCCTATCAACTTGATTTGAAGTCCTGTATTGCTCTCACCATCTTGTTTTGACTGATTTTACTCTGTTTTTTCTGTTTGATAGTATCAAGTTTGAGGGTATAGGCAACTACTTTGAAGGCAATAAGATTCACTATGATGCCCATTCTGGTTTGACTACTATCTTCTTTTGAAGTCCTGTAATGTCTCCAATGTTTAGGTTGGTCTTGTTCTATACTGTTTTGTTCAATTTTATTATATCTAATGATATCATAGGCAGTTCTTTTTAAGGTAGCAAGAGGCATTATGGTAACCATTGTTGATTATCTTGTATTCTGTATTTACATCATGTACTATGTCCATCCTTTGTTTTGACTGACTGCTTTTTTTGGTCATATTTGGTTTTATTCTCTTTCAAAAAAAAAAGTAATAAGAACTATGGGAGTAATAAGACCCAAAATGTGTAAATGTTATTGTAAAAAAAAAAAAAGAGGAAAAGAAAGTGCTTTAAAGGATAGAACTGCAAATGTGTGTAGGTGTGTAAGATAGATGACCATATTACTAAGTTTTTGTTGGATCACTGAACACAACTATTTGCAGTCTCACTGTTTGAATGTCCACTTTGTATGCTTTAATCCTGTAACTTGAACAACTATTTCTAAGATGACAATATGTAATCTATTAACTAGTGATTTCTTGCTGTTTATTTTTTGAAATTCTGTATTACTTGTACCCTTTTATTGTTTTGTTTTTTCTTTAAATAAATTTTAAAAACCTACTAATTAAATATTTATGAAAGTGCCTTTATTAAAGGATTTGCTATATATCAATTTCTTGTAAATATAATGATCCCTTTCTCAACCATAATGACAAATCCCTGCAATATATATTATTCATAAGTACATGAGAGCTTGAATTATTGAAACAACTAATTATTAGTTACCTATTAAGGTTTGTGGAGGGGGCTACCTGAGTACAATGTGAGGCGGAAGCCCTGCACCAATCTTGTGCTAACTAAAGGGGGACAAGTTAGCTACATGATCAGATTCTGTCGTCCCAAGTGCCCACCATAGACAGCCGCACAAGGCTACATCTCCTTCAGAGAGTGTGCATGAAACTCACCTCACTGTACCTAAATTGAAAAATGTAATGCAATATTTTTATTCTTTGATTGGATACACGATTCTTTAGATCTGATTTGTCTTCTACACATGAGAGATGTCATTGAATCTAACAAGTTTTACTTTTCTGAAAAATTATGTTTGCTAGAAATTCCACCTTTATTTTTGTGAAAGGATATGCGTAAATGAAAAAAAAGCACTGTTTTGTTCTAGAGGGAAACACGTATGATCCTTCACACTGAAAGTCCTTTTCCTCATTCCCTTCCCTTGTAAGTCGGGGGAGAGGTGGGTCAGAAAATCTCCCCGTGCATTCCAGACAGAGCAATGAGTCATACTCTTCATAGAAGTGCTTTTTAGTTTATGAAGAACTGTTGTTTTAAATGCCATTTAACGGATCCTTTGACAAACACTCTAAAATGTCATCCAAACAGTAAGAATTTGTTCTGGTATCCAAATTATGGCATAATGGAACAATGATATTTGTGATTTATTATAATGCCTTATTTCTTGGCACTCACTTAGCACTGAGGTGATCTCTGTTAAAATGTATTATCAAACAATCCTTTTCCTTGAATGTTTAAGAGTGTGTTTATTTTTGTACAATATTTCAATGTTGCAAGAGAACTTAACGAAGCTTGCTGAAGTGGGCAGAATTTTGAGGGCATATATTATACATTGTTTTGTTTTAATCATGAAATATAGAAAAGACAGAGAATAAAATAAAATGTTACAAAGCACATAAACAATTTGATACTCAAAAAAATAAAAAAAGGAACCAATAGTGCTAAAGTATGCTTTAGGTGTCTCAAGAGCTGATTTGAAGCCAGGATCTATCATTATTGTACGCATTGCACCATACCAGGTACTGAGCTTGTCTGAGCCTCAGTCTCTCGTCTGTAAAGAGAAGATGATGAAAACATAGGTAGCATAGAATGTGTCATGCTAAACAAATTCAGATAAAACAATTAATGACTATCTGGCAGGTACTGTGCCTTAATAAATGTTAGTTATAATAATTTTAAAATTTATATCTGATAGTGTAGCAAACATATGCTTTGGTTGGGTCTGTGGTAGTTTTTTTAAATTTTTCTTCGATGAGTAATCCAGTAGTTTGGGCACAGATATTACCATAGGGACAGAAGGCAAACTCTTGAACCCTTAAACTATCATGCATTAAAACCATGAATTGTGTTTTCTTATGAGGCAGTCAGGGACTTAAAAGCATATTTTGCTAAAAAGACAATGACTCCTCATATTGAGTTATACATGCCCAATAGGTAACTAAAAGCAGAACAAAGCTTGCCTTTCATTTACACCTTCAAACTGTGATTCAAATTTTTGCTATTCATGTAAGGTGTGTCTTTCTAAAAGTTGTCAAAACAATGTCGATTAGCCTAGAATTAAAAAAAAAATCTCATTACACATCAAGACCAAGTACAATAAGAGATTCACAAGGACAGTCAGCCAGTCAGCCATCAGCTAATACTCGTGTCCAGTTATGGTCCTAAAACTATGTTTATTTGGTTCCAGCCTTCAAAAATCTGAAACTGCCTCAAGCAAAAATGATTATCTCATGTTGACTGAAATGTCTTCCTTCAAGCTCAAAACAAGACTTCTAAGGCCATTTGGAAACCAGAACAGAGATAGACTGAATCACAGTCTATCAAATGTAGCAAACCCAAGTGAACCCAGCCTTGTTCTTTTGTTAAAGAGCCAGTCTGATCCTTCTCATCAGAGCTGTGTTCTCTTCAGCTTCTCAAACTGTGAAGCCCCATCCCCATTTTCTCTTACTTTCTTACTCTGCCTAATAAATCTGCCTGAATTTCATTCTGATACATCCTGAAATGTTTTTCTGTAAGGAGAATCCACAAGACTACTTGGAAGAGCATGGTCAGGTTCCCATCTTCTCATTGCACAGACTTCATTAGTCCCTGTCTGGTGACAGTTTCACTCAGTTATTTTTACCTCTGGAAAATCTTAGCAGGTGGAACTATATTTTCATATGACAAGCAGTAAGTTTTGACCCAGGTTAAGGATCAAAGCTAATGCTGCAAATGTAAAATAGATAAGATAGATATTTCCAGGTTATAATTGGAAGATTTTGCATATGTGTGAATGTATGTATCATGTATACATACACACCCATATATGATTACATGTATAATGCCCAATTGAGTTGAATTTCATAATTACAGGGTTAATTTTTATAGTATTAGTATATCTCAGTTATTACAATTGTTTTTGGTTTTGTTGATTTTTCTATCCAATTTTAACTGGGTGACAATCAACTTCCCTGTTGCTATAAAGAAAGCAACCATGTAAAGAAGTCTGTGACTCAAGGGATATTAGTCAAAACAAGATTTCATTTTCTGTAAAAGATTAGAAGTTTTAAATTATCTTACAACTATCAAAAATTTAGGAGGTATTTTTGAACTGGAAAAGAATAAAATGTAAAGGGAAATGGATTGAGATTTGCAAAAGAATGAATATCAAAAGAAAAAAAGGTAGACCCTAAATAAGACAAATGTCTTCATTTAAAACAGAAAATAAATAGCCCTATTTTGAATATATCATTTAGAAAATTTCATATGTAAAATTTGTTCATGAAAATAAAAGCATTACCTTTCCTACTAGTTTTAGCAGATACTCATCTCCTTCGAAGTTATCCATGTAAAAATCTTCATATCAAGAACACTTTGAAATTATTCAGGGGCAATTACCTCCCAGTTATTTAGACCTGATATGGCACTATCACAAGGTTTCATATAAAATCTGCAACATAAATTAAAAATTAAAAGCAATATTCAAAAAGATTTTGCCCTAAATACTGCAGCAGTGGGAGGCTGGGAGGCGGAACCAAGGGGGTCTATCTTGAGGTCACCTTCCCCACCCCTAGGCAATTTACGTGTGCTGCGAAGTGAATTCTAATGGGCCACCTGTGCATCAGTAAGGCCCCTTGGGCACCACGCCAAACCTAAGCTATACTTATGCCCCCACAACACATGCCCGGGGGAGAGAAAAGCCAGACCTCAGTGGTCAGGGGGTGCTCTCTCCACATTCTTAAAATAAAGGCCACTTTTATTTCATATTTCTATCTTTTTAGCCACGCTGAAAACTCTATCAATATTAGTTGTAAAAAAATATTTTATAGTTAAAGAGGAAAAATTTGGGCATTTCACTGAACAAGTCTTAAAATTCTGAACAGAAACTTGTACTGTTAAAATTATCATTGCAAAGACTCAGCTAATGCCTTCACACAATTTATCATTTGCTTTGAATTTATTATTTGCAAAGCAAAATATGTATCTCTTTTCTGAAAATATTTATTTGTTGTTTATGTACAAAAGTATTGGCTTGAGAGTTGAATTTTAACATAACCAAGTATATGACTTATTTCCAAAGAATTCTGAGTCTAAGAATGAAAGTAAATAACTTTAAAAGAAGTATAGTCTCTTTTTGCCCCACATAACAGACAACAGAACTGAGAAATTGCTTGTTAAATAGACTGAGATTTTTTTAAAAGTTGGAGCCTTTTGATTTATGTTTTTGTCTACATCCTGGGATTAATAATGGAAGTGGTAAATTTAGCAAAGATTCTTTTGTGACAAATATTTTGTGAAAAATCTCCTATGAATGCAACCTACAGCTAAAGACACGCGTCTGAAAGAAATTCACATATTACTTTATTTTTAAGGATTACATTATAGGTGTACAATTCCACATTCTAGTGTGATAAATTTCACTTCCTATTGATATGTGGTACTTAGAATAATGACCTGCTGAAGCACTGCTTTATTTGCTCTGTACTACACTTTCCTATTTGCAAAAGCAAAAGTACATTTCCAAGATTCTTTTTAAACTAATCAAAATTATCATGGCTCCACTTTCTAAGAATTTGTCTTATATATTTGAAAGAATGGTCTCAAGAGAAAAATACACTAAACACACATCATCTACTTTTGGAAAATGATTCTAGCAGTTGAGATTTCTAAAGAAAAAACTTATTTATCGATTATTTAAGGTTCAGCTTTTGCTGTTTGTATTTGAAACAATACCCAATAAAAACAGATCTGTATCATACTCAATAACATGGGTCTACTGGGCATTAGAATCATAATTTTAACTAACTTATTTTTTAAATACACTGTTCAAGATGCATTAGAAGAAACTGGATGCCAAAATTTTGAGCGACATGTGATAAAACAAGGCAAACTTTCTTTCTGATTTCCAAAATTAATTCTCCAACCCCTTTTTCTAGTCAAAAATGGAAATAATCATAAAAACTGGAAATTATTGCTTCATTATAAATTTCACTTCTTTTCATCTGTTACACAAGGACCAGGAGCAATACAATATCATAAAGATTAATTGCTGATTTTTTTCAATTTTCTTTTTTATTCTTTACTTCGTGTTACTATCTGTGTCTGGCACATAATGCTGACAATCCTTGTGAGGAGTTAGTACATTCCTATGACACATCTTCTTTCCTTTTGTCACCCTTGGCTTTTCCCCTTCTTTTGATCTCCTTCCATTTGTACATGTTTGAAGTACATAGTTACTAATTGTGCATTACATAACAATAAAATAATTAAAAGGAAGAGCAAAAAGTATCACTTGTACAGAAAGCAACTGATGCTATGTAGATAAGACACTTAAAATCAATCAGATATTGAAAACCAAACCAATCTCAAGGTAGTATGTGACTAAAGTGAAGGCTGACACAAAATTCACCTTTGAAAAAGAGTAGTTTTTGTTGCATCTTTGAAATTGCCAACAATCTTAATTTTTTCTAGGTCCTATACAATTATTAGACTCCAACTCCTTTTAAAAACATTGGAACATGTATAAATGTTCTAAAATATTATTGATTATAGTGTGATTGGTGCATACATAATTCATATAGAAACATGTAATAGACTATACCATAAATAAGGACAGTTTTAGTTATCAATACCAGTTCCTGATAAAAGTAGCCTAAACATTTGAAAAACTCAAAATAAATTCACTTCAGTGAAAATTAAAGACAGACTTTAATAATGGGGAACAAGCACATACAATAAGGCATTTCTCATATCACTGTTTAATCTCCAAGTATAGCTTCATTAAGTTGCTCATGAAAACATCTGGCAAAACACAGTTGCATGAAATTTTTTTAAATTAACTCACTTTTTATTGACATAACTGATGAATACAATCATATATATTTAAGGTGTACAACATCATGCTCTGAGATACAAATACATTCTGAAATTATTTCCACATTCAAGCAAATTAACAAATCTATCACTGCACACACTTAAAGCAATTCTTAATTTCTTCCAGTTAGAAGCATTTTACACTAGCACAAATTTATTAAAATGAACATTAAAAAAAGAAAAATGTCCTCATGATGTCACACCATTCTAGACAATTTCTTGATATCTCTATACATTAATACACTTTTTGAAACAAAAAATCGGCAAAGCCATATGTACTCTTTTATGTAAGATTTCCAAATATTAATTTACCTAACCTTTCATAGTAGCTATACACACACATGCTACATTTATCCATTATAAGTAAACTACCAACTGATGTATATGAGTAAGACTAGGAGGACATCTTGAGGTGAATGTCCAAATATATGTTATTCTTACACAGCCACTATGGAGTGATGATGTTAGAAATCAGAACCTTCCACCAAAGTTAACAGTACAGTATAAAATGGGGGTTTCTTTCAGAAATAGAAAAAGGCAAAGTTTCTTAAGAGCATTTGGGTTCACTGGAAAGCACACTCCTGTTCCCTGCCAAGGGCACCCCACACACAAGGACACACACGCAATGACTACAATGCTTTTGCTGCATGATAAGATTTTAAGATAAGCATAAAACTATACAAAACTCTTTACCAAAACTATCTTAAATATTCTTCCACAGTAATCAAACTTCACCAAATGTTGGACCCGAGCACTTCTCTATCCCAGGTCAATTATTTCCCTTTCTAGAAAATAGAAATCACAGCTAAAAGGAGGTTTTGAGTCGCTCCTTTGGGTCTTTTCCTATTAACTCTCAGTCGAAACTGCGCTCGCAGGGCCATTGACAGAATGTTCTGGCTTCTCCGAGCTGCTTGTGGATTTGGAACCTTCTGCTTGTTTGTTTACATCTTGGGTCTGTTCTGGGGTGCTGGTTGAACTGACACAATTAACATCATGATTTGCTTTGTCCACTTCATTATCAAATTCAATTTTATCTTCTTGATGGCTATTTTTCTTTACTTGTCCATTTTGGGCAGGATAGGTGCTGGCAATAATGTCATACAGAAATTCGTACTGCTCCTAGAAGAAGAAAGCAGCCAAGATTTACACAAAGACAGTTGATGTAGTTACTTTTATGTCAGAATAAAATAAGCAATAATTAATCATTTACTTGTGGAAGTCTAGAAATAAAAACGCTCAGTGATGTATTCTCACCAAGGATTATATTTTGAGATCTAGGGATCAAATCTGAGGCTATAAGTATACTAGGCAAGAGCTCCATCCTTAACTACATCCCCAGTCCTTATGAAGACCATTCTTAATGTCATAGATCCTTGATGCTCTAAGGGTGCTTTTCAAAACTGACCTTAGGCAGGCTGGGCAAGGTGGCACATGCCTGTAATTCCAGCACACTGGAAGCTGAGGCATGAGGATCACTGAGTTTGAGGTCAGCCTGTGCTATATAGTAAATTTGATGCCTTGCTAAACTACATAGCAAAACCCTGTCTCAAAAAAAAAAAAATGACCTTAACAAATGTTTCCATTCTACCAAACACACACCACATGGTTACTGAGCTGTGAGATTTTGCCAACAACACCATTCTGCACTCGTTTTCTTGGCTGGCACATCATTGAAGCATGACAGCAGGAACCACCTGCTTTAAGAAGCTTACTCTGAAGTCCTTGGTTAAATTAAATTCCCTTGTTCATGTTACTCATACCAAACATTGACTCTTTTAGTGGCAAGAGCACAAAGATGGTGCATGACACAATTTTCAAACCAGTATATGTAAAGTCAATATCACTTTCTAATTTTAGTGAGTAATTAAGCTTCTATTGTGAATAATTGCTAATTTTAAGACGAGCATCTACAGTTACTGCCACAATGAGTTACTGCCAAAAATGCAAGTGATTATTTCTGTTCTGTACATAGGTTTTTGCAATGTGCCTGTATCCCCTCTCAACAGAGAGGACTCTGTTTCCCCACCACTTGGAGAGGAGCTGTCCTCATGATTTCTTTGGTAAAATCCAAGGGAAGATGTTATGTCAGTTTTGAGCTTGGGATTCAAGGTCACCCACGTAGCACCCTGTCCCCTTATTGAAGAAGTCTGACCTAGCCTTCTAGCGGAGGAGAGATGAACCCACTAGTCCCTATCACCATACTAAGTGGTAGTCAACCCCTAGCCTACTGGCAGAATAGGTTGTGTTGAACTAGTCAAAACCCTGTAGATTCATCAGGCAGTGGTAGACAGTTGAATCAAGGTAGTCTTCACTGGCTGAGTCTGAGATGATCAACAGAAGAGCAGGAATGAAAGCAAAGGGAATGGAAAACGGTGGGTGGAGAATCTAGCAAAATGGAAGTGGAAAGCATTTCAAAATCAAGGATGTGGAATACTTACATATGTGGAAACCATTTCTGGCCTAGCTTTGCGTAGAGACTTTACTACTTGAAAAACATCTATTACTTCTTCTGTTTCTGCACTTTCCATGAGATTTAGCAAAGCACAGAATACTCCTGTTTGCTCAGCTCCATCTCTACAAAAGCAAAAAAGGACAAAAAGAGAAATTAGTCTACTTTTTAATATAGACATTGACAGCATAAAAGCTGAAAAATGGAACTTTTTCATGTTAATGCAGTTATCGTATTCTAATGTCTTTTTGTTAGTCTATGCTTGTAATCCCTAGTGATCACATTCATCATGGAGGATTTGTACATGTATATAACACATCTTAACTCTTTTTTCTCCCCCCCAACCCTTCTTTTGCTCTGCATTGCAAAAGCTCTGTGTCTATTTTTCCTTTTTGATTTTCTTTTTTTCTTATATCCCTATCCCTTCTTTCCCTCTCCCATCTTGATCCCTTTCCCATCTGAAAAGTTCTTCCTACTTCCTAACATCTGTTCTCCATTTTGCTTTTTATTTTCTTCTAAATCCAGTTTTGGTGACACAAACTTTGGATTGTCAATTTTGGACTATAACAATCCTATCATGTAAAATACCCTTTTATTGGGGGATGAAAATATACCACACGTATATCACAAAAGCAACTGTAATTATTATTATCAAAAAACATAAACCAGTATGATTGCTCAAACTATGAAAAGTATAAAGCACATAAATACATTTAGGTTAAACATATGTTATCGTGGGACACAGTGTATTGTATACAGCAAAAGAGCAAATAGTAGATATTTAGCTCTAACCTAAGAAAGACATATGGGCCTACAATTCACTTTCCCATTCTTTCCACATAAATCCCACTATGGACAATTCAAACAAACATGAGAAGAGTATTTTTAAGCACTTTTTTCTAGTATATGCAGTAGAATAATACTGAAGTTTTTTTTCAAAAATTATATAAATGTTTCACTAGATTTACATTTCTCACTTTATGATTTTTTCTTTTGATTTTATGTTATTTTTCGTGTGAAATTTTAATATTATTTCTTCTTTCTTTAATATCTCTTACTTAGATCGTATGTGGGTATATAATACAGATAAATTTAAAAATTTATTTAACATAAACTAAAACAAAAATATTATTTGTGGCACTAAAATCTTTGCTTTTGAGATTTAGGAAATCAACTGATGGGCTTAAAATCGAAGTTGATAAGTATTAAGAGTTCAGCTAAGATTTAATTAGATACGTGTATTGAAGGCAAAGCATTCAGGCTTTTAGTCTGTAACACTAAGGAGAGTGGATCAATATGCATAATTATGTATTTGGGATTCAAATAGCTGAATAGAAGAGGAGCCACTGTAGAATTACTCTAACCAGTCACAAACATATGTAACTGGAAGAAAAGAAAGGACATACATCCTGATGCTGCAATTAATCTGAAACAAGGGACTTGGAGACAGAACAAAACACAGACATAAGATTTTATAAAATGACAAAGCAACCCACAGGGCTTCTTATGGGTCTGTCACCTGCATGTGAAACAGGAATCACTATTCTGGGAAGTTCCCCGCCAAAAAAACTGATGGACTGCAACAGTGTGGCAAACTCAAGTCACACAGGATAGGTCTGGGATATAAAAAACCCTGACATTTTTGCCTTCCTCCAAACAGAGGACCCTGCAGCCTGGCAGCAAATTTTGCTGGCACACACAAGGAGGAGTGACCTGAAAGCTGCTCCCTACCCATAGACCACCAGCTTTTTTCTTTCCTTTTCTCTTTTCTTTTCTTTTTTTTTTCTTTTCTTCTCTTCTCTTTTCTTTTCCTTTTCTTTTCTTTTTCTTTCTTTCCTTTCCTTTCTTTTTTTCCTTTCCTTTCCTTTCTTTTTTTTTCTTCTCTGCTCTTTCTCTCCCTCCCTCCGTCCCTCTCTCTTTCTCTCTGCCTCATCATATTCTATGCAACTATCTGGAACCTCTAGCAACAACATGGCTCATGTGCACATCGCATAGGCAGTAGTGCAGGTAGTGAGTGGAACAGCACAATCACTCTTGCCCTGCAACCAGCAGCATGAGAGAGGGAAGCAGACCTGGGATTTGAGCAGCCTTAGGCTGCAGTGTGGCAACCCCCCCCCGGGGGGGGGGACAGCACTCCTCCCACTCAAGAAGGAAGGGAAGTGGGAAGGAGCAGCCTTGGACTGTCTCCATGGCCAACTGGGAGACTGACATAGAGACAAACAGGGTAAGGAGACATGCATGAATTGCTGAGAGACATCCCAAAAGTAGCTGGTTAAAGACTGGCCCTACTCCACATCTGGAGGCCAAAATCAGTCCCACACTCAGCTCTCACCCTACTGCAGACTTGGCAGGGTTACCCAGCAGATTGGGCTCTGACACGGACACTACCACAGAACTGTGGACAGCAGAGAAATGTTATTGTTTGTCTTGTTTTCTTTTTTCTATCTGGCTTTTCATTTGGTTATTTAGATTTTTACTTTTACTGTTTGTTTTACATTTTTCATCTTTTTTCTCTCTTTTCTCAATAATCTTTCTGATTTTTTGATATTTTCATGTGAGTGAACATTCTCTCTAGTCTTTCTGGTTTTCATCAATATTCTATAGATCTTGATCCTACAATTAAAGGTGCTAATTAATAATTATCACACTTTGCCAATTTCTAGGCTGTGTTTGATGCTACTGTAATTGTTAATTGTATTATTTTAGCCAGGATGTCACACAATCATCTGTTTCCCTTGAATGACAACACTGTGATTGTCTGCAGTCATAACTATCACCGTAGCCCAGTACCAAAGGACTAGTGTTGAGCAAATAAATAACAACTTCTCATCCCTAATAAATTGGGAGTGTAGGATCTTGGGACAGACACAAAGACCAAGATCCAGCTGAAACTTAAAGACATCTCAGAGCAACAGACACCCCCTAAGAAATCTTTGTTACTAGTTATAAAGCTATCTTCCACAAGGAATTCCCAAGCATCAACACAGAAAGCAAATTAAAATTTTAAAAAATAGAAAATGAGAAGATACAGAAGCAAAATGCAACCCCAGACATCCAGACCACCCAGTCAAGGGAACAGTAAAATATAAGTCAGAAGTCAATCACCTGAATTTTCTAAAATGGCAGGAGCAAAAGTACAAAAAAAGATGAATGAGGGTATGGACAGAAATCAGATCAGAAATAATCTCTCAGATAAAAAAGGAGGTGATGATCAAAACAAAAGACTTGTCCAGTGAATCTAGCGTAGACACAGATTTTTTAAAATAGCATTTAGGAAAATGATAGAAAACATGAATTTCCTCCATAGGAAATAAATGGCATTCATGAAACAGATTCAAATTCAGATATCCAGGTGACTAAAAATCACATTGAAAATATACACAGCCAAATGAACAAAAGTGAGAGCAAAATTGTGCTCACTGATCATGAGAAGAAAGATTTCTTTAAAACAGCAAAGGACCATGATCCAATAGCTGCAAGTTGATGCAAAGAATAGCATAATAATGATCAATCCAATTAGAAAGGAGATGATAGTGTAACCACCATAAAAAAGCTACTCACAAAAATGATGGGAGAAAGCCTTCCAAGAAAAGAAAAATAGTTTGACATATAGATAGATGAGGAATACAGAACTCCAATTAGCAATTGCCAAAAAAAAATCTACATCAAGAAATATAATAATCAAGATTCCAGAAATTCAGCACAAGCACAGAACATCAAAAGCTGTTATTAGAGAAATGAAAAAAAAATCACCTATAAAGGAAAGCCCATTAGAATCACAGCAGACTTCTCAATACCAACCCTTATGTAAAAGAGAGAGTTAAAGTGCAGTAATTCAAGTCCTGAAAGAACCTAAATTGATGTACCCTTTCAAAAACAATGGAGAAATAAGACAGTTCCATGACACAGAACTGAAGAAACTCATGACTACCAAACCTGCTCTCCAGAATGTTCTGAAGGACATTTCAGAAAGAGATAAAGAAGACTACATCCTAAAAACACCAACATAAAGAATCCAGCAGGCAAGACAAACAATTAAACGGAGGAGAAAATCAGAAAACCAATAATGGGGAAATAAAATGACTGGGATAAGCCAATACATACCAGTTATAACAATAAATGAAAATGATCTCCATTTACCAATTAAAAGAAGCAGACTGATAGAATGGATCAAGAAACAAGATTCAAGAATATGCTGCACATAAGAAACACATTTACCCCTCAAAGGAAATTTGTAGACACAGTCAAAGGATGGAAAATAATATTTTATATGACAGGAAGCCAGGAAAAAAAAAACAGGGTAGCTATTTGATTTGTACAAAGTGAATTTCAACCTGAGACTGATCAAAAGAGACAAGGAAGGTCGCTAAATACGTAAGTGAAAATCCCAAGAATAACAAGAGATAACAATAAATACATATCCAACCAAATACTGGCACACCCAACTATATAAAACAAATATTGTCAGACATAAAAAAAAAACCAGATAAACACAACAAAATTGTAATGGAGGATCTTAATACCCCGCTGTCACAAATAGGTCAACCAGACAAAAAAAATCAATCAAGAAGTATCAGAATATCCCATGTGCAGCTGAAAAGAAAGTGTATCCTGTTGTGAGGTGGAACACTGTAGATATCTACTAAGTCCAATACATGTGAACAAATAGACTTAGTAAGATACAGGCAAGCATAATGCAGCAAATTATGCAATGATCAAACAGGATTCATCTTAAGGATGCAGGGATGGTTCTACATATGCAAATCAATTAATATAATACACCATATTAACAGAGTGAAAGACAAAAATCACATGATCATCTCAATAGATGTAGAAAAATATTTGATAGCATGCATCCAAACCCCCATTCATGATAAAAATCTTGTAATAAATTGGAATAGATGGTTTCTATCTTAATCTGATAAAAGCCATCTACAACCAATCAATAGTCAACATCATACTAACTGGTCACAAACTGAAAGCTTTCACTCTAAAATCAGGAAGAAGACAAAGATGTCTACTATCATCACTCTATTCAGTACAGTTCTGGAAACATTAGCCAGAGAAATTAAAATAAAAACAAATAAAAGGAATAAAGATGCAAAAAGAAAATGTTGAATTACTATTTGTGGTTGACATGATACTCTACATAGAGCCTCCAACACTTCACCAAAATATTTCTACATTTAATAACAAAATTCAGTTATGTAGCTGGATACGAAATCAACACTCAAAAATCAATATCATTCCTGTACACAAATAACATACTCACTGAGAGACAAATTGGAGAAATCTTTCACAATAGCATAAAAAGCCCTTAGGAATCAATCTAACAAAGTCACTACAGTTCTTTGAAAAAGTAGGTCAAAATGATGTCATAAAATGGAAAGCTATCCCTTGCTCTTGGGTAGAAAGAACCAACATAGTGTAAATTGCCATATTTCCAAAATTGTTGTGCAGATTTAATGCAATCCCAATCAAAATAGCAAGAGCAAACATTCGAGAAAACAATCCTAAAATTTACTTGGAACCGGAAGAGACATTGAATAGCAAAAACAATTCTGGGCAACAAAGTTAAGTCAGGAGGCATCATGACTCTTGAGTTTAAATTATACTGCAAAGGTACTGTGATAAAAAAGCATGGTACTGGAATATATCTAATGTAACCCATCCACTTCTCTGTTCATCCATCCTTCTTTACACTCATTTGATCATTCAGTATGTGTAATATTCTTGATTTAGCATTAGGAACTGAGAAATCAAAGTTGACATGACATTGGTACTAAAGAAGTCACAGCATACATTTACTGGAGTGAAATATAATTATTTCTTTTACACTTCTGTCATTATTATGCTGTAGTAGTATAACTAAGGTAGTGACTCCATAACAGGTTTTCACTGTGCCCATGCATTTTATATACCAAGTGCTACAACTCATATCTAGATATCACCCCAAAACCTCATGCGCCCATAGCTGGAACTTTGTGAAGATGGCTGGACCTAGGATGTGTGAATGTGGATTAAGGGTGTGCTACTGAGATTAAGGGTATGTGGTACTGTATTAGCTCACTGATTATTTTAGCTCTGGGTGTGAGCAATGGGCAGGCTCACCCTAGATGTGTGTCAGCATCAAAAGGCTCATAGCCTGTTGATGGGGAAAAAAAAGGAAATGGAGACTCGCTTCCATGTTTGCTCTTGCTGCCCTCCACCTGCCATGCCATGCACTGTTTCTCCTCTGTAATAGCCCTTTGTCACGACACCCTGCCTTGGAACCAACTGAAACATCTACAAACAGAGCTAGAATAAACCTTTTCTCTTGTAACTTGTAGTGGTGGGATTCATTGTCCCAGCAATAAGAAAAGTAGCTGAATCACCAGAAAAAAATGGAATTTAAGACAAAATGCCAGGTAAGAAGTCAAGTGTATGATTTTAAAGCATGTCTTATTAACACCACCCACCTGCAGTGAATTAGGATAGGCACAGTCTTGTGATATTTATTCCCTTCAATGGGAGTCTTCTTGGGAAGCTTTTCTTTAAGGCTTCGAATCATTGAGACTAACTCCTTGGCTTCCTCGGGGAGCTGGCCCACACTCCAGTTAGTATATTGGTACTGGTACACAGTTCGAGTGTCTTTCCTCTAAAATTAGAAGTGAATTAACTTTAGTTCTACTAAATTCAATCAGGTTTATAGTCTGACAGCTGGATATTCTTCACAACTGCTCTCATTCAAATATTTCAGCTTTTATGTACTGTTATATAGATGGTAGTTTTGCTTAAAGTATTACATATTAGCAAATTAATTACACAAAAATAAATATTCTCAAAATTGTGTGTAGGTATTTTTTTTTTACCTTGGCATGTCTCAGTTCAAATTCACGGACAGTGTACATTGGAGATATATTTGTGTCTTTGATATCAATTTCTATATCTCCATATGTTTGTTTTCCTTCTCCCCAGTACTGAGCACAGATTTCCTGGAATCAAAGAACACAGTTAAACAACTTGCAAGAAACTCTTCTGTTTGCTATATAAATTATTCATGAAAACTCTGTTTGTCTGTGCCTATCTCTCTCCTTTCATCTCCCTCCCTATTTTCTATTAAATAGAAATCATTAATTGTATTTTAAAATAAAACCTGTCCATAAAAAATCTAAAATCTATTGTAAGTATGATGGACACCCATTGAACATGGTGTTTCTTAGTGCAAGTAAAGGAAACTCGAAATAATCAAGCTCTGTCTTCCCACATGCTGTCTTTAAGATTTATTTTTTCCTTCCATACCTAATCGTCACCTCTTCATAACGTACAGATTGAGTTGATAATGGTCATGACATCTCCAATAACTCTGGCATACTCTCTCTCTCTTTCCATTGATCCTTTAGGAGGAGGGCTTCACACGGGAATGTGTCTATCCTAATGACCAACACCATGTGCAGCTAATAGATGTAATATCAATGTAAAAGTTCAGATGGGAGTACATGTGAATATCAAGTGTTATCTCTATGCAATCTACTCTCCACAATTACAGCTGACCCATGGTTGATGACAATATCGGATATTCCTCCCTATACTTTCATTCTGTTTCTTGGCTTTTACATTTTAGACAAGGGGAAAATGGCAGGAATTCCCAACTGGATAATATGAATACATATTCTCTGTTTTTAAAAAGAGAAAGATAACAAAAGCAAGTGACAAATTAAGAGGGCTGACAGAGAAAGCTAGAGAGAGAGATTGAGATGTAGATAGATAGTGATGGAGATAGAAAGATAGATAGATAGATAGATAGATAAATGCATACATACATATAGATGATATAGAGATACAGATACAGACATAGAGAGACAGAGAAAGAGAGGGAGGGAGAGAAATACAAATAGTACTGTATTTTGTGACAGTTGATCTTGGTTGTCAACTTGATCAGCTTGGGAAATGCCTAGATTATAAAGTACAGTTCTGGCTATGTCTGGGTAGGTCATGATGGAGAGGCTTTGGGCACTGTGTCTGGTACTTGGTCCCTTTATCTTCTTCTCTGCCCCTTTCTTGATTACTCTGCTGCCTGGAGATTAGCATTCTTCCTCCACCTTGGGCTTTTGCCATGGTGCATCTGCCTGAGAGCTAGTCAAGCATGGATAGAAACCTCTGAAACCATGAAACCAAAATAAACGTCTCCTCTTTTAAGTTTTATATGGTGGATATTTTGTCACAGTAATGGAAAACTGGCCAGTATTGAAGTTTATGAGACTTTTCCCTGAATAAAACTTAAGATATGTTAAGATATGTCAGATAACATGGTAGTTGCTAGGAAAAACCAAGTAAAACCAAAATCTAAGTGGTAGATAATTCACCTCCAGAGAAATTTTAATGAATGGGAAAAATAATTATACATACATATATATGTGTGCATGTTTCTGTGTGTTTTATGGCAACAAATATTACATGTGAATTAAGAAAGAAGAATATTATTAACGTCTTTGGAAGTTTGGTATTACGTACAAGATCGTGTGCTAAAACTCAATCTATAAACCTACCCATACAGAGAATATGGAAAACATAAAAATGGGAGGAAACTGAACAGATATACAAGACTTGATTTTTTTTTAAATTTCTTAAAATGGCAGAGAGTTTAACTTTTACTGTCAAAAAATAAACGATATAGTTGCTGTTTGTTGTCAAAATGGAATTGCTGCATCTTGGATAATCCAAAAACTGTGTGTGAGACTGGAGGGGGGGGGGCTTGAGAGATGTCAGACTCTAGACATAAGATAATAGAGATCAACAAGTGAATGGAAAGCAGCAGATTAAACAAAGAGACTTTTGTGACAGAGTGATTAAAATGATGCTCACAGAACAATCAAGCAAGTAATCCAAGAATGGAGAAGGACACGTTGTAACAAACATTTTAGAAAAGATTCTCAGAAGTGCAAACCTGGTCTCCATGCTTCAGTTCTGCCAACATAACAATAACTTTGACTTTTCTTTGGAATATCATCTGCCAGAAGTCACCAATGGTCTCTTCCAGGGGTCCTTGAGCAGCAATCATCATTTCCGGTTTCCAGTAACTCTTTCAAAAAAATAGAAGTGACACTTTGTTACTAACGGCTCAGAGGACTGTACCTCCTTAAAATAACTATAGAGAAAAGTCATCATTTAATTTGACATCAGTGCTGTTGCACAAATACATTAAGATTTGTATGTCTAAGAAAAAAGAAATATCTACACATATTTATTCATATAATTCTTAATAACAGAATCAAGATTAAGACACCCAATAATTTCATGAAATTATTTGACTTTTCAAATTAATTTTTAAAATGTATGTGACCAATGTTTACCTAATAATCCAGTTGAACTGAGTGAAGAGTTTATAAGTATAAAAATACATACATTTGGATTTTTTACAAATTTGATATATAAGTTAAAACAAACTTTTATATATCTGTCTTTGGTCAAATTTTGCTCTTAAAATAAATATGGTTGTAGCTCTATTTATCATAAAATATACCTATTATGATTTAAATCTAAAATGTCTCCAAAGTTTTATGTGGTCACAGATGGGGTTTAGGAAGGTGATTGAATCTGGGGGCTGTGATGCTCATTGTTGAATTGGCCTATTGATGAATTCACGGCTGAATGAGCTGTTAAGAGCTAAATTACTAGTAGAGGATGTGCATCCCTTTGGAGGATATCTATCTGTCACCCTGGCTTTTCCTGCTTTCTTTGCTCCCTGGCTGACATGGGGTTGAGCAGTTTTCCTCCACCACACCCTTCCAATATGCCATTTCTGCTTTGGAACTGGTAAACCATGTAGTGAACTCTCTGAAAGTGTGAGCCAAAATAAACCTCTCCTCCTTACCCTGTGCATGTCAGATATTTTGTTCCAGCAGTGGAGAAGAGGCTAACATAATCACCAATAACATTATTGTATCCTGAGTTGGGGAAATATAAACACCCACCATTACAAAAGATGCATTGATGTATTTGCTTGTTTCTTCTGAATCACTGTCATCGTCAGATGATTCATCTGAATCATGCTCACTCTCTTTACTCAGTTCCAATTCATGTTTAAGTGTCACTCTGTTAAAGTCATCTATATAAAAATAAATGAGTAGTTAGTCTTTCTTTAAAACTAATAAGGGCTGGGAATTAGATCTGTGGTACAGCACATGCTTAGCATATTCATGTGGTTCAATTCCCTGTACCTTCACAGAAATTAAAAATAAAGGTAATGAAATTTCATGACTGACCTGAATTAAAAAGTAATTCAGAATTGAAAATATTAATCTAAATGCAATGAGATATTACCTAAAATTCAGTACTCAACAAATTAACTTAAGACATTTAAGCAAAATAAAGTCTCAAAAGGGTCACAAAAGACATCAAATATTTAAAAACTGTTCCAAGTGATTATGTGTCTTGATGCATATACTTTAGATTTCCATAGAATGGCATCATTCTCTTTAAGTTACAAAATTCATAGCTTACACTTTTGTTTTTCATTATATCCTATTAACATTAAATTAATAATCTTTATTAAATAGGAATTACAGATTATTATTTAAACCAAAAATTATTCAGTCAAAAATTCTCCTTGTTCTTCAGTATCTTAAATATATAATAACGTGGTCAAATGATCTGTTTAACTGCATTACTATCAATTCTGTACTTTACCTATATTAATAAGGACTTCAGTAGAAATCAAATTAACTAGGTCACCCATGCCCTGATTTGAATTATTTGGTTGTCTAGTTTACTAGTTTGGCTTATATTTCATCCATGTTATTCTAATATGATCAGTTGAAAAAAATTACCATAGTACTTAATATGATTGTATGAATATCATTAAATAATAGAATTTAAGTCATGAAAATTGTGCATAATTTGATCTGTTAATTTGATCACTGGCAGTATATATTTTCCATGTACTTCCAGTCTTCCAGATATAAAAGATAAGGAGAAAGCACAAAGACAACAGATTATGCTTGCTATTTGACAATCACGCTGAAGATGAAAGAAAAGTAAAGGGGAATGTTGGTCTTTTGTTTCTCATATTCAAATATTTTGTCTTTCCTACAACTCATTTATGAAATAATTAGTACAAAGAAAACAGTGAACATAGTTTATCTCCCAAAGTCCTTTGAAAATGCTTGAGGCTCAAATAATTTGTTATAACTAAAATTTCAATACGTTTCTGACTTTTCTATTGTCAACCAAATGTTGAAATCTGCTTCAAGATCATTTGTGTGCGCCTCATAGTAAACAGATACAAAAAAGAGCTCAACTTTTTCTGACATAAAGAAATTTAAAAGGTAACTGCATACATGGAACGACATTAGAATTTCTGTTTTTCTTTTTGTTTTCCTCTTGATGTCCAACATGCTGAGTCCTCCAGCCTCTATATGATGGAAGTCTCTGAGGAAGAAAAATAGAATAAAAACTCTTCTAAAATCTAAATACACATTAGCATAATTTATTGTTGTGTTATAAGATACTACCTATAGAAAAAAATTTCATTCCTTTTGTAAAATTTGTATACACTCCTAGTCACAGTTTTAAGTTTGAATATGAATTTTTCCTCTTAATATTTTTAGACATTTAATATATCTGAATGGTGAGTTGAAACAAAAAGCATACAGTTAGGTAATAAAATATGTGGTTAATAGCTACTTGATAGCAAAATAGCATGGTTTACTTTTGTATAAGCTGAAAGTACTATACCAATGTTAATTATTACCCATATTGAAAAGTTAATGGTAAATAAATTTAAGTCAACAGGAAGAAACTTGGCAGATACAAAATTAACGGGAGTCTTGATACTTCAAATGGGGTCATTCCAGGTTGCTGTCCCTCTTGCTCAGGGCAGTTAGTCACCAAAGTCTATCATTTCTACTGGTGAATATCACAGACCCTTTTAATTTCTTTCTTGCTATTTAACACAGTCTATCTTCATTTTTCACTTGGAAAATATAAATAATTTCATAACTAGAGTCTCTATTCAGTCTTGCTAACTCTAAACATTCTAAAACACAAAACAAAAGATATCTATCTTAGGCTCCTCGGAAGTTTCTTGCCATCATTAGATAGCAAACCATCATTAGATAGATATTACATTAGATAGTAATATAGGGTGGAAGGTCTTTAGGGATATACCCTGACTGTCCCTCCAGCTTCATTCCTTACTAGATCTTTTAATACTTGGGTCTAACTAAATTCCTCAATTTTTAGAAGGGGGCCACACTGTCCTTGGACTCTTGCAATCTATTATGGTCTGGATGAGTGTTCCCCAAGGGTACACATGTAAAATATTGATCCCCAAGGTGGTGGTATCTGAAGCTCCTGTGGACTTTGAAGAGGAAGTTCTTAGGATAAGCTTTCAAGTGGGATTATAGATCCCTCTCTATCTATCTATCTATCTATCTATCTCTGAGAAAGCTCTTCATGTACAACTCTGTAGGATTTTATATACAAATGTTTATATTATGCAAGCATGTGTATGTATACATTTAGTATTGGAGCCTTATTTCATACTAAATATGACACCTATTTTAAATCCCATTTATGGCTGCATAATTGAATAAAAAATGTTTTCACTGAATATTAAGCCATGTAATCTCCATCGTGAGCCACATGGAAGACCAGCTTCTTTGTAAACACCACAACCTTTTGTGCTCTTGTGAGATGTCACCCAATAGCCGCTGCTCCCTAGTTTCCAATACCCAGGATTACAATGAAATTCATGGTTCACTTTCCTGTGAAACAGAAAGGATTTTTCACTCTTTAATTCCTGCTTGTTTCAACTGTTATCACAGGTCTACGCCAGTCAGTGCATCACACTGGCTTCATTTTTATTCTTACTTGGTGTCTACAGTCCTGCCTCTGACATCTCACTAATCAGAGCCTTCTACTCTGCCCTCCGGTGTCCATGGTCTTAATCCTCTTCTAACAGTCCTTTTGCTTTGCTTTGCTTTAGAGGGCCACACCAAGAGCCTGATTTATCATCTTTCCCCTCTCATTCCATTCAGCTTACAGTCATAAGAGTTGTGTGTTCACTTTGTCCCTTGCTTCCACTTGTCATCCATTTTTGTTCATTTTATCCTCTAAAAAACTGATGACTGATTTTCTTTCCATCACACTAGACCAACTTTTAGCCACTGCTCTTCACGTGAAAATGTCAGATGTCACTGATTTTGAGATGACTTCAACCCCATTTGACTTGATACCTGGTTAACTGTGCACCGTTCCTGCCAAGGCGTGTCATCACTCTTGTTCCTCAAACCTTGACAAGGATGAGCCAGTCAGAATTCTAGTCTACTTTCTCTCCTGCTCTTCATGTGGCAGGAGTACTGCCCGCTACTGTATCATGTATGAACATTGCCCACTCCTTCCCCTCCATACTGTCACCTGGTCAGTTTTCAGTGTAGGTGGGATTAACTCAACCATCTACATGAACAAGCTCTCTCCTCAGAGAGCTAAATGTGGCTGTTAAAAAAGAATCTATTCAATGAAGTGATCATTTTTAAATTCATAATCATAAATTTCAAATTATCAAGGAATAATTTCTGGCAACTTAAATGATTTCCTGCTTTGAGGAGGCTATTCATATTCTCCCTTTCCTTAACTTTATGCTCTGCTTTGCCCTACTCAATCCAGAACCATTCAACTCTTAATTGATGATCTTGCCTGGGTTTTTTTTGAAAAATGAAAGGTAATCAGGGTTGAGATAGTTATGCCAGTTATCCTGATCTGATCACTGCACATTTTATACATACATTGAAATATGCATAACAGTATATTAATTTTTTAAAATACATTTTTTTAGGAAGGCAATCAAGAAAAAACTACTTTAGGTTCCCATCACCGAATTTACTAACTAATCTTCACTTTCCATAATCTCGTCTGTTTAGATGGAAAATGTCACTGCTTCCATAATAGTTGAGCACTACTTGGGCTTTGCATGACACTCCTCATAATGTAAGCCACGTCCACCTGAAAATCATTTTATCTCTTGTACCTAGAATTGTACTTGGTACAGCAGTAACTTCATCCCATTTGTTTAGTGAAAAATATCTCTCTTTCAAGCGACCATGTGAATACTAACCTTCAGTATGTAATCATCACTAAATAGTGTATGTGCAAATGTAGCTTTTGGAAGGTCTGTGTACTGATTATAGTAAAAATTATCAGCTAAAAGACCAAAAGGGGAAAAAAAGCAGTGAAATACTCTCCTGTTTAAGACTACCCTGCCCTTGCCAGTTCTTCTGTTTGTAAGTGCAGGTTTTCTGGAAGATTGAGTTGCCGGTGATTATGGCTCTCTCCACCTCCATCCCCCTCCTCAGCTCCACTTTGATCCTGAACATTAAATGGTTATGCATCTAATTAAAAGTGCATTCCTGGTCTTGTGAAACTCTCTGAACTGACCAGTCTGGCAGTTTATAGAAAGACTCGATAAACTGGAAATCATAGTTTATTGTGATAAGAGAAAAATTACAAAACCTGACAACTTCACAATGTAAGGATAGTTATGCCAACTCTCTGAAATCATGATGAACTACATCTTCAGTTAACTGTCAGAATAATTGCCTAATAAATAGGTTAGGACACACATTATTATCTTTTACTTTCTGTCTGCCAACTCCAGCCAGTTCAACTTCCTAAGAAGTCATAAACTCCTCTAATTATTTCCTTTATAAACTAGAACCAGATGCAGTTTTTAAAGGTGAGATGCGACATTGCCTGTGGCAGACCAATTTCATGGCTATAGACTATTATTTTGACAGTTTATTTTATACCAGCTTAATGAAGAAGGGTTAAAAGTGTTAGCAGTAGAATCAGACTTCTGGACATAAGGAAGTTTTCTACATAATAGCAGTGAAGATTCAGGCCTTTTTCTCAACTCTCTGTCTTGGATTCCTCATTTGAGCTCCCTCGGTCATGGTGAGGACCAGATGCAAGAACTATACCATGTGCCCAGAAAACACCTAAAAAACAGCACTTAGTATATAACTTACTGTGCATATTGTTTATTGCTACTGGTATCATTACCTGGAATTCAGCCTCTAGTGGAGATGGCTCACTGGGTGGGTCTCTTTTCTTCATGTTATGTAGATATGAATGTGCATTTAAGTCAGCCAAACTCACTTCTGTTTCTCCAAACTGGTTATATTCCACTAATGCCTGATGGATCAGGATATACTGCGCCTAAGATATCAAAGAAAACTACGGACAATTAACATAGTGTTCCTTAGGTTACATTTAATTAAAATATGCATTCCCTCATTTGGGAACAATTTTTTTAGGAAAAAAAGGATTGATAACCATAACATGTAAATATTTTACATGTTGGCTTATACAAGTTTTCTAAAATGTGTAAAAATTCCATTTCCATTTTTTCTAGGAAAAAATAGTTTTCCAAATAAAGTATCCATTATTTATTGCATATCTGTTATCTTATGCCTAAATTTAAAAATATATATATATACCCTCCTCAGTAACTGTTATTGTAAGTAGATTTGTAAGTAAAATTAATAATATGATACCTGTAATAAAATTCACTGTAGATCAGAAAAAAACAAGTTGATATTCTACATTTTGAAAGTTTTGTAGAACTTTTAAAAATAGAGCAACTTATTTAAGAAAATCTTGAATGCCAACTCAAATTTACTATCTTTTATCTTTTTACTGTAACATATCTGAATACAGTATTTTTTAGGAAATAGCCTATTTTTGATGAGCCTCTTTACTGCCTCTAGTTACCCGAGTTTGGCTGTATCCTTCTATTCTATTTTATATTTTCCTCAGAAAGGCTCTTTATTTCCTACTTTAATCTATTTGTATGCTTTCATACTAATATCTGTAATCTACAAGCATATAAGCATTATGCGCTACTTTGAGTTGTTGTGAAGATTAACGCATCATATCCTGTATGCTCCGTTTGCTTACTTTACAGACTCCTTGTTTGTATCCGAGCATCAAACTGCACAGATAGATACAGACCAAGGTCATTCCTTTCAACTGCGGCATGGCCTTCATCACACGCAGTCCATTTGTCTGCATTCTGCTCTGTCCTCCCCCTACTGGTATATATTTAGAGTGTTTCCAATTCCTTGCTGGGCTAACGATGCTGCAAACAAGGAACACGTTTGCACCTGTTTCCAGTTATGCACATTTACAAGTGCTTCACTTGAGTAAATACATATGTGTCCTCTTACTGGGTCAATTACAGACATTTCCAATAATAACTGTCACTTACCATTACCAGACTCATTGCATGTGTCACAAACCTGTCAAGTGCCTCACTTTTATTTCCTTTTTGTTATAAACCTGTTAAGTACATCTTACTTTATCTCTAACTTGCAGATGACTCAACTGACTTACAGAAAGATTACAGATCTGTCCAGAGATACATACAGTCAAGATTTAAGACACAGGATTCGAGTCTCAGAAATCTAGCTCTAAAAACTAGTCACCCGGCTACTATCTAATTGTGTATCCTCAATTTTAATTTTATGACATGTTGGCAAATGTGCTTTCAGTGTTATTATTTTCCCAGTCTTATGTTTGTAGATGATATTTCATTTTTTAAAATATATTTCATGGGAGCCTGGGATTTAGCTCAGTGGCATAAGTGTCTGCTGGCAAGCACAAGGTCGTGAGTTCATTACCCATTTAAAAAAAAAAAAAAACAAAGAAAAAAAACCTTAAATACATTTTATGGTTATATTCCATCCACAATACTTTTAGACACTAATGTGTAACGCAGGTGTTATTCCATTTCTATTTTCAAGAAATTGAAGTAAAGTTACTTTCATGCAATTGAGGATATGAAGAATTTAGATTTCTTTTGAATCTTTACTACTGTCCCCAAAAGATTTAAGTCCCAGACCAAAAGTGAGCCTAATCTTTAAAAGCTGGAACGTGCCTCCACTTGCACCATGAGGCATCTCTGCCGCCTGAGCTTGACGACGTAGCCGTACACGTCCACCTTGCCCTCTGCTTCCAGGCCTTCCAGCATGGCGTCGATTCCAATGTAAGTGCCTGTGCGCCCCACACCGGCGCTGCGGAAACAGACAAATGAGCCGAGCCATGAGCAGGGCAAGCGAGAGAAGAGTGATCAAGGGTGAGCAAAGTTAGGAAGGCAAGCTTCTCTTAATGTTACTCTGCACTCCATGAATGTATAAATTGATAAAGTGCCAATTTACAATAAAAACTGTTTTAAAAAAAAACATATTTCTACTAGTAAAATGCTTCCCAAAACTGAAATTGCGAAAGGGGAGGCTTGGCTTTCCTACTTCCTTCCTCTCTCCTCTCTTCCCCTCTGTTCTACACTGTGCCTGAAGCCAGAGACTTTATACTGAGCTGTATCCCTGGCCAGGTCTTATTTAGAGTCCCACTGAGCTGCTAAGGTGCCCCTTCTAGGCTGTACATGTGATCCTCCCTCGTGCCTCGGCCTCCCAGCTTACTGGAACTATGGCCACCTCCAGCCAGGTAGAAGGATGTGTGCCTGCTGTCCCAGCCTTGTGTTCTATTAATTTTAACGGTAGATGTTGATGGCACATAATAGTTACATTTGTTTTGAAGAACTGGCATAGATACACATGATACACATGTATAGATTGTACCATATGTTGGTCATTTTCTACCTCCTCCCTCCCCCAGTCTCCCTTCTTCTCATTCCTCTACTACAGAAAGTTGCTCTCCCATGTTCTTGCCATTTCTCCTTTATTGTTTTCTCTAATTTACTTATATTGCGAGTTTCTCATTTAAGTGAAACCACATGATATGTAGCTTTCCAAATCCGCTTTAGTCCAAGTACTCTTAGGAGCTCATCTTTACCTGCAGTGCACCACGATGGGGCCGCTGAAGAAGTTGCTGAAGGTGTTCACTCTCCTCCTCAGTTTGAGAAGCAGGTGAGAGTCTTCAGGTACCCCGTGGTCTGGCCAGCTTATAAACTGAATGTGAGTCACCACTCTCCCAGTCCCTTTTTCTTTTTTCTAGAGAGGAGATAATATTGAATATAGGAAGTCTATTTTTTTTTTTCCTAGCAAACTACATACTATAAATAAGCAGCAGGGAAAATCAGTAAAAAAAAAAAAAAAAAAAAAAATTGCTCATCCAAACGTAAACTGCTCCCAAGAGTCTTTCTTCGTGCATGCTGCATGTTACTCCAGCCCTGATTACAGTTTCCTTTCCAGTAGATAACTGGTTTAGAAATCATACAAGACTTTCATGTGTTGCTCAGCAAGCCCTAACTTCCCAGCAGTTCAACATAAAGTACATATAGCAGAAACTCCTAGCAACTTTCACACTGCAAAAGACGAAAAATAAATGCACTTCAAAAAAGGGGGGTATGAGTGACAGATGCGGGGCTGAGTATATTCGCAAAAAATATGTCAACTAAAGGTCACTATCACTGCTGTTTAAAATTATTCTGCTTGGTAAACTTCCTTACATGCAAAAAGTTAGATTAACTATGAGGTTAACATTGTATTAATTAGGCCTTCACATAGTAGAATTGATAACTTTAAAAAGAACATTTTTAAAAAAGAAAAAACATTATTCTGCTTGTAACTTTCCAATAGGAAATAGCAGAGTTGATTAAAAACAGTCTCCTTAGACTTTGTTTATTCATTTAATAATTTAACCACTTAACATATTTAATGGAACCCTCTTCTCTACTGCCTCAAAGCTGAGCATATTAGACATTTTTGATATGACAGACGTAAGCATGATGTAAATTTGACCCTGACAGATCATGTCCTGGTTCTGAAGTACTCTTCCTCTTAAAAATCATTGATAATTATAGCCACATATATATTCCAATTTCTCACACGCAATATTCTACATACATTTTTATTGAAAAAATAAAAGATTTCATAATAAAAGAGACTCACATTTGTAATGTTCATTTTCTGGATGATATAATCTGGGCATCTTTTGTGCTCATTGATCTTTACAATAACATCTCCATAAGCCCGAGTGCCTTCTTCCATTGAGGGCCAGTATTCTGCACACTTGTTCTAGGATTTTTAAAAAGTCACCAATGAATCTGATTTTACATTTAAATAGTTTTTACTATGCACTTTGAAAAAACAAAAACCTAAACTTCTATTCATCTAAAATTCTCAAAACGTAGTCCTCATTAAGCACAATTACACTTGAGGTTGTGTTGCTTGAAATGTACTGTTTCCCACTGACAAGTCCTGAACGATTCCCTTCAAGCTACTTGCAAGCAGGATGCCCTTCCCAAGCTCAGCAGCATAGTAAACAGAGCAAGCTCAGTGGGCCGCAAACAGGAGGTGATACCTCATGCCCTCTTTCAGGTTGGGAGATGGAGAGGCGTTTACTCTTGCTCAAGTCGCATTAAATGAGTTACCACCTGCCTGTCCAAGGTCAACTTTGTTCTAAGTATTCACATGTACTTGTGAAATTAGCACATTCCAATGCACTGGACAAAAACAATACTGGAATAAAACAACAACCAAATTAAAGCCAACCCAAAAGTTGAGATTCATTTGATCCAGCTACTCTCCTTCTAAGTACAGTATCTTCCCAAAAGAATTAAAGACATCATGCCACAGTAATGTATGCATACTTATGTTTATAGTAGTGCAATTCATAATAGCTAAATTTTGGAAGCAGCCTATATGTCCATCAATAGACGGACAGATAGACCAAACATGGTATTTATATACAATGGAGAACTACTCTGCCATAAGGAAAATAAACTTGTGTCATTTGTAGGAAATTGAATGCACCTTGAGACCATAACAAGTGAAGTAACTCAGACACACAAGCTTAAATATCACATGGTGTCTTCTGTATGAAAAACAATATAAACAAAATATAAAAGACAGATAATAGGAAAAAAAAAGTATTGTAACCCAGGGCAGACCACATAGCTAAAAATTTACCTTCAGTTAGTATAACTGCCTTACATATTCATAAAATCTTTGGCCTGTTAGTCAGATAACCATAAAATATATGTAATAATTAACTGTAAAAAGCTTTATAAGATAAACACATGAAGCTGATGCTAGAAAAATAAAGAGAGGTGGATAGATGGAAGGAGAAAATAAGAATGAAAATGTGCTATGTATATGTGTCAATTATCCACAGTGAATGCAATCATTATGCACTTCAAAGATGTACTAAAAAAGTAAAAAAAAAAAATAGATTTCCTTTTGTTGTTTGTTTGTTCATATCAGGTATTGAACTCAGGACCTGTGCTTGCCAGGCAGGCACTTATGCCACTGAGCTATATATCCTTGGCCCTAAAAGTGGATTTTCTGACATCACTGAAAAAAAGCCAAGCAATTTTCAGGTATTTAAGTAATTTATCTATAGGCATATATTTATATATGTACACATCTTTTATACATCTATGAAATTTTAAATTAAATTTTATCACCGATTAAAATAGATAAATATTTTAGTCATCAAGCACATAGCAGCAGCTTTTAGAAATTCATTCAGCACTCCTTCCTCCTGACACCAGCCTCTGTCCAGTAAAAATTCTCTGTTCCTACCCTGTTTCCTTCTTCACATCTAGTGACCATGACAATGACTGTGGCTTTCTGTTCCCAAATCATCCTCCAGAAGTCATCAACAGTTTCATCCCTGGGTCCTAAGAGGGAAAATTTGTCATTTAAGAACTATTTCTTACAATGCTCTAAATATTTTTTTAAAAATAATATTGAACTCAAGTAAATTACCTTGTGCAGCAATATATTTCCTGGGTTCTTTGAAACCCTATTGAAAACATACACAAAAGTGTGTCATTTACTGAATACTCAGTTGATCATTTATATGCAGAATTGTGATTTAGAAATTGCTTTAGATATGTCATTTCTTGGTTGCAAATTTCTCTGCGAATTTTTTTAAATTTTAAAATGAAAAAAAGATACAGAATTTCAAAACAAAATAATAAGAAATTAAAAATGGTAAATATATGCATACTGTTGTCTTCAAAGTAGTTGCTCAGATTATAAGATACAGGCATAAGAAATGATAATTCTAATTCTTAAGAGAATTTTTAAAATTTGCAACTAGGCATTGATTGCACCAAATATGATAGCATTTGTGAGCAATGTTCATGATGTTAGTATATGTTTGATGTCTATTCCAAACAATTTTAACAACTAGACTTCTTATTTGGGATGACATAACAATTTACAAGGTTAATCTTGATGTTTCTATAGTTATAGCCTGTCAATCCTTGCAGGGCAGTCACCACTGCCTTCTTATCCGTCTTGTAGGTTTTTTACTCCATTTCTTTCAGTGAATTCCCTGCAATCACACTTGCCCTTCCACCTATCTTCTGTTGGAACAGAATAGAAATTAACGCTCATTCCCTACAGTGCTTTTATGTCATCCTAGTTCAGTGATACAATAATTTTCATTTCATTACCTACAATGTCTGCTTTCTTTGCTTTTGTTACTAAGATAATGGAGGAATACAGAAGAAGGCAAACTATGCTAATTTTTCCCCAAAATTATCTTCTACTCTTTAAAATTACTACAGTGATAAGAAAAGCTCCAGAGAAAGGAAGGAATTATTCCTCTGAATCAAATTTTGCACATGAGCTTCAAGAGTTCCTTTTTAATTTTAGTAACTTAGTCACAACCCAGTATTAATCACATGCATGGATCCAACAAGTACTTGAATGGCTACAATATGCCACGCAGCTATTTAAAACCCAAAGATTCATGCTTTCCAGGGCTCCGAGCTCTGTTGAAAGATAATTATAATCTGATCTGATACATACCATATGCATTTAAACAGAAAATGTAGGTCATGTTTTTTAAGAGATTATCTAAAATAGGACCTGGTAAACCTATAACACATATGCTACAGGGGGCTGTTTGTATCCTTGAAAGCTCTAAAAGATTTGCCATCACTGATCTAAATTCTTGAAAAACTTCCAACATTAGCAGATCTGCTCATATTTACTTTACTTTGAAGAACAAATTACCTTTTGGAAAAGACACCACACATTAAAATAATCTTGATCAGTACTAATTATGTAGACCTACGGAGGTCACCTAACAGAACAAGTTACAATAGATTTTAAGGTTTTGACCCAGAACTACTGTAGTAATTGGTTTTTGGACTATGACATTGTGTTTGCAAATATTGGCTATCACTGATGAAAAGACTTACATGTATGTATGATGTATGTATACATAATACGTAGAAAGGTAATGAAATAAAACATTGCTTTATAGAGTTCATAAGCACAGGTCATGGGAAAATATATTTGTTCATTAGGTTAGATTTCCAAGAACAGTATTAAACAGGGATAGGAAAGTGTTGTATGTTAGGAGTTGATGGGAGACAAGCTTTAAATGGCTAGCTGTAGTATCAGAATGCTTAGTGGTAAAATCATCGCTATGATTCTACTAGCAAAACTCGAATACCTCATAGAGTTAGAATGAGATTTCACTGAATTAATACACATGTAAAACACTAAAAGTGATGACTAATGCGTGATAAATCATTGTAAAAGTTACCATAATCATTGATGTTAATAATTAGCCTTGAAAAATCATTAGATGTCTCTAAAAGGAACTTTATTAACAATTAATACAAAGATGTTGAAGATGGTTTAGAGTGATGCAACCAGAAACCATTTCTAAATTATTCTACAACTTTACATAAGTGAGTGAAATACATGTCTACCCAGGGCCTCAGAATGTGCCCTTATTTGGAAGTAGTGTCTTTGTCGGTGGTAAGGTTTAAAATGATGTCATACTGAATGAAGGTGGGTCCTGAATTCGATGACTGTGACCTTAGAGAGGAAAGAATAGAGATACTAAGACACAGTCAGAGACACATAGAGAAGTGGGTCATGTGAGGGAAGTGAGTTTGGAGTGACTCACACATGAGTAAGAGACACTGAGGATTATCAGGAGCACCAGGAAGCTAGGAAAAGACAAAGAAGGATTTTTCTTGCACCTTAAGAGGGAGCCTGGCTTTGCCAAACCTTAATTCCATTTTTCTGATCTCTATAACTGTGATAAAATAATTTTGTGTTGTTTTAAGCTAACAAGCTTGTGATCCTTTGTTGTATCAGACTAAGAGTCTACTACACTGTGGAAATAAAAATTATAAAGTGAAATTTGACTGTAATTCACTGAAACTGTATAGGTTTGAGTAGATCAACAACGATGAAGATGACAAAAAAGTTTCAATTTCAATTGTTTTTTCTTTGAGAAAAATTTGAAGACTATTTTACAAATTATGGGCCAGGGATTTAGCTTAGCAGCATAAGCGCTTGCCTGGCAAGCACAAGGTTGTGAGTTTGATCTCTGGTACCAAAACAAACAAACAAATTAACATATAATAGCATAACAAATACTTTTTCCACTATTTAATTGTCAAAGGAGTATTTTGATAACACATTCACTTGGCAAAGCTGTGTGGAAATAAACACTTTCATATGTCATTGGTTGACTGAGAATTGATGCAGTCCCCAGTTGAAGGACCATTTGAAATTTTTAAAAATTACAAATGTGTATGGTCTTTGTCCCTTCAGTTCCATTTTTTAGAAAATTAACCTATGGATATATTGCAAATCATTGCAGAAAAATGAGTCAAAATGTTTCATTCTTAACATTTTTGGTAATAGAAGTTTAGAAACCACATTTAATGTTCATTAATTAGAAAGGGATAAACCTAAATGCAGTTAGACTATAAAAATGCAAAGATATAAAAATGTTGCAGGACCAGGATTAGCAGTCTATGGCCCACAGACTAAATCAAGTATAGCTTCATTTGTAACCAAGTTTTGTAACTTAGTCACATTACAGGTTGTATCAATGGAAGCTTGTCCATTCAAGATAGAGTGAAATAATCAAAGATGACAAAAATGATAGGTGCATAAAGTGAAAAATATTTACTATCTTGCCTCATATAGTAAACATTTGCTGATTCCTGTTCTTTAATGATACAATATATAGACACAGATGAAATAGCAGTAGATAACAATAAAGAAAACAGGATAGATAGATGATAGATAGATAGATAGATAGATAGATAGATAGATAGATAGATATTATAGTATGGAGATATAGATATAGATAATGCTACCTCAGTACACAAACTCAATTGTCTTCACAATTCTGGTCACAAACTGAACTGGAAGAAAACCAAGTTAAATTTTCTTATAAGGACACCATTGCATCTAACCATCAAATTCAATTTGGTTCTCGTTCCAACTCAGTTTTGGACCAGAATCATGGAAAAAATCAAGTTCATGAACTAAGACATCTATATATATACACACATATATACATGTATAGCCATATAGTGTATATAGCATATATATGTATAGTATATGAGTGTGTAGCAAGATACAGAGCAGTGTGAATATTGTGTTAACAAATGTTGCTCTTTTCTTGTTTATGTATGCATAAAGAAACTAGCTAGAGAAATAAGCTAAGATAAAACTTATTCCTTTGGTAGGTGGAGACACCAAACAAATGGTAGATTGCATGAGAAGATATTTTAAAAGTCCGTGTATGCTTTTATATTGTATCAAAATTTAATTCTTGTGAAGCACTACTTATTTAACAATGGTAAAAATCTTAAAATTTTGGTCCAATATCCCAGGCAAGTATTTTCACTTTTGGATAAATGCATTGTGCTGCCAGTGAAGATGGTCACTGTTGCAAGGGAGTGTTAACTGAAGTTTGATTGGAGTTAGACAGACCTGAGATGAAACCTAGATCAAACCTTTATTAACTGCATGATGAAGGATGATACAATTTATTAGGCCGAGCCTCTAAATCAGCACTTACACAGTGAGGCTAGTATATGTGCATGTGACGTGGGGTTACTATGGGACACATAGATCCACCATTTTGTCCAGTTTCAACATATTACATGTGCCAATGTGT
The DNA here is from genome assembly GCF_034190915.1 of Cavia porcellus. Lineage (NCBI taxonomy): Eukaryota > Metazoa > Chordata > Mammalia > Rodentia > Caviidae > Cavia > Cavia porcellus. The sequence continues at coordinate 25,378,404 of NW_026947512.1, forward strand.
GGGAAGTTTTAGTCTAATCTATTTTTGCACACACACAAAAGTCTTGTATTTCACATAGCACTGACAGGCACATAACGACTACTGTTATACTATTTTAGTATATTTGTAAAACTTTACAAAGGCCAAAAGGAACTAAACGGAATGCATGGATAAAAAAAAGTCCAAATTACCAATGAAATAAGAAGATATGAAATAATTTGGCATTTTTACTCACATCAATGTAGCTAGCATTTATGTAGGTTGACCCTGCTTCTCCATTTATTTCAGAGAGTTCGACACGGTTGTAGTCATCTATTTAAGAAAAATAAAAACAAATAAGTGAAACAATGAGCAGTCAAATAGTCTAAATATACAGAAATTCAAACCTTCAAAAATACTTACAAGGAAGAATGTCAACATAGCGGTTTTTATTTTGGTTAAAAGATTTTCGAGCATCCTTGATAGAAAACTTACTGAACACCCGTGGAATGCTCTGAAAGACACAAAGAAACATGCTTTCGGCTACAGCAGATTCTGGAAAAATAGTTTTCTTTTAGCAATCATCATTTTCAGCAAATGAGTCATCCTGTAAAACATTCTCTTTATACTGATTAAACTACTTCTATGTAGTTATTGAAATCAACATTATTAAGATGGTGTACAAATATCATTTTCTTAATAATTATAATGGATTATTTTCAGGACAAATATCATGAAAAAAGTTTAAAATCAGATGTTGTGCAACCTTAAAATTCATCTAAAACTGATGCTTGGATAATTACTTGAGTACGAGTACAAACTTAACCAAGTAGCTTTTGTGACATAACTTTATACTTGATAATGATATAATAAATCTTTATTCTAAAATATTTACTAGCTTTTATACGATGAACCTATCATCCTTTGTCTCCTCTGGCCTATGAATAGCTGCTAATAATATCTGACTTACTTATACTATAGTATTATTTTGGCTAAATTATAAAGGCAAATGGTCATAAAGATACATTTAAAGTGGAGTTCTCTTGACCAAAGAGTAGAATTTTTCATCCTGTATGAAGAATGACACATACCTGGAATTCAGCCAGGAAAAGTCGACCTTCATCTGCAATTTTTCTCTTATAGGTTTCCAACAAGACGTCTGCATGAATCGGCTCCACATTCATCAGCTGTCTTTCCTCATCTGCAAAGAAATAAGTGACTCGGGACTGTGGTTCAGTCTGTCTTTTTCATGTGCACACAAATTTCACTAAACTTGGACCTAATCCTCAGTTTCTTTTATTCTCCCTAATATTCTACCTGGGAATTCTTACATAGAAATATTCATCTATAAATCAGTTACTTCAATTTTATTGTACTTCATGCTTCTTCTGGACTTTTTACTGTTCCTTTATGAAGTAAGCTTAATTTGATCATCTGTGAAGCAAGTTGCATTCATTTGTTGTGCCTCCAGAATATAAAATATATATGTTTGTCAAATAAGTTTCTATATAGTAAAAATGCATTGTAACCATCAAGTACAATACTGTGTATATAACTAGTAAATAAAAGTAGCAAAAGAATTTTTTAAAATAAGGTATCATATATGTAAAAAGTGTCTTTCTCCTGCTTCACTGTCCTCTTGGTAGCATTTCTTTCAGTATTCATGTTAATTAACAATTTATGAAAAAATAGACATTTGTGTGTGAGGGTGGCACGTTTATCTGATTGTCACTGGAAACTTTCTATCTAATCAAAATTATCAAACTGACTAAGCATTGTAGCTTCTTTGTGTTTCAAGAGAGCCCCATGATTTATTCATTCTGAACTGAGGACACATTGCAGAATTTCAGGGGGTTTACTGAGTAAATTCTAACGCACTGCAATGTGCAATCAGTATCAATTTTGAAATAAAACATATTGATCCTCTCCAACCAGCCTTGACTTATTGAAGTGAATTTTCCTCCTCTGCTCAGGTGCTTGTGACTCCCTTGTTTTTCATTTTTCCCTCATTTTAGCAAGACTTGATAATTTATTTCTTCTTATTTATCTCTTTATTGATGGGTACTGAATTCCATACACCCACCTAATACTGGGGATAGACCAGTGAGTGTATAAGAAAAAGCTCCCTGTCCCCCCAAAGCATACATGCCCATTGCAAGAGGACAATCAAGAAACATGTGAAATGTGTCAAGTAGTAATACATTCTTCAAAGGAAAATAAAGTCAAAAAAGGACTTCAGTGATTCCATACATAAATGGGTACCTGTTATCACAAAGGAAGTCCCTTCAAATATAAGCTAATAGTGTTCTGAATTCTGCTTATCTTGTGTAACAGAAGGTCAGTAAGATTAATCATTATAAACCTTATTTAACAAAACCTCCTTTATAAAATCAGCAATTTGTTTTTCTCTATGAAGTCAAACTGCTGTCCTTTGTCCAGTCCACAAGTGTGCCCACAGGGAAACAGCCACCATCCCACACAGTAAGGACCTGAGGACACTTACTACTTCCTCATCCCTTTGACTGACTGGCATTCTGCTCTTCCCTCTCTCATTCTTCATCTGGTCTAATGTCCCCCAAAATATAGCAGATCTGACTTACATCCTTCTCAAAGTCAGTGTTCTATCTCTGTGCAAAACTAGACATGTTCAATTATTATGATCTTTATAAATTACTACCTAATTTGCCAGTCTATCTTCCTCTATTCATTCCTAGCTTCCTTAAGAGGAGAGTCTTGGTGGTCATTGTATTTCTTAGTTTGTTGGGCAGTATTTGGCACATGAGAAGAACTTCACAGATGATTGCTTGTTGGATAAATGAATTTAATTTTCATCATTGTGACGGCAAAGGAAGAAGTCCAGGTTAACTTTAAAAGTCCAGTTCCTTTTAAACAAATAAGTAAACTCAAATGAAGGAGAGGGGATATTCATCAGTAAATAAAATATGCATACTTACCTCTTTCAACAAGTTCCTGTTGTTCATCTAAATTGCTACAAAAAATAAAAAATACAAATTTCTACATTCTTAAGAAACATTGAGTTCAGTTGTCATTACATTTAATTGAGTTAATTTGATTAAATGGATGTATTGAAGGAAGGAATAATGGAGAAAAGTGGATAAATGAAAAAATAGGAGAAGAGAGCAAAAAAGAAAGGAAAGGCAGCAAGGTAAGAAAATGATTGGAGGTAAAGGAAAAAGAGAGAAGAAAATCCACTGAGGATGCGATCTGCTGAGCTAACCTCATAAGTAACTGAACTAGGTTTCAATCTTCCTTGTTTACAAAAGTGTAGCTCTTCCTGACCAAAGAACTAAGTGCACCTCCCCAGAAATGCCCTCTTTTCTTTTGTTTTTACCATTCCCAGAACATCTTCACCCACTTTGTACTTAAGCGATGGTCACGTTGTTTTCATCCGTCTTTAGTAAAACAAGTCAAATGCTATCAGCAAATGTAAAAAATGTGAACATTTAACATAAACCATAACCACCATAATAAAGATCCTCAATCCAAGTTCAATTCTCAAATGGACCTTGTGCCATCCTCCTCTCATGGATTGAAGTGGTTCCCTCCTTGCATTATAAATATGAGTCTTCACATAATAACTATATTGTGTGTTATACCCAGATCAATTCTTACCTGGATCTTTTCTTGTGCAGATCATATATTTTATAGAGAACCACAAGCAGAGCCACCGATGTCACAATAATCAGAAATACCAGAAATGCAATCAGTGCTTTGGAATTATCTAGAAATTAAAAAATAATACATGAGGAAAGCTCATGATATCATGTATTTTGTTTGACTGAATAATCACTTTTAAAGATGTTTCAGTTTAATACTTTAATTTCTATTCATTTTTCCAAAATAATAACTTCAGAATAAGACTAAATACAATAAATTCTTTTTTATGATTTTGGTTATATTATTCACAACACATAACATTTCTATTTGAAGATAATAAGTAGAAAACAAGAGATCAGGTTCCTGTCCTCCATTAAGTAATGTTGTTTTATGAAATACTATCATTTAGATTTAATTCTTCCTGTCACTCTATTTAAAAAGGATCAAGTAAGTAATCCAGCCATTCTGATTTTCAGGGAAAAAAGCATGTTGTTTAACTTTGTATGCAGAAGTGAGCTGCCTCCCAGGGAGCTGAGAAAGCCTTCTGACCCACAAAGATAAACCCTCTTGCAAGCTCCTTGAGGTATGAAATCAATTAACCAAGAGACAAAAAATATGTCATTTGATAGTAAAGACTTGCTCTGAGTTATATTTTCTCTAAAGCTTAATGTGAAATCACATAGTTTGCTTTGGAAAGGGCTGAGAAAAGGGTTTGTATTATAAATGCCCTTGCCCTGAATTAGTATATTATATTTGGCATTATATGCAGTGAAAATGCAACAGAATAAAGCAAAAACTCAAGAACCTCAGCTCCAGAGGTTTAGATTCCAGTCCTAACTCCACATTTTAACTGAGAACTTGGCCAGGGTCCTTACTTTGTATCTCCGTTCCTTAATTACTACAATGTGGTTAAATAGGTTGTTTCATAATAAAGAGTACAATGCTTAGAATATAGCAAGTCCTAATTGCTCACTAATCCAAACAATAACAAAAATTTTTATTTATTTATTTTTATCAGTACATGTTTGCAGTACATAATGTTTGCTGCAATATATGTAAACACCACATTTTTCCCATTTATCTCTTGATGACTGCTTTCAAAATTTAGCTTTTATGAATCATGTTACTATAAACATGGATATTCCTGTATCACTGTAATATACTATCTTTAACTCTTTTGGAAAAGTATCTGGAAAGGGACCAGCTGGGTTAAATGGAATTTCTAGTTTTAAGTTTTGGAGAACTCTGTACTGATTTCCATAATGGTAGTGCTAGTTTACATTCCCACCAACAATATAGAAGGATTCCTTCTTCCCTGTAGCTTCACCATATTTTGAGTATTGTCATCTGCCAAACACTTCTCCAGATACTCAGGATATCTCAGAAACCAGAATGAAAACAAATGCAATAGCAAATTATCCAAAATAGAAATCAAGAAAACAATTTTCTTTAAAACAACAAAAAGCTGGGGATTTAGCTCAGCAGCATAAGTACCAGCCTGGCAAGTGTGAGCTCATGACTTTGATCCCCAATATAAAAAAAAAAGCTAAAAACCAGATGCAGTGGTGGGAACCTGTAATCCCAGACAACTGGTAGTCTCAGGCAGGAGGATTATGCACTTGAGATCAACTTGGGCCGCACAGCAAAACTAAACTAAAAGGACAAAAATAAAACATAAAAAGAACTATAGAAAACTAGAAATAAATATAACAAAAAGTATAGGATCTCTATAATGAGAATTATAATAAATTAATATAAAAATTACGTGAATACGAAAGATGAAAGACATCCCATGTTCATAGACTAGAAAAATGAAGATCATTAAAATGTCCACAGTACCAAAAGCAATCTACACATTTACTGCAATCTCTATCAAAACACCAAAGAAAATCTTTGTAGAACTAGAAGAATCTTAACCTTTATATGCGTCATGAAATCCCCAGATAACCAGTTATCTTTAACAAAAAGAACAAAAGAGGTGGCATTATTTTACCCAACTTCAAACTGTACTACAAACTGTATAGTCAAAAGAGTATGATACCGAAATAAATGCAAGTACCTAGACCAATATCAGATAGTCTAACAGTAAACCCATGCATCCGTACCCCAATGTTGTTTGACAGAGTAGATAAGAATGTTGAAGAAATGACAGTCTTCTCAATAAAAGATGCTGAATGAATTGAATATCCTAACGTAGAAGAAAAATAAAATTAGACCGCTATCTCTCACCAATAACAAAATCATTTTAAAATAGATGAAATACTTAAATGTAAGATCTAAAATGATGAAACCATGGGAAGAAAACAGGAAAAAGATTTCAGAAATGGAGTGGGCAAGGATTTCTTTTTGGACAAAACTCCTAAACAGGAAACAAAGGCAAAAATAGGAGTACATCAAGCAATCTACACACCAGGGAAAGTAATCAACAAGCAAAGAGACAGCCTACTGAAAGGTAGAAAGTATTTACAAGCTATGCATCCAATGAAGGATTGGTAACTGAATATAGTACATAGGGAATTCCAAAAGCACAAAAACTTTTTTCTGATAGCAAAATACAATAAAAGATAGTGTGATTAAAAATAGGCAAGAGAGCTAAATAGATATTTCTACAAGTCACACAAATGGCCAACAGATCAATAATCATCAGGTAAATGCACATCAAAGTCTCAGTGAGCTATCACAGCACCCCAGCAGTAATAGTATTATTAATATGACTATTCCAGCAAAGATATGGAAGAAAAGGAACTCCTGCATACTAAAGATGAGAATGTAAAGTAGCACAGTAATTATGGAAACTAATATGAAGGTTATTCAAAAATTAAAAACAGAACTACCATGTGATCCAGCAATCCAAAGGAAATGAAATCAGCCTGTCTAGGATACACCTGCACTCCCATGCCTGCTGCAGAATTATTCAGAATAGCCAAAAACTGGAAAAGTTTAAGTGACCATCAACCGATAAAGGGATAAACAAAGTGATACGTACACACTATAGAATGCTCTTCCTCCATAAGAATGCAATTCTGTTTAATAACATGGATAGAACTGGAGATCATTATGTAAGTGAAACAACTCAGGCAAAGACAAAAGCTATATGATCTACCAAGTGAATTTTTAAAAATTTGATACCACAGACATTGAGTGGCAAATAGTAGCTATGAGAAACTAGAGTGAGAAGGAGCAGGAAGATTGGGCAAAGTTTGATCACTGGATACTAAGTTACACTTAGGAGTACCAAGTTCCAGGATGCTACAGTACAGGTTGCGGATAACAATACAATAATGTACTATACTTTTCAAAAAGCTACACGAATGATTTTAAAAGATTTTAACCATAAAGAAATGATAAATATATGAGTAAACACACGTTTCACATGTACACAAATTGAAACATCACTTGCTACACCACTAATATTTATAATTTTCACATTTCTATGTATGTCAAAATTAATTTAAACTTGAAAATTTTGTAAGACATCACAGAAGATAAAACAGGATACCTGTTCTCATGGGACTTACTTTCTAATGAGAAAACAGACACAAAAACACAATAAATATGGTAAGTATGCAAGCAGCAATGTAAGTCAGAAGATGATAGACGTGTGAAGGGTAAAAGGGAAAATGGCAAGAAATACCATGTAAGTGTCAGTTCTCAGAAATTCACATCTCCATTTGGGAAAACTAGGCATCGCAGGGACAAACAAAGGAATGATGGAACAAAATTTTCCTTATGTCGGGGAAAAGATAATCGAAGTGGGAAACACGAGAAGCCTGCTTTTCTTTGTGGTTACTAGAGGTCTTCTCATGTGTGAGGCAGTTCTATAATCCAAAAGATGGAATGACACACCCAAGCAATAGCTGCAAAAACACTTCATCTTACAGTCAAATTTTCTATAACTTGAAACAAATATTCTATAATTCGAAACATAAAAATTAATTTTAGATAGGGACAGTAAAACCTGAATTTGGATTGCAGCAGTCATTTCTTTGACTTATATGATATATTGATTAAATTATCTAAACTTGTTTCTTCATCTATAAAGCAGGAATGATTTTATCTTCTTTAAGGGTGTATTTACCCTACATGTACATGGAAAATGGATGGCTAGATGACTGTAGCTATATAAATGCATTATATTTCCACAAGTGCATTATTACTAAGAAAAGATATTACTGGCAAAATAGAATGCCCTGAAGTGACACTTTGCAAGAAACTATACTGACCAACTGTAAATCAGTGCTCCGATCCCTAATCATTACTATGACTGATGCTATAAAACTATTTTCTATTTAAAAAGAAAAAACAATAAAGAGAGTAAAACAAAATTTCAAAACAAGATAATAGGCGCTGGGGGTTTAGCTCAGCGGCATAAGCACCTGCCTTGCAAGCAGGCAGTCGTGAGTTCAATGCCTGGTACCGATGGGGGAAAAAAAAAAAAAAAAAACAAGATAATAGGAGAATAGCAGTGGCTAATACATTGCATTTTGCTAAATTCAAAGTAGTTGCTTAGAGTACAAGATACAGGCATGCAAAATTGACCAAACAATATTAACACAAACCTTTCTTTTCAACAAACTAAGAGAAATTAGTAGGTAACTATCTCAATTATCCTATATAAGGGCTTTTTTTTTTCCTTTTTTTTTCCGTTACTCCTTTTCCTCATCCCAGTTTCTCTTTCCTTGTGAACAACTTCTTCCTATTTCACAATATAGATTGTTCATTTTGGATCTTATTTAGTCTTTCAATATAATGTTTACATATGTGGGTCTGATTTATTTCACTTATTAGTGTGGTCTCGAGTTGCACTCATTTGACTATGAAAGTCTCAAGTTTATCCTTCTTTATGGTTAAGTAGTACTTCATTGCATTAAAAAAATCACATCTTTTTTATCTACTTTATTGTTGATGGGCATTTGCTTTATTCCAAGATTTAGCTATTATAAATTGTGTTGCTATGGATATGGGTGCACATATATTGCTGTAGTATGATGTTTTTAATGCACTAAGGTTAAGTCAAAATGGACCAAAGATCTAAATATTAAAACAGAAACATTAAATCTACTGGAAGAGAAAAAAGGTAAAAATCTTGAAGACATAGATGTAGGCAGATACTTCATGAATAAAGCCCAGATCACTTGGGAAACTATAAAGAATAAATAAATGGAATCTCACCTTATTAAAAAAAAACTTTTACATAGCAAAAGAAATCACCAGCAGAGTAAAAACACAACCTATAGACTGAAAAAATAATTATAACCAGCTGGCCCTCAGAAAAAAAGAACTTAAAGCTAGAACATATAAAAAAATTGAAGAAAATCAGACCTTTCTAAATTCAAAGATTCAATCCAAAAATGGGTATCTGAGAAAAATATGCACTTTTCAAATGAGCAAATAGAAGTGTCAAATAAATACATATAAGAAAAGTTCACCATCACTGGTCATTCAAGAGTTGCAAATTAAAATAATACCGAGATTCCATCTCACCCCACAAAGAATGGATTTCAACAACAACAATTAAAAAAAAAAAAACAATAACAAATGCTGATGGGACCACGAGGAGAAAGGAACCCTCTCTACTGTGGTGGAGATACAAAAGTATTAAGTAATATGGGACTTTGTTTTGATAAACATATTAGTAAAATAGTCAAACTTTCAAATGTATTCTGTGGGCTAAGTAATATTAAACAACTGAAAATGATATATCTCCATATTAGCAGAAGCAATAGAGGGAAGAGTGATTGTAGGCAGAACAATTTCAAAAAGTTTTGAAGAGTGGAAAATAAAGAAGAGGAAGCAATGATCTAAGTATCATGATAAAAAATATTCATGCTAATTACTCAGAATTCCTGAGTCTCAAGTTTGGGGGCAACATACGGTGGGACAGTAAGTCACAAGCTGGAAAATGGAAGTCAAATATGTTAGTAACTTTAAAAAGAACAGTGTATATAACACACATGCGCGCACACACATACACACACACGGAAGAAACTATGAGAAGAGAAATAGTTAAAAATAGTTATTTGAGAAAAAGAAGTTATTTGGTGAGCTACACAAAGTATGGGCAATGGGACATACATATGTTGTTTTCACTAGTATTATGAAATTTCATTTAAGGGTTTCTTTTCATGTGGGGAAAAATGAATCTCACTGTGGTGGGATGTGTCTGAACATTATTTTAACTCCAAAGTATACTTTAAATCCAAAGTATTTCAAAATATTAAGGATACATATTTAAATAGCCATATTGTCACCAAGGAATGTTATATTCAGTAGTATAAATCAGACATATATCTAACTCCTGCCTCTGACAAGTCAAACTTCAGAGCCAGAATAGATACAGAATAAACTAGGATAAAAACATAACGATCTTATTAGTTTGTAAAAATTCCATAAACAATATTACAACTAGTCTGTGTAGATAAATCTTCTGATAAAATATTTTATGAAAAAAAACCCCTCCTTTAGTAACAATTTCCCAGTTTGCATTTAAAATACTGCTTTGGGATATGATGTTTATCTGTATTTATCCTGACACCTTAAAATACTACATTTATGGTATCTATAACTTAAACACCTAATGGGAGTATAGATATAATATCATATAGGATTATAAGTGTCAATATATAGCTATAATAAATAGCCCAGTGATTACTTACAAGATGTTGTGTAAAATTCTATAGCTGGTTCTCCCTCATATTCACCATTGGAGGAATACATCTAAATTTCAGTAACAAAAAGAAAATAATTTAGCTTTCCAATGTAAACTTATGTATCATAATGTAAAGCATACATTATTTCTCATGTAATTTTTTAAAATTTTCATTAAAAAATACAGATTTTCCAGGCATGGTCATGCACACCTGCAGCCCCAGCACTCAAGAGACTGATGCAAGAGTATTGTCACAAATTCAGCACTAACCTGAGCTTCATTGTGAGTTCCTGCCTCAAAAAAGCAAAAATATACATATTTGTTTTAATTCAAAGTTAAAACTTCAAAGTTATACCAATATGTTGCTGTCAAAATTTTTAAAAGGCAGTCAAAAAGTTATACAAAAAAATCTTAGCTTATTTTTAGCATATAATTATAATGAGCAACAGTAAATAAAATGATTGAAAAATGAAATCCAACACATACGGTTACTCATAATTTAAGATACAATTCCCTAATAAAATATTAGTATCTTCACATTTTATTTTAAATAGGAAATGCAGCTACATGCTATTTACAACAATTGTACATAAAATGCACATACTTTTTTATAGTAAAGGCACACTGGGGATACAATTTATAGTCTATACATCACTAGTATAAACAGCTGTCTCATAATATTTAATATAAAGCAAACAAAAGCAGATATACAAAGACACTAAAAGGAGTAAAATAATTTTGGCATAAATTAAATGTATTAAAAATAGATCTAAATAATATAATTTTAAAAGATTAACTATAAATATAGGAAACATGACAAACATCTAAGCTTTCACCCTATAGTATAGTAATTGATATCCCCAATATTCACAGCCCATTCATAAATATAAATCATATATTATTATAAAAAACAATTGAAAGATTGGGCTATTTAAAAATAAGTGGGGTTCGCTGAATATTGTTTATGTTAGAGAGCAACACAATTAATAGAAAAATGATAAAACCATATCCCAGAATCCTATACAACTATTAAAAATTACATAATATTAAAATATTTATGTGGAATGAGATCATGATACAATGATACGTGAAATATCGTTTACCAGCTTATGTATTCACAATACTGATAATACATATACATCATGTGTAGGAATGCATTATACATTCTGAAATTATGTCATAAAATACAATTTACAAACAGTGAGAATATGGGTAGCATTTGCTTCATGTTCACTGATATTTTCTATCACTTATTTCTAGTATTTTCTAACCATAAGATACTTGTAAAAGTTTTTCAGTTGAAAATTTACATCACTGAAGACAAAAAGCAGGGGCAATGAAAATGTGTGACAAAGTAATAGTCTGTTGTACACTATTTTGCTTTTTATACAGAAGAGTAATTTCCCTGCAAGGGAAATATTTTTAAAATGTAAAATATTCTAACAAAACATTTGCTTTAAATCACTGCTTTTGATTCAAGAGATAAAAAGTTTGGATTTTTTTTTTAATTTGAAACTTCTTGAATTTGACTCCATTAGATATTGGAGCTCTCCTGTGAGCATTGTTCTTCATATTGTGCAAGAACTAGATATTAATAATTATAATATATATTGAAACCATGGTGTGTATAGAAATTATGACTTACCCGAAACTCATAGTCTGTTGAATACCAAAGATCTTCTAAATGAAATGTGCAGGCCTTACTGGTCTTGTTTCTTTCATGCTGATTACTTTTAGGTCTGATTTCTAAGATATAAATCAAAGAAGGGCCATTTTTCTTATCAGGAGGGCTACACTGGATATGCACACCATTATCTGATGTCCGTGTTACTTTCAGGTGTTTGACCATGCTTGGAGCTATAAAATAAAAAAAGACTGGTTATTTTAATCACTCTCTATGTATATTTAAATTGCTGGACAATACGCATAAGACATAAGGTATTTAAAGTATTAGTTTGGAGGTATGACAGCACAAAAGTGAAAAAAAACTAGAACAAGGCATTTAAAATATAAATAAACTGTTCATTCAGTTAGCCTGAACATACAGGTTGTGCTTTAAACCGTGAGAGTTCATGAACTCCCTGAAGGAGACTGTGTAGAATAAGAAAGCCGTGAAAAAGTGGAGGAAGAGAAAATAAAACCCTGTAAGACCCCCCATACAATCCTAATCCCCCTTTCCTAAAAGATCGACTTTAGTCTGGTAAACACCGGCAAGATCCTACAAGAGCAAGGAACCAACTCTGTTTGCTGTCTGTGATGTCACTGAAACTCAGGAAGACAACAAAAGCACTTGGCTCCAGGACTTGAGCTTTTCAATCCATAATTTAAATGACCTAGAGAATATTTTACCCTACCCAGGGTTATCAAGGGCTGCTTGGGATCTTTGGAGCTATAGACCCAGCTACATTCAGAGCCATTTCTTCTTCCAATCTCTAGTAGAACAATGTGACATGAGATGAAATGACAGCCATTTAGCACAACTGAAAGAAGAAAACGCTAACAAAGTATTGTATGTTATGAAGAGTTTTCTCAGGTGAACATGTGTTAATTTCACACTTCCTAACACATTGGTTCTACATGACCTATCGTTAATATTTTTAGATAGTAAAGTCAGCATCAGGCATGCTTTAAAATTCCTAACTAGGTACTTAAGTGCCTGAAATTGCACAAACTTACTAAAGTGCCCTCATGCTTTGTTCTTACAGTACAATGACTATATCTGAAGTCAGCAGGGAACCCAGGTATCATTTTTAAATTTTCTTAAACCCTAGATGCTAACCATGTCCCAGGTCAAGGTATTTCCCAAATAAAGCCTAAAGGTAGATGTACTGTGAGCTCTAATGTCCATTCTTTCTCCCTCACCAAGCAGGAAAAGAAGCATTAAGCATAGAACTTACGTCCAGATTTGGTTTTAAATTTACACAATGCAGCACTTCCATTGCGTTGCACTCTTGCATTGACATAGGCAAATAATGATACCTCATAGTCTGTATAACATTCCAAAGATGTCAAATTATGCTTTGTCAGATTCTCATTCAGATTTAAGTTCTCTATATCTTTTCCTGTGAAAAAACAGAAAAATTTAGTCACTAAAGGTCAGGATCACTACATATTTAATTTGCTTTCTGTATAGTATCATTCCAAGAATACTACAAACTAAAGAATGATTAACAAATAAGAATCTCTTTGATACTCAGAAGTACATAAAATTGTCAGAAAACATATTTAATAAATTTAATTGTTATACATAAACTCAAATACTCAAGAAGTATTTTTTGTATCACTAATTTGGAACACAAAATATTTAACAACTTCAGATACATTCATGAAGATGCTCTTTTCTTCCTGAGATAACACAATCTCCTGTAGATAGTATCCAATTCTTAAATTAGGCGGTTTTAACTTTTTATCAAATCTTTTCTGAAACTTAGCCTCTGACCTTTGAAATAAATCTGAACTATTACTATGAAGCTTCAGGGAAGAAAACTCTTGTTCACCAATAGTAAGGTGTACTTACTATACAATATTAATTTGAACAATTAAGTAATTCTTAGAGGCCATGAAACTGAGGAAACCCCTCATTCTAGTGCTGTTCAGTGATAGATGAGTGAAAAGTGAATTGGTAAAGGAGAAAAGAAAATGTTACAAATGAAAGAAGAAATGTGCTGAGATTAGGGACAAAACTGACAAGGGAAACTGGCCAGGGAGGCATATGAAACACGAGGCTTTACTTAAGTGTATCTGAACAGGTACAAGAGCTAGCATTCATTAAGGGGAAAAAGTCACTAGTTGCTGAGATTTTTGAATAGACAAATGACATAAGAAAAGATGGATTAAAATAAGATTCGCAAGTAATTGTGTCACTGGCCTACAGTTACAATAAAAATTGTAATGCAAATAATGGTATGAACAATGAATCATTCACTCCATATTCCAAGCATTGTTTCTAGAATTAATTTTTAAGACTCTCACTACAGTCCTGTAAGTTGGCACACTTGATATCATCTTTATTTTATAGTAATACAAAGTAATGTATCTGGAACCTCATAGAAAAGGGAGTGTGAACACTGAATAGAACTCAGGCCTGACATTTCCAGGTCCGTGCTTCAGTTCTACTATTTCACATATCACTTGGATAAAAAAGCAACAAGTGCCTCTAACAGGGCAAACTTCACCTTTTGTCTTGGACATCTCATTTCACTGGTGTGCCCTGATATGCACTGAACTAGCAGGAGCACTGTAGGAAAAGATCTAACTCATGCTTATGTCTTGTGTTAGGTATACTTGTAGAGCATTTATTAATAGCATATCATATTAATAGCATATCACCATGGGAGTATAAATAGTAAAAAGAGGTAGCTGTTTCAGCTTGATTAAAAGAGTGTATTTCTCAGAAATTTCCAAAGCTGGGGTTAACTGTTGTATGTGTGGTAGCTCAGTCTTTCTATGCCCTTTCTGAGGATTCTCTTTGAAGACAGAAAAGATGTGAGTTCAAGAAAGAAACAAATGGGGCCCTCTTGGCCATGATTTCTGGAATCTTCTTATAAGTACAGGTATCCTGGCTTTTAGGACAATGCACAGCTTCCTGCTGAGATAAAATTCAAGAGTTGTGACTATTTTTAAGAGCAACCTGGCTTCTCTTCAGTGGCCTAATTTTGACTGTTGGCTTATATAATCTCACAAGCACTCTGTACCAAAATAAGTTTCAGTGATATGTTTCTATCAAGCTTTTATATCTGACAGAATTCAAATTGTTGGTTTTATTTTTGAACAAGGCATTGTTCAAGGACACTGTCATTGGAGGCTTTCTAAAAACAGTAATTCATCAAAGTTTTCAGTGCTTAGAAAGATACGAAGTGTTTATTTAGTTGAAATTCCACACAGTGGTTAATATTTGTTGGTAATGTGACGGGATTAAAAGATACCTAGGAAATGACTGGAGCACACTTTGGGATGCATCTGTAAGAATGTTTCTAGATGATTAGCATGTAGGTCAGTGGATCTAATGAAAAGGACCCACTTTGAATGTGGGTAGAACTGTTCAACAGACTGGGAGCCCAGATGGAACAAAAAGTGGGAGAAAGAGGACATAAACAGGCACAGAGCTTCAACTCTTCTTAGAGAGGTGTCTCATGGCCCAGAGATTCAGACTCCCAATTGTTCAGCCTTTGAATGTGGATTTGCACCTGTGTCTTGATAGGAACTTCTAGACCTTCACTCTCCGACTGGAGTATGTCATTGATCGCTCTTCTGAGACTTCCAGTTCCTGAGACTGAACAGTCATTGTTTTTCTCGCTGTCTCACACATGGACAGCCATTAACCAGCCTCTGATTATACAAGCTAATCTCTTAAGTCCACTTCATTAAGTATTCCATTCTCTTGGTTCTTTTCCTTTGGAAACATTGACGTAGGCCAAAATATTTTACATGAATATTCTTTTCCCCTCTATGTTTTGGGACACTTTTTCTCAGGTCTCTGACATCAGAATTAATTGTATGCAACAAATAAAGGACTTAATTTTATAGATCATTGAATTTGTACATTTTTCTGTGAGGCAACAGAGACATGCCCATCCTAGAAGTTATATGTATTGTCCTGGAAATGTCCAGATAGACACTGACTTCTCCACTGAAATCACCTCAGGAAACACAGTAATAATTTCCTGACTTGTACTACTTCTAAGTGTTTTCCTGAACACTATTTCAAATAGAGTAACCATACTGAAACCCAATGGATTTTGTACTTCCAAAAAAAAAGCAAATTTAATTTTTCTTTAAAAAGAAGCATTATATAAAGTACCTTCCATCCTCATCATTTTTGTCTTGAGTGGTATACATGGGTTTCCATAATTTTTGAAAAATATATCCCTTGAATATAATAAATCTTCAAAGGCCTCTTCCCTAATTATTGGGAAATACACTCTGTCACTTACCAACATTAAGTTAATGGCATAACACTGCAGCTAGCTGAGATATCATATGCCAAAAACATGACCAGAACAATGGTAGAAAAAGCAATGTTTAAGTTGCTGAATATTTACTAAATTCTATTAGGCTCAGTTTCCTGAAATGAATTATGATGACTTGTAATGCACCACTCCCCTCTCAGTTATTACAAGATTATTTAATAAACATCATTAAGTAGAATTTTATAAAAACACCCTACAGACCAAGAAAACTAAATAACTGCCAATTGAGTTTTTCTTTCCCTTGACATCCTTAGCTTCCAGAGACACTGGTATGGATTAAAAACTGGTGGTCAACTTAACGCCAGCTGGATTATATCAGCATGGTGCTGAGCATAGATGTCCCATCTGAGGAAAGTTGCAAGAATAAATAGAGACATGGAAAAGCTGGGCATTAAGGTACTGAGGCATTGTGGGTTCTCCTAAGTGTTGCTGTCTGAGCCACTGGTTCTTCTAGAGAAGCTCTGGTCCTTACATCAAGCATTGCTTCCTGGGCTCTAGAGGGAAAGACATGTGCTGCTTAATCTCCAGGATGAACGCTGGCTTCCTGACATGTACTCTCGACTGTGCTTATTGTTGCAGGAGCTCAGGGCCTCCGTGTCACTGAGGATGGCTGTGGTGCTTTTTAGGACAGCCCTGGTCTTTGTTGTGAGTGTGACTTCTTGGCTTCAGCATAGAACCCTATCATTACAACTGTTTTACCCTGTTGTCATGGACTTCCTAGCTTCTACCGCTGACCTTTGGGCCTTCCCAGCACAGATCCATAAAAGAGACACGTGAGTCCTTCTTGTGGGCTCTAGACCTCCAGTTGGACTCATGGGAGGTACTGTCATAAGCTCTGGGTCTTCATATGGACTCATGTGGGACATTGCTGTGGGATTCTTGCCCTTGGCTAAGTAGTCTTATCTTTTGTGCTGTGGACAGATTTCTTGCATTTTCTTGTGTTAACTCTTGGTGACCATCATAAATAATATTATAAACTCCATGTCCTGATTTTAATTGTTCTCTGTACAATCCCTGACTACAACAACACTAAAATAAATTATGAAACAATGAACTACAGTATTTGATTAAAAAGTAGCATGAACTGCAAATTTCAAAGACCCTCTGGCATATTTTAATACTGATTTTTACCTGAAAGACAGTGAGTCATTAAAACTTGCTTTGATAATGTCTTAACAATGATATAATCTGATAGGTAAAATGAAAGAGGAGCTCATTGTGATAGGATGCTTGTCGCTGCCCCCAGAGATGCTGCACTATGGGCTGCTGCAAATGGCCTGTAAGAAGAGTTGGTGCATGTGTTAGGGTGGAGGTTGACTCAATTACCAGTTAATGGTTTTGGAAAAAGGATACACATGAAACCCTCTCACTTCTCTTCTGTCTAGCTGCATAACCATATGTTTCAGTAATAGTAACTAACAAGGAGTTATACTAGTTGCAGTAGTAATAACTAATTGATTGCATCCTTCTTATCCACATTATGTAAATACTTTACAAATGCAGATTTTTAAAAGGGCAATAGAGTACAAAGGAGCAGTATGTACACTACATTTCCACCACACTCTCTAGCAACTGAACAACTCTATAGAAGAGAAAGTCTAGAAACTAAGAAAAGATGTTAAAAAAGAAAAAAAAAAAAGAAACAGAGAAAAGCATCCAGGAATAGTGAAAAAGATAAAAAGAAGAGAACACAATTTCTACTTTTGTTCCGATCTTATAAACTTAACTGTTGAAGTTACCAGAAATTCAAAAATATTGTACATAATTTCTTCTCCGTACACATTTGGGCCAAGAACTATTTTTTGAACATTGCTTCAGTAGTTTGATTATTAAAATTAAAAAAAAAAAAACTAGAAAAAGCTAAACATAATGCATTGTAATATATCAATTGTTTTTTTACTCTTCAAATTGTAATATTTATGCCTCCAAATATATAATTCTACAAGCTGTTTAGTTTACTCCTACAGGTAAAGGTTTAGAGCAACAAGGATGATCCCAGGGATGCAGCCTGCTCTGTGATGTTCCTTTGGTCCCTGCCATTTTTCATAAATATTTTGGATACTTTAAGATGTCCAGGAGATGTTCACCAAAATAGCTTCATTTGGAGGTTTCATGACTGACCTAGACATAGCACACTTTGACTATATTAATTTTAACAGAAGTCTAACTGTATGCTAGATTATCTAAGCAGCTAAATGGATACATATTCAGCTATATCAATATATACTCAATATCTTCTGTGTATTAACTGGATTCATTTTTTAAAGGTGTTCACTTTTTCTTTGGTGGCTTGAATCATGATTTCAAAACAGCGAAAATCATCTGTATAACATTTGGAAGACAGGAAAAATTATGTGTCAGACATTTTCTTTCAGGTTATGCACTGCAAAGAATAAAGAAAATTTGGGAGATGTTCTGGGATTATTTTTATATCTAGAGCTAGAAATTCCTTTATGAATGGAAACAGTTCTAAAAGCAAGGAAACAGAATATCCTCGTAGGGTATTCATTCCTGATGTTGTATGTCTCACTGGTTTAATATACTTTTCTACTATTTTCAGTTTCATTGTTTCTGTTTTCTAGATACGGAATTAAATTCTACAGAAATTACCTGAGTTATTCCGATAAGACAAATAAAATCCAGATAAATTTGGAAGAGAATTCCAGTGAATTTGTGCTGTAGTTTGTCCTGTAGAATTGCAAAATGATATAGAAGGTTTCTCTGGAACTGTTAAAAGAATAAGAATATGTCGATGAAAAACCAAGCATGGTGATAGTGGTCCTTATAAGCGCACAATATTAACAGCCATATTTTCATTAATTATAAGTTAATAAGAAAATTTAAAGAAATATATTGAGTTTACTAAATTTATTTCAGAAGAAACAATTTGAACAAAGTGTATGTCACTCTTGAGTGGCATGAAGGAACCTAAACATTCCTGAGTAGATATCTGAGAACATCCTCTTCTAATGTATATTATTTTTCAGATATTTTGAGAATTCTAGATATCACTGTGCCCAGAATCTAATATTTGTAGCATTGGAAAAATTTAGTAGTCTTGAGAAACTGAGATTAAGGATGTCATTAATGTTTTAAAGAATTATGAGGCTTAATTTACATCAAGAAGTGCCCATTTGGAGTGTGGTTTAATGAATTATGCTGGATGCATAAATCCATGTGACCACCTCCACCATCATCAAGACATAGGATATTTCTACCATCTCCAAAAGTGTTTTTGTGCCACTTCAAGTCCACCCAACCCCATACATCTTCAGATACACTTTCAGATTAAGTGCACTATTTAATTCATTTTATGAAAATAAAAACTAAGATTGACATCTAGCATATCACATTTAATATTTAGAAATTAGAAATTCAGTCACATTGTTGCCTCTATCAGTAGCTACTTCTATTTTATTAATCAGTAGTGTTATAATTTGAACATTGATTGCTCCCCCAGTTCCAGGTGTTAAAGACCTGGTCCCCAACATGATATTCCTAGAAGATAGTAGAACCTTTAGAAGTGTTGCACAATGAGAGATGCTTATATCATTGGGGACATGACTTTGAACAAGACTGAGGAGCACCAGGGTCTTCCTCTTTTTCCTTTATGACTCATTAGGTTAGCTATTTGCTCAATGATGTGCTCTCCACAATTGGTAGCTGGTGTTGCAGCTAGCCAATCTTGGATAGAAACATCTAGAACTGTGATCTGAGCAAACTTTATCTATTTACAGGTTAATTACCTCAAGTGTTTCACTACTATAATGGAAAGCTGACGAATAGAAGTAATGTTCCATTGTAAATGTAAGCCATGTTTTTATCTGTGCTCAAAAGCTGGTGTATTTGAATTATTCCCAGGTTTGGGGCTATTACAAATGAGTTTATTTTATCTTGGAGACATAATATTTTTTCTTGTGGAATATCTGGAGTGAAATTGATGGATCTCATCCTCACTGGAATTTAATACTATCAGTTTTTAATTTTAATGGATCTGTAATATCATTTCATAATATTACTTTGATTTGGGTTTCTCATATGGCTAAAGATGTTGCACATCTTCTTATACATGGATTAGTCATTTGTATATCTTTATTTATGAAATACATGCTCAAAATATTTCTTCATTTTTAGCTCAGCTGTTTCATGCCTTATTTTGTAGCAAAAGATCTCTGCACAATGTGGAAAATCTATGTTAAAAAGATAATTATAGATATTTTCTCACAATCTATGGGTTATTTCCCTTAATCACTTCATTCAAAGAAGAGAAAAC
This sequence comes from Cavia porcellus, assembly GCF_034190915.1. Taxonomy (NCBI): domain Eukaryota; kingdom Metazoa; phylum Chordata; class Mammalia; order Rodentia; family Caviidae; genus Cavia; species Cavia porcellus. Next base: position 25,398,871 of record NW_026947512.1, read on the forward strand.
TTGATCCTGATTAAGGACAGTTTAGCAATTTTTTAAGATTATTGCTTTCTGTATCCTTTGACCAAGTGAACACACATATCTTCCTAAATCTTTGACAAATATTTTATAATTTTATCTTTTAGATCTAGGAACCATTTTGAATAAATTTTTATGTTAGAAAGTAAAGACCAATGCTCATATTTTCCCATAAAAGACAAGATTATTTGTTGAAATGATTACCCCACCTCTCCCTGAAGAACTTCTGTGCTTTAATCACATAGAAAATTAGTTAACTATTATTTCTACTTTATTGCACTGATTTGTCAAAATTTTAACAATTTTCTTGATACCAAAATACTAAATTTTTCTCATGTTGAGAGTGTATGCTTATGTGGTTTTATTAGTCTTGTGTTTATATTATTTTAGTAATTTATAGGAAGACTTGGCTTCTGATATTGTTAGTCCTGAGCTATCTCTTCTATAAATAATTTAGAATCACTTTAGTATGCTCTGTCACAAATCCTGAAGTATTATAATTAATAAATCACTTCTACATAGTGTCATATTCCAGGATTAATACTGAAAAATCAGTTATTTCTATATCCTAATAATGTGTAATCTAAAAATGAAATTGAGAAAATAATAAGCAAAAATAGGCAAATTAGGAATGAATCTAACAACAGAAATACTTGATCTGAAAACTATAAACTATTTTAGATATAAAATAAGGAACACTTAATAATAAAAAGACATTCTATGTTCCTGGGTTGGAAGACTGAGATTGTTAAATGACCATTCTCCAGACAGTCATTTCCAGATTCACTGTAATTTCCCAGTGGGAATCTTTGCAGAAACTGATAAATTGATCCTAAAACTCATCTAGACTTTGTAGGTCTCCTGTATATTCCTAACAATCTTAAGGAAAAAGAATGAAATCAAATGACACAATTTTCAATTTTAAAACTTACTGTAAGTCAACAGTAGCAAATGGTCTAGTACTGATTAAAGATTGGTATGTAAATTAATGGAATAGAACTGAAAGCCCAGAAATAAACTCACTCTGGTCAACTAATTCTTGATAAGTATGGTTAACACACTTTGATAGGAAGTAGAATAATATTTTCACTAGGACAATTGATGTCCTGTGCTAGTACAACCGGATAGTCAAATGGAAAAGAAAGAAGCTGGATACTTACCTTACACTAGATACAAGTATTACAGAACTAAATTTATGTAAGATAGATTACAGAGCTAAATTTAAAGCTAATGCCATGAAATCATTAGAAAAACATAAGGATAGAGTTTCATGGCCCTAGACTTGACAGTGAATTTTTATGTATATCAGAAGTGGAACAACAACAAAAAAGTCAAAATTCATCAAAATTTAAAACTTTCATGCTTCAAAAACTATCAAAAAAGGGAAATAACCACTCACAGAATTAAAAAGGTATTTTAAAATTACATGTGCAACAAAAGACTTTGTCTAAAACATACAAAAAAACTTCCAAGTTAATAAATTATCATTTGAAAAAAAGTCAACAGATTTGAATAGACAAATGATACATAAATGACTGATAAACATAAAATGTCATTCTCAGTATCACTATTATGAGAAAATTAAGTGCAAAACACAATTATCTACCACTTTACATCTATAAACACAGCTGAAATACAAAAGATAGTCTTAGGAAGAGTTGATCAAAATGTGAAGAAACGGGGACCTTCATCCATTGCTGGGGAGAATGTAAAGTACTGTACCCACTTTACAAAAAGAGTTGGCCATCCTCCAAAACACAAAATATAAAGTTAGCATATGATTTAACAATTTTAGCCCATGCCATACACTCATGAGAAATGAAAATATTTCTCTACATACTACTAGTAAAGAATGACTTTTTAAAATTTTTCTTGTAGTGATTAATAAATTGTAAAACACAGAATTGACTCATTTTTCTAGTAAATTTAAACTTAGTTGCACTCTTCATATTTTTAAGTACTAGTGGAACTTTAGCACTTTAAACCATTTTTTCCAAATGCTATTAACTTCTGTAATCTTATTTTTCAGTTATACTATTATCATGTATTATCGTCATATTATTACTTAAACTGATGGCAATTTGAAAACAGTAACTACGATTTTGCCATGAATATTTAGGTTTTCCACTTTGCTTTATGAGTTTCTTTTGTTTATTTTAATTCTATCAAAGTCAGGATCTGAAAAGAAGGTGAAAAAATACCAAAAAAGAAGAAAATATTTAAAAAGAAGGGTAAATAAAATGTTAAATATGAAAACAAAACATTTTACTTATTTTGGTTCTAATGACATTGTAACAGATTACATTTTGAACAATACCAAAAAACATTGGCACAAGTTTTTACCTTAATTTATTTTTAAATTCAGTTTTAAAAATTTGTTCTCTGAAGTCTCACTGTTTTCTGTAATTCCCCAAAGTTAAAAGAACAAACAAGGTTATGGAATTTTACTTATAAATTTAAATAATATACTCACCTCCATAATCTGTTACAATAGATTTATTCTCATGTCTGTATTTCTGGCCATTATAGTATACTTTTGAAGTACAACTATACTTTGTTCTGGGTTGAAGATCATTTAATTGAATTGATTCACTGTGAGACACTGAAGTACCTGAAGCATTTTTTGAAAGAAATAAATATTACACATAGTATATTAGCATACAAATTTATTTTCTTTTTTATACAGATATATACATTTATCTTCTCTTTTTCTTGTTTATAGTGCTATAATATTCATTAGATTAAAAATGCCAGTGGTTCAAATGATAAGTCAAAGATCTCGAAAATGATTCTGCTTTGCTTGACTTTCAAAAAAGTATTTACTAGTATAATTTAAGAGTGATTCTACTTTAACTGATAGAATGAAGCCTTACGATTCTATACAAAAAACTTAGATTATACGTTGGCAGCCTATTATGCTTAAAATGCCCCCAAAATCACACATGTTCAGACATGGGATTTCAGAAGGTAACTGGATCATTAAGACATGGGATTTCAGAAGGTAACTGGATCATCCACTACATTCAGTAATGGATTAGCCACCAATGAGTTCAAAGCTGAATGCACTCTTAGAAGATGGGACCTGCTTGAAAGATGTAGATCACTGAGAGGAAGCCTTCTCCCTGACTCTGCTTCCTGGCTTCCTTGAGTTGAGACACTTTCTTATGCCATGCCCTTTTACCATGCTCTTCAGCCTGTTTTGGAGTCAACCAACCACGGACTGAGCCCTCTGAAACTATGTACCAAAATAAAGTCTCCTCAAGTTGTGGGTGCCATGTATTTTGTCCTAGTGATGGAAAAACTAACACATAGTAGCCTTTATTTAAGGAAATTTTCTAAATAAATAATTTTAAATGTTAACTCATAATATGTTTGTTCTTACTTTCCTTATACTTCTTTAGTCATAGTCACTTATTCTCCTTAACATGATGATTATAATCGATACCACACTTCATCATGTGTGTATACATGTACACTTGTATATGTGTGTACATACATATGTTTATCTATTTTGCCAAATACAGTCTGGACTTATGCTGAGGATAGAAGAGTCTATTCCATTAAATTTTAATACACTGAAAAAGTAATGTTATCTCAATGCAAAACCAAATTCATTCCAGTGAGTGCTTGTTCTTTTCCTGCTAAATAAGTGTGCATAAAACTGTGTGTGAATTCTGCTGACAGAAGCCTGACAACATAAACTGTTGAACCAATAATCTAATTTTTCTTTTTAATGGAGTGTATGTATCACCACTCCCTTATAACACTTTTCTCTCATAATCTCTTTAACAATGACTGATGCATAGCAATTATCAAAAAAGTTGTATAAAGTAATTAACTTTTACTTTTCAAATTTGTAAATTTGTTTGAATGATTTAGATAATAATTATTTCACTTCAAACATACCAGAGACAAACAACAAAGAAAAAGCATAAAAATAATATCTAGAACAATTTCTACAACAAAAAAATCAGTGATGAATGTCACACTCTTACCACATTGAAATTCATATGTGAAACTTTCATTGCATTTAAAATTTTCTGTTTTTTCCCATTGTAAAACAATTGAAGTATTTGCTCTTTCGTGTGGTGTACGGTCACATAACTTAAACTTTTCATGCTCTGTCAAAAAGATGTAGAAATAGATGATTAATTGTACATAATATGAAAGTTTCTCAATTAAAGTCACTGACATAGAATTTGGCAAGATTTATAGTGTTTTTGAAAAAATCAATAACTCTCAAGGTTTACATAGTTTATTATTAAGTTTTATTTTTAGTTTACACATTATTGTACAACTTTGTGATGTGCAAGGTGATATTTTGATACATGTATACATTGTATAATAATGATAAAATCAGGGTAACTAGCATACCTATCAGTTCAAACATTCAAGATTCACTTTATGGAAAACAATGCTATATTTTTTCTTATTTCAATACTGTACAGCTCAGCTTCATTTAGAATTATGCTACTTTTAAAAATGAAACTTAAAACATCTAAATACAAGCATAGATTTGCACATTTAAAGATTCCATTTTGATTTCTTAGTTATATTTCTTTATTAACTTTTGGTTCTGTTAACTGTATTGACTGATCAATTGTTACACAAAATACTAGAGTTTTCTCTGGTAGGGAAGGCATTTTTAAATATTGGCAGGTTCTGTGTTGAAATGATGACTTATTTCATAGTATCATAGAGAAATGTATAAGTTAGATGGATTTGAGGTATTAAAATATTTGAGGTATTAAATTTCTTAGTAATCTCAAAAATTTTAATTATACAAGATATTTTAAGCAATTACACAGTCTCTGAATCCTTTTTCCAAAATGCATTTGACTAAGTGCTGAGATCACAAGCATGGACCACCATGCCCAGCTACTTACTTTTTTATGAGTGTACTGTTTCTTTTCATAAACATCAAATCTTAAATTTGTATTTCTCCCTAACACTCATGATAAAATTGTATATAAAAAAAAACAAATGAGTACACACATATGTAATGACCTGAATTAAGTAGAATACAAAAAAGAGAAAGCTAGTACACAGTCATCTAGTAGGGTAAGTTATATCAAATCTACATGAACCTCTCCGTAAAAGAAATAAGAAAAGTGACCAAAGCACATAAAGAGGTTTGTGTTACTTCGTAATTTTTCCTTGGTTAGGAAAGCAGGAACTTCCACTTTTGACTTTCTTTCCTTCAATTCTGTTCTCTCACCATCCTAGTTCCTGGGATCACAACATGCACACATGAAACGGTACTGTTACTTCACATACGCAAAATGAAATGGTTCTGTATTTACCTGGTGGCACATATAATTGTAAATGTATAGGTGAAGAACAATTACCATCACCTATTAGAACTGTAACGTGGGAACATTCATGTAGTCCTTGCAATGTTTTTTCACACTCAGGAGAATGACATTTCACAGAATCAGCACCTAGTAAGTTTGCTGTAAATAATTTAGTCCGACTGTCATATTTGTATTCCACAGAGATATTACCATATTTTTCATCTGAAAAGAAATAAAAATGAGAATTTATGCTTCATTCAGAGAAAACAGATATACACCAAGTACAAATGCCTTAATATATATTCTTAAAAATGTCAAATCACTAAAAGATCCCCAGAATTATGGAAAGTAGATATACATGAGGTGCCTCCATATCATTCTTTTGTAGTTTCCTTCACCTTTCAAGAATTTCAGCTTATCAATTTATATTAGTTATTATATTTAATTTTTGAATGATGAATTACACAAGAACACAAATCAGTCTATTTACTTGATAACTACCATAAATCCAGATACATGAACAATATGTTATCAATAACAACTAAATAATTATTTGTTGATGCATAAAAGAAGAATGAAAAAGGAAAGACAAGAAGTAGGATGTGACAGCACACATCTGTAATCTTGGCACTTGGGAAGCTTAGGCAGGAGAATTGTCATGAGTTTGAAGTCAGCCTAGACTACACAGAATTTGAGGCCAGCCTGAACTGCATAATGAGACTCTGTCTCCAAAAAGATAAAAAAAAAAATGCATCGAACAAATATTTTTCTCTTTAGTTGTCTTTGTTTTATGAAATATAATTATACATTTCTCCAAATATTTGGAATGCTAATATTCAGAGACCCCAGGCCCTCATTTCACCCTTTAGTTAATGTAAAATTATCATTAATAATAATAAACAGCTCCTAGACTTTATTCACTGTCAACAATTTCTACTCTCTGGTAAAAATATCTTTGAGCAAATATTAATTTAATCATTTGTTTTATGTAACAAAAAATATTGAACCATTGTTATGTTGAAAAGACTATCTGAAGCACCAGGAATACAAAACCAAATGCGACACAAGCAGTTTTTAAAAAGCACATCTAATGGCCAGGCGAGTGCACACAGACTGAATTGCTAGTCAAGGAAGGGCAGAGTTGGCTGAAAATAACATGGTGACAGAGAGAGAGAAGTCTGTTTGGAGTAGAGGGGTGTCCTGAGAAGATGTCTCAACAGTATTTTACATGTGAGCAGGATACATAGAAATAAAAACAGGGGCTAGAGAACAGGGCAGGAAGAGAATTGCAAGGACAGAAGGAGAAGGGGAGCAGGAACAGAGGTCTAAGAGTCTGCTTGGAAAACTGCAGGTGGATTGCTTCAGGGAAGAGCTGAGCAGGTAATGATGCCAGAGGAGACAGAGACAGAGTTGAACCCAAGAGGGTCACATTAGTATCATGAATATAGGTAGACTGATCTTTGCACTAAGTGTATAAAGAGCTCCTGAAGGCAGTGGCTTCCGTGGTGAGGTTTAGAAGTGAGTGGAAGGATATGCCTGACTGTGTAGACAGACCTTGTTTCTGGTGAGAAAAAGGGAAGAGAGTAAGTAAAGGACAGACACAGTTTTCAGGTTTCAGTGTTGTCAGCCCCGAGAGAAAGACAGAGAGACAGAAAGAATCAGAGACAGAGACAGACAGAGACAGAGAGAGGCAGAGAGACAGAGACAGAAAAATAGTCGACACAAAGACACAGACAGAGGTAGTGATAGAGACTGACCACACAGACAGTTGACACAGAGAAAGACACAGAAATCAAGAGACAGAGGAGACAGATAAAAATAGAGATAAAGACAAATAGTTTCTCTTTCTGATAAGCTTTCAAAATATTTTCCACATTTTGTATTGATCATCAGTTGAATTCTAGCCCCCTCCCCAAAGCAAGCTTGCTATCATATTATTTTGCAGATATTTCAGTTGTGGTTCAGGGGCTTCACCAAACTGTCTAGCTAGTAAATTTTAATGCAGGTATTCAAAATCAGGTCTGAATATGAAAAATCTTGTCCCTGATGAGTACTGGCCTTTTAAAATTAGAGCTAGTTAATGTTAAGAAATTTAGAACCAGTGAGCCTAGCTTGACAGCTTGGAATGAAGAAGGAAACTGTAATTGCAAAGTGACGTGTATTGCTTCTAAACACACATACACGCACACATTAAAAAAAAAGAAAAGCAAAGAAACTTACCACATGGAGTCATGGTTGGAGTAGGGACTGTAACACAGGGGGAAAAAGGAAATAAATTATTAAATTTGGTTTTAGCATATATTTTGGGAAAAAGTAATTTATAATATTTCAGCCTGATAAACTATAGAGACACATAATGCAGAGTTTTCCACTACTGTCCAGGACTATGAAACAGTTTTAGAAATTAATCCAATAAAATTTTAACATTTTAGCATTAACACTTTGTGAAACATCTGATTGTGGTGTGGCAACATGCCTCAATATTCATGCTCGTAAAACTGTTAGAAAAGAAGGTCTCCATCCCCTCTGTTGTTCTAAAAGTAGGTTTATACAACTATAACCCTAACAAGGTTCCTGTCTTTTTTAGACAACACAACACGTAAAGGGTGCCTTGTTGTTTATTGTAATTTTTACAAGCAAAACTGCTTTCTGAATAAATAGTGTCATGTGTGGGTCCATGCATTTAATTGAACAATGTAGAAGCTAAGAGATCTCTGCCAATCTCAGCATCGCAAGGACCTAGAGGAGTAGGGTGGTCTCGGCTCTGCCAGGTGCCAGATGCCACCATCGCTGTGGGCCATCAAGGGAGGCCCCTGTCCTTTAACTCCAATTTCCTCCCTGCTTGACTTAAACTCCACTCTTGGAAAGGAAAAAGCCTTTGACAGAATTAGTCTTTTTCACAACAATACTCCAGCCCACTGTTAGAGAAAAAATTTCTAATAATTTAGATTGTTTGTCATACATGTTTTCATAAAGTACTCCTCTCTCGGGGGGGAGCTACTGCAATCTCGTGGTGGAGGGCGCGTTTACAGGAACTTCCTGTCCTAATCTACACACATAAGGCTGTAAGACTTCCCCAGCTCCCAAGGCTGAAACACTAAATTGAGCTTCTCTGAGAAAGCAGCCCAAGGTAGAGGAAGTGGGAGATTCTGTGGGTGCAGATCCGAGCACTGGGGTGATGTGACTGCGTGACTGGGAGTAAGGTTGTCACCTATTGTTGTGGTTGGAGGGAGAGTGCTTGTTGCAGGGCTCTGTGTGGAAGGTTCAGTGGCTATAGAGGTGGAATCTGCAAGGAAATGAACAGAAGAATACAAGTTAATACATGTCATATCGAAGGGTAAAGGGACTCCTCTTCAATAAAGAGACTTGGTGCTCTACGCAACCTCATTTGAACTGATACTTGCCATCTTTAAAACAAACCAAAAACTTAACTATAAATTGCCCTTTCCGATAAGTAATATTTTAAGGAATTCGAACTAAAACATTATCTATGTTGAAGGAAAACTGCTCTTTCTTTGATATAATTATTACCTTTAGTGCAATCTTCCTCGAACTATTCTTTTCCTTTTCAATTACAGATTTCCTTGTTTGGGATGCTCATAGGGATAAAGTTTATTTTTTTCAAAGTGTCCATAGCCTGTCAGGTTTTCTATTTATTGCTCTTTGCATTAGTCTTATGAAATGAGTATAACTATTTTTATAGAAGAAAAAGTACTGGTAAGTCATATTAACTGACAAGAAAATTAAAGAAGCTGGCTTTGATCCTAAAGCAGCTATATGCTATTAAAGCCTATTGTCCATTCTTCTTTGCCATGAATCTCATGTCTATTTTATAATAATAAAATACAGTATAGCCCAGAAAAAATCTACTGGTAGGTTTATTTTGCCTAATTTAGCACTAAGGTATGAAAGTTTATAAAACCAGAAACCTGAATATATTTGGAGTAAAATAGAAAAAGCGACATTTATTTGAGTTTGGAGTTTCCATTTCATTATCTCTAGCCCAATACACCTGGCATCCTGGTCAAACCTGAGGAATTATCTGGGATGCTGATGTTGGAGGTGTGTGCAAGTGAGGCAGCAGAGCTGTTGTGTGCAGGGCTGAGGGCGGCTGCTGGGGTGAAGGCTGTGTCTGCAGGAAAGGTGGCGGCTGTACTCCTCTCTCCTGGGGTACCTGCAACCAGAAGGGCCATCAGCACCATCTCCAGTCCTGCCACATGCGGGCAAAGATCAGACAGCCAGCATACATTTGATTACTGAAGGTGAGACACTCGAACATACAGTGAAGCACATTCGTTGTACCACAATGTATGCATTTCATAAAACTGTACTAACTGTACTAAAACTTTGAGGACCTGTGGGAAAGATGCATTTACAGGCACAAGATGGGATCCTGGGGTCAGAGATACAGCTCAGTGGCACAGTGCATGCCTGGCAAGTGCAAGGTCCTGAGTTCAATTCCTGATACAAAAAAAAAATCCAAAAAAAAAAGATGAGAGATCCTATGCAGCTCTATAATCAGATCACAAATCACTTGGGAATCCCAAGCTTCCAGGCTGAATGCTGCCTCTAGCAATATTAAAAAATTCACCGGAGCACAGAGTGAGGTGTTGTCTTGGTGGCAGTGAAACCACATGGACTGAAGAAAAAATGAAGATAAAAGACTGTTAGTGCTGACCCAGGAGGAAATGGGACCTGGCACCTGTGGAGAGCCTCCCACGCATGGGTGCACCTCCCTGGGGTGCGCCCCCTCCCAGAGTGCAGGTGCTCAATTTTAATTTTCTTAAAATAGAAGTGGATGGGCTCCTGTCTATGCAGAAGCTGAGCTCAAGTTCTTTTATTTTCTGGCTGAAAGTTATGATTCTATTTTCCTCATGAAATCTCCCTTGCCAGGAGAGTAAATCAAATTGGTTTAGAACCAACAAAACTTGATATTACACTGACATAATCCCCTCCTTTCCAATCAGATATAAACTAATTAGTAAAAAATCTAAGGTTGTAACAGAAGAGGCTGCACATTGTACTTGGTTAAGCCTTTTCACTGTCAAGCTTCAATGCACTTAACACATATAACATTTCCCCCCAGACATCAAACACAGAATCACAGCACACACTCCATGTATATTCATCGTGTGCCTACCAGATGACTAGCAATATTCTAGTTGCTATGGTAAAAGCAAATCTGAACTAGCCCAAATTTGTAAGCCTCTTTGGTTATTTCACATTTAAAGTCCTTTTGGTCATCAGCTTGGTGATATAAAATAGTCTCTCATTTACAGTCAGAGTCTCTGTTTCCACAATGATATAGGTATGCATGCTCTGAAAATGGCTTTGATATGAGAGTGCAGGTATGTGCCAGTTACAAAGGGATTATAGTCCATAAATTAGCATATATTCTGAGATTGGAAATTTATTTTGCTCCTCACTGAGTTTGAGTTTTTAACTCTTTCTTCTAAAGTCACCATATCCACATTTAGCTAATTCACTCAAAAGAATGAATAAAAAGGAAGCACAGTTCATCAATTCTGGGTCCAGAGTAAGACTCTAAAATAATGTAAGTATTCTTTTTTTTTTTTTTTTTGTCTTTTTCCTTTTTATTGGTACCGGGGATCGAACTCACGACTACCTGCTTGCAAGCCAGGCGCTTGTGCCGCTGAGCTAAATCCCCAGCCCCAAGTAAGTTTTTTTTGTTTTTGTTTTTGTTTTTGTTTTTGTTTTTGTTTTGTTTTGTTTTTTTTTTGTTTGTTTGTTTTTGCTTTTTAAAAATTTATTTAGACATAGGGCTGGGTCTTTTAAAAGCAGCCAGGATTGTCTTTAGTCTTGTCCCACCTTCTTTTCTGTCACTCATTTCTCCCCTTCTAAAGTGCTATTTTCAGGCCCCCATCTCACCTTCTTCAGATTCCCCATCTTCTTTCCTCCCCTGGAAACTCATTTCTCTTGTTAAGCAGATAATCCAGCCACACTTTGGGAGTGGCATTTAAATTATAACTAGGTTGATTAATCTTAATAGAACCTTTATTAGTGGAGCTAGCGAGTCAGAGGCAGAATTCTTTGATCAGTGCAGAACTGACTACTTTGGGTGACAATCAGCTCTCAAGGGTCTGTCCTCCTTGGTTATTTTATAGTTTCCTCCTCTCTGCAACTTTTGAGCCTGTCAGTTTGCAAAAAAGTAGGACATTTTTTTCCTAGTGATTCCCTTGCAGTGGGAGACGGTGGCACGAAAGGACTGAGGGCAGCTCTTCTCCTAGTTCAAAGTGTGTGAATTTTCTATAATGATTTTCATGCTATGGGAACAGTGATAATTAATATTTGAAAACAGTTGATCTCCTATATGATGTACTTGACTTCCACATCTCATTCACACCTAAACACGACTGTGGTCCACGTAGACTGTGAACATAGGACCTGAGAAAGCATGTACTTGTTGTCCTGCATAAAGCAGAATTGGTGCACTGGTTTGAACACTGATTTTAAAAAGACAAGGGAGACCATATTTTGCATTTTTATAAACACAGAGATGCTAAACTGAAAGCATCTTGATGTTTAAATAGAAAATATGAGCATCTATTTGATAATTATTTCATGAATAACAATTACCTTGTGTTTACAGTCTCTGTGTTCTTAATTGACAATAAAGAGTGACTTTATTGCTATTCCTAGTAGTCATTTGTTAATTTCAGATGTTGGGGCAAAGACTGTATCATATTATTCTTTATTGATCACAAAAAACTCTTTTTCACTGTACAACTGCCCAAACTATACGGGAAAGTAAGGCATCCTTGATAACTCTACCTAAGGACATTTTTGTTGTGTCCTGGATTCTCATTATTTTGTCTCCATTAGAACCTTTTGCTTGTAGTTTCTCACGCTATTCCAAGTTATCAACTTGTTCAGCATTGAACGAGAAACTGTATTTTTCCCCCCACACCATTCTTAAAGATAGTCAGTCCACATGTATTCTTTATATCCGCACAAATCTTTAGGGGCCGCAAACCTGCTGGTTGATGCCCGCCAGGAGCGGGCTTGAGTGTGGTAAGGTCAGCCTTGCTGCTGAGTGTCTGGGTGTCAGCTTCTTCAGGCGCCTGCAAGGCTGCATGCGTGAGAGTTGGAGGTGGAGGCGTAGACGTGGTTGCAACACCTGAGGTAGGAAAGTTAGATCATCGCATCACTCTTCTCCTATTGCATTTGCAAATCAATAAGAAGCAAATTGCTGTCACAGTTTACCAGCCTATGAAGTGACCCAATACTCCTGAATACTACCAAAACACCAAAGTTCCGTGGGCAGGAAGAGGGAGGGGGCAATTTACAGATTCCTGGTTGCCCCCTGGGCTCCTCATGACCTTGATTCACATTTCCAGATTGCACTTTGATTTCCAGGTCACTATGGTTTTTTTCTGAATTCACCACCAACTCTACAAACTGAAAGTTGGGACGTTTCTTTGTAGGTCGAATAACACTATCTTCTCTTACAAAGAAGAAATAGGAAAATGAACACAAAATATAAGGCGTCTAATGGTAGAATGGCCAAAAGGTTTGCTTAATGTTATGAAAAATTAAAGAAATGTAGTTAATGTGGAACATTTGTAACTATTGTCATGGCAGTTTTAACAGACTGATAATATCTGACATTGGAGAAGGTGTGGAAATAGTGATACATGTGTATCTAAACACACATACACGCCCACACTCACAGGACCATCTGCTAGGAAACTGGAAATCATTTAACAGTAGTGAAAATTATATATTAAAAGGGCAGGATTCAAAATGATATTTCCATTGCACATATAAATTACATTTTAAGTATTTATATTTGTTTACATATATATTTCCATATTAATTCTTTTGAAACATGCATAAATGTTTTCTACAAGAGTAATATTCTATATTTTAGTGTTATGCATGTGGATATGTATTGTAATCAATTTTTAAAAGAAAATTCTAAAAGAGTGTATATTACATCATTTGAAAAGTGAATAAAAATTTTTTTCTCAGGTATACGGATAAACAAGAAAAAGCAAAAGAAACTTTCCTAGCATGGTTCATCAAGGAGCTTTTGGGGGAGAATAAGTCAGTATTTTATTACTATTCATTCTTATTTCCAACCTATTCCATTGTAAGTCTGTACCTTAACACACTCTACCTGTAAATCTATGGTTTTAATATGCTGACTAGAAAAATGTCAGGCATGAACAAGGATTTAAAAATTGAATGTGTGTGTGTGTGTGTGTGTGTGTGTGTGTGTGTGTGTGTGAAGTGAAATCTGGAATCCTTAAAATGGAAATTGGAGTGACATATCTCAGGCTATAAAAACTACCATGGCAGTGACACATCTACGCTATGTGTGCCACAGTGGGCATGCAAAACCCACTCTGTGGGCACTTGAGCCAAGTTGCTCTAGCAGCTGTGCTTTGGATAGCAGCACACATAGGGACAGTGTTGGCAACAGGACTTAAATAAGTGAATTTTGGGTTGTAGTTTGGACACTTGGTATTTAAAAGTATCACGGACAAAGGTCTAGCATGAAATATTTTGCATATCATCAGCATTCACCTATCAACCTTATATTCCTTTTATAAAAACTTCAGGTGATGAAGGTGTCTAGATAAATTCTAAAACATTACTCTGCTATGGTGGCATGGAAATTGGGGTAAAAGTTTAATATGCAGTCCAAAAAGCATTATCCTTTTATTTAACTGTCTACCAATAAAATGCTCGAAACACTGCAATGCACTCTAAAGAAATGATATTATGCATGCTTGTTTTTCAGAAAAAGCTAAATGGTGTTATTAGGCTATCAAATAGTTTAGTTCCTTATCATAGTATTCCGTAAACTTGTTAACCTTAAAAAATGGCATCATAACACATCATTTCCGAAGTGCTTGGCCAGTCCCCATGTTGGTAGATTGGTGTACCAGATACACTGGAGGCAAACATAAAATGAGCTGAAATCACTGAGGCATCAACATTGTGAGGAGCATTGGTGGTCTTTGCCAGCCAATGTGCCTCCCACGGCAATCTGATATTTTCTATTAACATGATTACATTTACGCAGTTTTCATTATTGGGTATCAAAACTGATTAATTTGAAAAATATTAAATGATATAAAAAGCTCTAGAAAAAATCCATATAACAAAGCTAAGTTATCAAATCTCACAAAGAATGTTCAAAAATAAATGGTCCAAGTTCAGTAATTTCCTGATAATGCTAACTTGGAATGAAATGAAAAAAGAGGAGGATCCTACATTTGGGAACTTGCCTAGAATGGTAGCAGTGAAGAAGCTCTGGAGTAAATGCCAACCTGGCCAAGACTATGAGGAACCCATGAGGGCAGGAATAAAGAGAATGATGCAGTGTGGACTTGGGAGGACCGTGGCATTCCACCCCAAAAAAGCTGCTCACTATTCAGGCCTGATCTATGTGCACTCTGAAGAGTCCTGTTGCACCTGGCAGACAGTCTGGTGAGTGCAGCCTGATTCCATTCATTGAACTAGTTGATATCCGAACCCTGAAAGCTCTACTTGCTTGCAGTTATGAACAGCACTTTCTTTAATACACTGACAGTCACTATCTTGGGGAGCATGACCCAAGGAATATCTCAGTGTAAAAACTTCAGTTAGTACAGCAGAATGTATTTGCCTTATTCTTTAGTCTTCTCACATAGTTTTCTTCCTAGAAAGGCATTGTTATTCTTCTCCCATTTTCTTGTCCAAAGAACTGCACAACACATTTTACCTTAAACTACTATTCACTGCAGAAGCCTGATATATGTGCACTCTGAAAATCCCTGTCACCCTCCTGATTTTACTTAGTGGGTCATTCCTGTCCCTTTCCTTTTCCCTAAATTATGCAAGCATTACTTGAGTCAACCCACTTTTATACACACCTAACAGCTCTTAAACTTTATTCACTTGAATAAAATCATATCTACAGGAACTACACACAATATATCAAGAAAAACCATTTTGATTACTTCAAAATATTTTTGAAAGACAAATTTACTCCAACACCATTTTGATTAAGAACATTTCTGTGCCAACCTGTCACATTAAGAGCATTAGCATTATCCAAAGGGTCCAGGGAGACATGAGCTGAGGAATCATTTGGACTAGCAGAAGGTGTGGTCTCTGAGGAGTCATTTTCTCTTTCAGAGATGCTTGGGAGTGAGGATGCATTGGTGTGAGCAGGTAAGGGGCCACTAGAAGGCAGAGCACTGGGCTCCTCTGCTGCAGTCAGTCCTGTTATGTTAATGGGAGATTGAAGAAGAAAATAAATATGTCCATCACAACCAGAAACATGTGGTTAGCAGAGTGCACCAACTCCCTAGGCCATCAGAGTGTCACCCACGCATATGCACACACACACACACACACACACACACACACACACACACACATACACACACATACACACAATCTCTCTCTATATATATTATATATATATATACATATCTCATATATCATATATATGATGTGAGTATAAATTTGTATATACATTTATGCAAATATAGATGAAAATATAATAGTAAAAAGAAATATACATATAATATACAGATATAAATAATAAATCAAAGCATATAATACTAAAGATTAAAAATTAGGAGAAATGATTTGAAAGCAGCTATCATCCATTCACTTGACCAATCAGCCACTGGTATCTTAGCTATCTAGAATAGTTGACTTGACAAAAGGGACCCCTTTGGGTAAAGATGCTTATAGGAAAATTTACAAGACTTATAAAACTGTGGAGAAAAGTAAATTCAAAAAGATATTATTATGTACTAGGATTTCAATATTTTAAAAAATGGCAGGCAAAAGCTCTAGAGGCACAAATTGGCTTTTTAAAATCAAATACAAACCAAGAGAAAGATGAGTAAAAACATGGAACGTAAAACTCATAGGCAGGTATGGAAATGACCCATGCTTACAAAAATATCACCTTCATACTGACAGAACAGATATGAGATAAGGAGCTGAAGTAACATTTCCACAATTTAGATTCATTTTATAACGGAGGGAAATTGTTACCAGTTGTAGTAAAATCAGTACATACTCGGATGATTTGGACACACAATGGGCAAAAGTTTTCTACAGCACAAATTAGCACCATGTAATAAAGGCCTTTAAATCTATTTTTGCTCTTTTACTGAAAAAGTATACCTTTTATGGAACAATAAGGAAATACACCAAATTCTATGTATTTCACTAATCTCTGGTATCTGAGAGCTGGTTTTTTCCCCCTAAATTTTCTGTTTGATATCTATTGCATTCTTAGAATAGTATACATATTTAAAAATTGAATCAGCCAAAAACAGTATCAGAAGAGTTTTAAATAATTCAACTCAACCAGATTAGATAAAAGAGAATGGCAAGAGGGAAGAGGAAAAGCAGGGAAAGCTGAAAAAGAAGTAGAAATAAGACAAGAAAAAGTTAAGAAAATTGGGATATTGAATAAAGAAATAATAAAATGGAAATGAAAAGACCACAAGAAATCCCAGTTTCACTCATTAATGAAGAAGGTCGAGTGAAACTACTTTTTACTAAACACAGATAAAAATAATTTGGACAGTATTGAATGGCCACCATGTCCATGCAGGTCATATATCATAGAACAAGCCTGTGATTACAGAAATCCGAAGGGATGGTGCAGTTGTAATGTGCTATTTTCCAGTGAGCATGTTCAATATCAAAACTTTACAACCAGCTAAGTAAAAAATACATCCAGCTAGTAACAAACACTCACTTATAACCATTTGCTCACATAATCAATTAATAGACAAATAGCTACCTGCAGATTTCAGGGTAATACAATAGTGTTCTCCCATGTGCTATGAATTGACTGAAAGGGATGGAGAATAAATTAAGTGATCAGAAGAAGAGACAAAAGCAGATGAAGGGAAAAAGTGGGAGAGACCTTAAATGTCTGTACATTAATGCTAATTGACTATCATCGTGTAGACCTAATAATTATTAGTTATTTTTACCTTAAACCAATTTTGGTGTTAGCAGGATTCCAGTGTTGTTGTAAAAACCTGGCTTTACCTTTCATGCCCATTGTTTTGTTAGTTTTGAATTACAAAGAATTTTAAAAGAAAAATCACTGCAAATACCCAAGAAGACTGGGCTGTGCTATCTGAAGAGTGGCTCTGCTGTGGACCGCTCCCGGCAAAGTGTGTAGAAAAGGGTGTTGGGAGAACGGCTCTCCTAGATACAAGCTTTGTACTTAAACTATCAGTTCAGAAATGAGAATTTAACATTATAAACCACACTTCAGCTTCAGTTGCCAATTTCACATTGCTCCTTACTTTGGGACAATGACTTCCTTCAAGTGCATTCTTATTGGCCATACTTGGGTGAAAGTTTTCTTTTGGATCATAATTTTAACTTACCTACTTTCATCATTTGGAGGCTTGCTACGATAGTACAGAGATAAAGGGAAGTCTAATAAGGTGATGAGCCCTGCTCCATTTTAACAGGTACTATTGGTTCTCTGCGAGCCTCATCCCTCTTCTGCAAAGTAACTCACTTATGTGATTGAGATTAATCTTGTGTAAAAAAGAAAGCTAACTTTTCAAAAGTGGCAGTCAGGAGTGGTGGCGCACACCTGTAATCCCAACACTCTGGGAGGCTGAAGTGGAACAATGACAAGTTCAAGTCCAGCCTGGACAATTTAGCAACTTAGTAGACCCTGTCTTAAAAAAATAGAAAATAATTAATTCATCAAAATGGGTTGGGAAACGGAGCTCAGTGCAAAGGCTCTGGGCTTGATCCCCAGTACCACAAAAATAAAGAAATGAATTATAAATAGATCAAGTACAATGCTAAAAAGAATGACTTTCATTTACTTAAAGTATTTTTTAGTATTGTATACTATAAACCTATAAAATTGAAACAGTAAGGACTTTCAGAAAATAAAGAAATGCACCTCTTGTGCACATTTAGGAATAGTTTTTGTTAGTATTTGCATAGATTTTTTCTCGGTGTTCATCACTTGGAATGAGTTTCATTTAAATATAAAATAAATAAAATAAATCCTGTATATAAAATAAATATAAAATAAATCCTGTAACTACCTAATTGTCAAATGAATCTCATTTAGTTGTGCAGTATAATTATTAAGTCAGAAGTGCTTAATAGTTTTATCTTCTTAATGCATGCTGTCAACAATATGATCGATCAAACTTTATATTGTACTTTTTCAATAGTTATAATAATAATATTGAAATCGTGTGATTGCCCTTCAATTTAATTTCTCTATTATTTTGTGTGGTATATATATATATATACATTTACTGGTGGCATCTTTATTATTTAAATTTATCTCAGGATTTAGACACCTTTTAAGACCATTAATTTAGTTATGATAGAACAACTTTGATAAAAATTATTAAAAACTATTCAATAATCAAAGCTTTGCATATTTCTAAAAGGCAAGAATTAATATAATTCACTATCTAAAATATATTTTTAAATCTAAATACAAATGAATTAAAAATATTATTAATATAGAAAATATATATTACTAACTCTGAAGCATAAGATTATGTCTAGCTTTTATTTTCTCAGGTAACTTTTAACTTAGTCTGAACTATAAAGTTTTGTGATTTAACTATTGATAGTGTTGAAATTTTAAGGAAGTTTGGAATCCTGTCATGTTTTATAACTTCAAGGTTAAGAAAGTTATTGTTTATACATGACAATATCACATATAAAACAATGATATGTTCAGTCAAACTTTATATTTTAAGCAGCATTTTTTAGAACAAGTGGATTTCAAGAACTATTCTTTTTCTTAAAACAATTTATTTGAATTACAAACAAAAAATTTATGTATACATTAAGTATATAATCTTTGCAATAAGAAAATAAATAAATAAAATGCAATTATTAACTCTTACCAGGTGGGGTAGTATCCAAGTCTTGCCCTGTAAAATGAAAAACAAAAATCTTTCAGATTTTTTAAAATTTCATAAATACATGTAAGTATATGGCAAACATATGCACACACACACACACAGAAACATATGCATATACAATGTGTCTATGTTAGAACATCAACAACATAGCAACTTTCTGTATATTTTACCTCAGTGAAACTTTTTCTCTCAGTCTCATATTTACAAAGCCCAAGTATGTCAAAACCTTGTTATTTGTTAATTACCAGGCAAAGTAAGAAAAATGGGGCTGGAGATTTAGTTCAGCAGCACAAGCACTTGCCTGACAAGTGTGAGGTCATGAGTTTGATCCCAGGTATGGAAGAAAGAAAGAAAGAAAGAAAGAAAGAAAGAAAGAAAGAAAGAAAGAAAGAAAGAAAGAAAGGAAGGAAGGAAGGAAGGAAGGAAGAAAGAAAGAAAGAAAGAAAGAAAGAAAGAAAGAAAGAAAGAAAGAAAGAAATAGAATAAAGGGGGACTGCTGAGATTAATTTCAAGCCTGAAAATATCTTTAGAAAAGACTTTTGGAAAGATATTTTCTAAAACTCGTTCATTTATTCATACAATTTGTTGGTGTTCTCCCCCCCCCCCACCCTGGACTGAACTCAGGACCTCCTGCTAGTGAGGCAGGCACTCATGTCTCTGCTCTAAACCCCAACTATTGATATAGTTCGAGTATTTACTGTATACTACACATTATATCACATGCTAGGAATACATGACACTGAACTTCTCTGCCTTCAATGATTTCCATTTAGTCTGAGATGTAGAAAAGATTCACAAAATAGGAGACAGAACTGACGAAGAAGCCTACAAGAGGCTTATCTGAGTTAGATGTACAGGGTTGGTGCCAGCTAGTGGAGGAGGTATTACAGAGCGGTCTTGAACACATTTAAGCTGTAGTTTATAAAAAAAAATTGTATAGAGAAATAAGTTAGAGTTCATCTCACAGTAGATCACTGTTGGAGTGATGTCTTTAAGGAAAGATCTAATGGAGAAATCATTTGAATTTTAGGTCAATCTTTTTGGGAACAGAAAAGGGTTAATAAAAAAGAATTAAAATACACTGTTTACAAGTACAAATTTCTTATGATGAATGTGATCAGTATGTTTGGCAAAACTGTATTAATAATAAAGAATGTACAAAGAAAAGAAAAAAACTTAAATAAACATTCTTAGGGTAAAAGCCGAAAATGGATTAATAGAAGCCAACCTAGGGGCAGGAAATCAAGGAAAAGCAATTGTGAAATGACTTCCTATTTGGGGAAAATGTTATCCCAGGAGTAAAGCTAACAAAGAAAGGATGCCTAAAGTACTTATTCAAAACTTTTTAAATGAGAACTGGGTAATCACTGACAAAGAAAATATTTCCCATTAGTAGACAATTTATTATGCCAAATACATTTTAAGTGTTACAAGGACATCAATTTAATTCCAAGAGGCTTAAAAGCAATTTAGTTTTGAACGGGTACTATGACAGAGTATCCTTGATTTTTCTTTTATGAAAAAAATTTCATAAGCAAATAACAGGGTAAAAATAGTTACTACACTATGTATAGTTATCTTCAAAATAGTTACTCAGTACAAGATATAAACCAAAAAGAATCTTACAAAAAAAAGAAACAGGTAATAACATGAACTTTACTTTCAATGGACTAAAATAAACTATTAATATAAATAAAACAAATTAGCAAATTAAAACGACACTGAGATACCATCTTACCCCAGAAAGTATGGCTATCATTAAAAAAAAAAAAAAATCTGCAAATAAGACATGCAGGCAATCTTGTGGGGGAAAAGGAACTCTACTGCATTGTTAATGGGAGTGTAAATTGGCACAATCACTATGGAAATCAGTGTGGAAATTCCTCCAGACACGAAAAGTAGAAATTCTATTTGGCCCAGCTCTCCCTTTCTTAGGTGTCTTCCAAAAGGAGTTAAAGTCGTCATATTACTATATATATGTATATATATATCACTAATATAGTAAGATATATATATATAGTATTTTAAAGGTTCTAAAATGAAGGGCAAGCAGTAAATTATTGAAACAAAAGATTGCTTTGAGAGATTTATCTCTAAAGAGTAATTCAAAACTGATATCATTTTACTATTATAAATTGCTAATATCCACTGATACTTAGTGAGTTTCATGCTATTTATTAAGTTCTTTGCCTGTGTTTTCTCTCTTAAGTGTTACTAAACCCCCTATCAAGTTTAGAAAACTCAACTGACTCAGTCCAGACCGCCGTGTGTTCCTCAGGCTTGAGTCTGAGCCACCCTTCTCTGACGCACTGCTTGGACTCTCACCTACGTCTTCAGCCTTTTCCTCAATTAAATTTTGCAGTGTACAAAATCTTTTAATCTCCGGGGAGAACATGCTCTATGACAGTTCATAAACTAAATGAAAATGTATCTCAGACAAGACTCACCTTCAGAGAAAATTACTCTAGTAATGTTAAAAATGTTGAAATAACCTTAACCTTAAAGGTGACTGCGTAAATTACAATTTGCTCAGTGTTCTGTACATGTTACAAACAATAAAGAAAATTCAGGGATCTGTCAATTTGATTTACTAGAGGATATTATTTCAGAGAAAAGCCAAGAAAACTATAGCAACAAACACAAGTACTCTAAAGTATTACAATCCACAAACCTTTGTTCAGCTTTGAAAAAGTTTCTAAAAGCTTAAGAAGAGAATAACAGATATTTCTAATCTGATTGTCACACCATATCCACAAACTCTTTAATCTTTGATGCTACACAATTTAGTGTCCCTGGATAACAACATAATATCTAAAGATCTATCGCATTTTCCTTTCTCTGTGTTCATGTTTACTTTCCATAAAGGCTTCTGAAGTTAAGCAGACATTTTCTTTAATTTACTTCTGAATGTGATTTTGAATTCCTCCACTGGGTGGCTGTGTTATAAAAAAAAAAAAAAAAAAAAAAAAACCTGTGTCTTGTTTTCTTTTCTTTCTGTAGAATTTCAAGCATGCACACACATACATGCACACACCCTTTTATCTTCATGAAAGAAAATCCCAAGGTTTCAGCCTTTCTGTTTAGACTCAGTGTAAAGGAGAACTTGCTTGTTCTCATGGCCACAACATTTTTTTTATTTTCAGTATTAGCAACAATTTTATTCAATATGATACATGATATGAGAAAATTTGACTACTCAAAAAATGTATAGGGCCACTCTAAAGTAAATTTTTAAAATTGAAAACCATTCTAAAACTCAAGCCAATGTCTTTTAGAAGCTCTTCAGGCATTTCAGCAATGCTAAATAATATCCATAGGCCATATCCACTAGCATATTTAAATGTAAACTATTTTCAATTATTTTTTAAAAATTAAAAACAACCTACAAATCTCAAAGTAGGAACACAGTAAAGTTGACTTTTATGAACTAACACAGTTTGAAAAATCTAATATCTAAATGACATTCCTCCCCTCAAAATCATTTAATGCCTGCCATAAAAGCAGTCAGTACACAAACAAATAACTTCTGTGATGACTGGATTTGCATATGAAGTAAGACAGAGAGCAGGTTAAATCACATAACTTCAATAGTCAGAAAACAGAGGCCCATCAATGGCTGAGTGGATAAAGAAAATGTGTGTACGCAAGGAATCCTACTCAACTTTAAAGTGTAAATTTGAATCATCTGGAGGAAACTGCATGCACCTTAAGATCATAATGCTAAATGAAATAAATCAGACACTAGTGGTTATGTATCACCTCATTTCTCTTATATGAGAAATTACAAGTACAAATAATTTAAACAGCAAAATAAAAGATAGAGGACAGGATGGGGGGAAGTAGACTTTCTGGAGATGTACAAAGCACTTAAAGATGAGGGGGAGATGGAAAGGATGTGGAAGGGAAGTAAAAATGATGAAGGTACTCTATGTATAGTCACTAATTCCCCCAAGATAAATGCAGTTATTATGTATCCGCATACTAATAAGAACGATGCAAAAATATTTAGAGGAAACTCTACCATATGTCTGCAATAATATTTCAATATCTCTATGATATTTTGCAGTTCTTTCTAAATTATGAGTAAGGAACCCAACTGTCCATTATGTTTTGCATATGCAAACATCATCTGAACATTACCAAATCATTGGTATGGTAGAAACAACTGTGTTGAATTCTTATTATGCATTCTTTTAAATTCTATTAAGACATCAAATAAAATACATTACAGTAGTACTCTTGATGTTGCTATATATTTAAAAAAACTCTTTGTTTTTACTCTTCTGAGGACAATTTTCAACCTTATTTTTCACATACATGCTTTGTGTCTTCATTTAGTCAGAAGATTAGTTAGTAGTATTTCAGTAGGTGGCACCATAGCCCCAAAAATCTGTAAATCATCTCACTCAGAGTTCTTTTACCCATTATAATCCTGTTGTGAATCACCAATGGAATTGACCAGATACATTAAACAGATGAAAATGTAGATAACAGAACGCTTGATCTTCAAAGCTGTGTTATTCTAACACATGTATCGTTACTGAATTTACTTTTCCTGATATGTTTCTTTTACACCTCAAAATGTTTAAATGGTTGTAAATCAAAGTTACCTTGAAGTCACACCCTTAAGTCTCCCATCACAGATTTCAGAAAAAAGTGGGAATCAATTTTGAGTGAAAGTGGCATTTCAAAAGAAACACTGGGGTTCTAAATAATACCCATTCCACCCCCTTGCAAAAAAGAAAAAAAAAAAAAGGAGAAAGAAATGGAGCATCATTTCTAAGGGGATTTAAACCTGTCTAGTTTGCAAATCAACAGAAAGGAAAAGGACAGAGAGGGAAACAGAATAGATGAAATAAATACTCCCTTTAAGTACCGACCTAAAAGGAATGGTGGCATGTTGTAAAGATTTAGAATGCGCACCTGACCTCCATAAATATACAGGCTGTACAAAGTAGAAAAAGTAAATCAAGACAAAAATAGGGGCTGACAAGAATTGATATATATGGCACAATAATAATAAAGTATTTAAGTAAACACAAAGGATTCTACTTTAGCAACTCTGGTATATGGTATATGATCCAACAAACAGTATCAGATAAAAAAGGATTGATAGGGTAAGCACTCTGTGCAAGTTACAAACTAGGTATTATTAACATTTCAGAGAACTCATTAGCTTGTCACTAAATGTAACAATGATAGGGACTGTTTACTGAATATGATTGTGTGCCAGACTCTGTGCACACTGCTTTATGTAGGTATTTCATAAGTCATCCCACTTAGCAGTTATTTTAAATGTTTTATAGAAAATGAATCTGAGAATTAAAGTAAATTTCTCATAGTTACATACCAGAAAAGTTTAGATGTGAAGTAGTGTCCATTTAATAATTTGTATCCTTCATGTGGACTCTGTGTTAAAACATTCATTATACTAGCATTATGCCATAAGTAAAATAGTTGCTACCAATGCCAGAAAATGATTCCAAGGAATTACATTCACATACAAATGCAAGATTATGATGATATGTCTTGATGTGTATAGTTCATTTAATAAATAAGGAAACTGAGGTTCAGAGCAGACACGTTCATAAATACAAATGGACACACAAGATACACTGGACCAAAGTCTTCAACAAGGAAGATGGAGGTCAACGGCCAGAAGAAGATGGAAGCAAAGAGATGATACAACCCTCAGAAGAAATTATAGAAACCGACTGTAATTCTGTTCTCAAAATTGAGATTTTGTGCCCATGAACAGAGAATGAAAGCTTCTAAAGAGTAACACTTCAATTTGAGAGGGGGTTAATAATAGACATTCACTGAAAATATTTAAAAATAAAACAAGACAGAAAACAATAAAATTTTTAAAAATACCATTTACAAATGGCAGAATATCTGACAATATTTGAATTAGCATCTGGAAAGTTGGAACCAAAGGTAGGAATTGGGTTGGGATAAAGAATGGCTCTTCTTTAGTACTCTTATAATATTTTAATGTTCAAATTCTAGTGTGCATTCACACACACATATAAACACTTGTTTAGGAAGGTATCAGTGTGTAAAATGGAGTTAAGAATAAAGAGAACAAATGTTTACAGCTGTGGTGAAGATTTAAATTAAGTAATTCATTATTTATCAATATCCAATCAGATCTCTCTCTCAAAGAATCACCTCACACAATACCACAAATATTATATTTACTTGTGAGCACATATGAATATGTACATATGCAAACTTCTAAAATTTATCATGCACTTATAGATTGTTTATATTTGACTTGAATAGCATCATGTTATCAATTGCAGGCATATCTATTAACTAAACAAATGAGAATAAAAAAGTGATAAAGTCTAAGTGACTATGTATGAGAAATAGATTATGTTCTCTTTTTTTATTTTATAATATTTATCTATAATTCCGAGAGAAAAACTGGATTATTACTTCTTATCTAATGATGGTGAAATTGAGGTCTTTGGTTTAGATTTACACTTCAAGACATTCGTACTCAACAAAACTAATTCATGCTACATGCTCCATGGAAAGAGATACAAATTGTATTAACATGTTAAAGGCACAGGGAAACTGATGTTATTTTGTTGAATCCAGAGTCTAACAAAAAATATTTGCCATGGACCCATTTTTCCACAAACATAGTGTAGACATACTCATGAACATGAACACCATGCAATTGTAGTGCTCTTAGGAACATAACTTATAAAATTCTTACTGTCTTATCACTCTTTCAATTCATTTTATTGTTGTTTTATTCCCTTAATATTAATTTAAAAATAAATGAATAAAATAAAATTCTGGTTTGTGTCAGTTATGTACACTCCATATCTGTATGAATTATTATATCAATAGTATAATCCTGATTAATACAAAATATCAATCCTATATTTGCTTTATTCTTGGATATGCATGAAATTAAAAGTATAAATTCCCAGGCTCCATCTGTAGAAATCTTGATTCAGGAGAATGGTAGTGTGAGGTGACGTGTGTATTAAGTATGTTTTCAAACTTTAAAGATAATACAGGTTAAGGATAACTAGGGTTAAGACCAACTGGTGAAAATATTTATACTTTTTACTTATATACTTTTTGAGGACAGTTTTCCAAAATTAATTGGCTTTTTAAAATTTTTTTTTGTTTCGTATTTTTGTTTTTTGATACTGGCTCTTTCTCTGCGAGAAGGCTGGATTTGAAATTACTGCATAACCCAGGCTGGCCTTGAAACCCAGGTGATTCTCCTGCCTCAGTCTCTCTATGCTGGAATTACAGGCTGACCTTTTAATTCTTACAAAAATGTTTCTTTTCATTTATCTGAATCTGGGGATATACTATATAGATTTGTATAATGTGGTGTTTCTCCCAAAAGTAAAACCTAGCTGGAAAAAAATTAGCCTTGTGACTCAGAGCTCAAAAATGCGAGCCCCAGCCAGCCTATCCTGCCTCACCTGTGGTCACTATCCTCTTGCTCAGTGGCTACTCCACAAGACTGGTAAGGCTAGGACAGACTGACTGGGGCTGGCATTTTTGAGCTCTAGTTTTCAAGGCTGATTATTTTCCAGCTAGGTGTTTCTTTTGAGGGAAGAATGGTTTACTTCAGGTAGCAAAAAAACATTCAATTGTAGTAAGTGTATATTTGTACTTGTTCACTTCCTCTATGATAGGCTAAGATCACAGTCAAAAACATTCAAAGAATTACCAAGGGATATTTGTCCAAGTGGTGAAATTCTTTGACTAGTGCTTTAGTACTACTAATAAATTTTTTACTAAATAAGCAGCTAGTAGGTAGATAGTGCTTTTAAATATGTATTATTTTACTTAATCATTACAGGAATTCTACAAAATATATAACAATATCTTCATAGGTGAGGGCTCAAAAACTGACTAAATGTATGCAAAGCTAAAGAATTCACAGCAAGCTAAGTTCAGATTTAAGTGCAGACCTACCTGATTCCAAAAAACTCACGAGTTATTTAGTGACTATACATGAGAGGGAAAATATTTAATGCAAAACCCAATATTTGTGCTAGTGAGCTTTGAGGTACTCAACAATGAATAAAACACCATGTGTGAACCATCAAAAGGGGCTTCAGATTACCCTATATTAAAGTTTCTTGTTGGTCTGATGGTGTAGCTCAGTTGGTGGAGTACTTTCTTAGCATGTGTGGGGTCCTGGGTTTGATCCCCAGCGCCGCAAATAATAACATCATCCATGATTGTGGTTAAAAGTGCAAATTACAAAATAGTGCCTGTAAAAGTGGGAAATTCTTATTGTTTAGCAAAAAAGCAGAAGTGAACAAGTGTGTAACAAGCCAGAGCAATGGTACAAAGTTGTCTGCCCTTCAGTATTTTAACCCAGGTCTTTCAGGAAGGCAAGATCATGTCTGTGCTCTAAAACAAAACAAACAAACCAACAAAAGATTCTGCCAATGAGATGTATGGCTTGTAAGAGGTGAACCAGGTCCTCAAAGCAACGATACTGTAAAGAGGAGGAGGTGCAGGCTCCTGTCTGGTTCCAGAGAAGGTTATTCATCTGAGCATCCACAAAACTTTCTAAAAACCAGGTGGTGAACTGAAATTACACTAGTTTGTAACTACACACATTGTTAAAAACAACAACACAAAGAGAGCACTAGGTTACAGGGAATCGCGTCACAAACTAATCCCCACTCTCACTAACTAGATCTACATCTTCGGCCCCTCACACCCTAATGCTGAGGATAATTTAAAAATCCGCTGACAAATGCACTAATTTGTTCTCATTCCTGAGTAAATACAGTGATCAGAAACACTGGATGGGCTCTGAGAATCATTAAAGGAACCAGGTATAATGGAAAAGCTCTCTTTCAAACAGAAGAGGTTTTCAATGTGTTGTTTTCACAAGACTGCTGTTTGCACAGCTAAAAGCTCACAGCAGTAAAGACTGCCCTTGTGGTTTCTCCTCTTCGCATACTTCTGTTTTTCTTATTCTAAGTCTTTATAGGAAAGGAAGAGGTGCAGCTCATGCGGTTAAGCACACAAGGGCTTACAAGTGGTGCAACTGGTTGCCATAGCACTAGCATAATCAGCCTTATCTGGGGTGAAACCACAACTTCTCTAGCGGGTGTTGAAGCTGCCTGAATGTACATTTTAGCTACTTAGAATACTGAATTTTAGAGTGATCTGGTTTTGCTTGAATGAAAATATATCTCAAAGATAGAGTTGATTTTCATTACGATTTGTTTTATTGTAGCAGCATTTCATTTATCAAGGCATTTATAACGATATTTGAATAAAGAAGTGTACAATGCATCCTTTAGTAATATAAGCAATCATCTCGTTAGCCAGCAGTGAAACAAATGAGACTTGGATAAAACTGGTGATGAGTAAAAAATACGACAAATTTAGTTTTTTAATTGTAAATAAAATTCATATTCCTTGTACCTCAGAATTCTGAGATGATCAAATTAGGAAAGGAGTTTACAAGTTTATAGAGTGCCCTCTCTCCTTTTATGTGAAATGTTTACCAGTGAAAAATACGGCATCACACCCTTTGCAAGCAAATATACTGAACTTCATATACCAAGTAGCTACTTTTATATCAAGATAGTCTCATGAAATGCAAAGCCGGAAAATACATATGTGAAAACACAGACATTTCTATTTTGTCACATTAACTGATAGCTTTCTGTTTTGGTGAGTGATAACTTTCCAAACTAAAATGTGTTTTGTTTTAACTAAATCATTGTGTTTCAACTAAAACATTCTGTATAGGTATATATATATACCTATACAGAAACTATTAATGCAACAAGATCTATAGAAAATCTTTGTTAGGATCCAAGAACTTTGCAGAAAAGAATCTTTTAATTTCTTTAGAAAAACTCTTATTAGGCCGGTTCAGCATGCCTTGCTCATTGGAAAAGATTTTGTCTATCTTGTGTAAAAAAAGAAACATATATTAAATACTTGGTGGTGCATTACAGTAGGTGATCTTTATATTATCCTTATGTAATAAAAAGTTATTACTTTGTTTTATAAGTGACAAAATCCCATTTAAGTAAAAGTGACTTTAATTTTACAAGTGGCACAGTCCATTTAAGTGAAAGAGTTTCAAATATAGATTAGTGCAAAAAACCTTGCTCCCAGGTCAGCCAGACTCCAAAGCTCCTATATTTCCTTCTCATTTCATGATGCTGCCTCATGGAGGAGAGTATTCTGAGCATTCATTTCCCATCATCCTCCTGTACTTTGCTACGCAGTCCTTGAATGTCTAATGTCTGTTTCTGGCTTCCTTTTCCTTTTTTTGGCCTTAACCTACTCCAGACACTTACCACATCCTGGTCAATAAACTTTATTCTGTTTCTTCACTCCGTCCCTTCCCCATGCCTACGGAATACTGGTACATCAACCCACTTTTAAAATGTGCTGGTGTATTTCTGCCCTGCTGAAATATTTTAGTAGAAGTATCTACTGTCCCATAATGCTAAAACCTTGAGCAATATAATTTTGAAAGTCACTATGAGAAATGGAATGTGTAATTTCTCATTTCATAAGACGGTGTTGCATTTCCTTTTGGCATTTCCCATGTGTTCTAAATTTTCATACTTATCTACATTTCTGCTCAGGTAAGGAAGAACAAAATACGAAACTATATCCCTAAATATACATACCTATATTGAAGAAAGAACTTAACTTTTTTTGTACTTAACTGACCTAGTTTTGAATCCTAGCTTAGGCAATTTGATTGTTGTGCTGGTTAACTACCTCATAATGTCACTGCTGAGCATATATTTTACCCAAAAGAAACACCATCACTGCTCTGAACAGTCTCATGTTCACTACAGCACTCTGTGCAGTAGATAGGCAATCAACCCCCACATCCATTAACAAATGAATGGATAAAAAGAAAATGGTATATATACCAGGTAATTCTATTCAGTCATAAAAAGGATGAAATCCTATCATTTGCAACAACATGGATGAACCTGAAGGACATTATCTTAGGTGAAATAAGCTAAACTCAGACAAATAGTACATGATCTATTTCATGTGTGGCATCTAATAAAGTTATTACATAGGAAAAAGAGTATTTACGTGGTTACCAGAAGTCAGAGAAGGAAGAGACAAGAGAGGCTTATCAAAAGATACAAAGCTATAGTTAAATAAGAAAAACAAATTTTGATGCCTAAAGCATAATGGCTTTAATATGGTTAATAATAATGTATATTTAAAAATAGCTAGAAAAGAGCATTTTGAATGTTTTCAATGTTTGAGATGACGGAAAAGCTAAATACACTGATTTGCTTACTTTACCTATATCATATATCATATATACATATATACATATATCAAATCATCACATGGTGCTGCAAAATTAAAATAAAATATGACCCTATCATGAGCTTTAGTCTCGTTGTCTGTGGCGCAAGATCATAATACTTAGTGTGTGCATGGCTTATATGGATTATATGAAGTAATACTGTCAGAGATCTGAGCAGATACCAGGTCCACAGGTAATGTTGAATGAATGTTTATTACAGCTTGTCTTTCAAATGACATATATCTCATTTTACTGTGAACTTAGAATTAGGCATCTAAGTGTTCCTACTGCCTCGAATTCTGATTTCTTCATTATTCTTCTGTGAGCATAATTGTTCATGCTGAGCAAAAAAGAAAATCTACATAATATTCAAAGATTATTGCATTAATGTGCCCCATAGTTTGAATGATCTTATCACATCCAGTGCAATATTTTATCATGTGTCTTTCACACTTCCCTTTGATCCTTAGAGAGTTTGTAAATGTTTTTATCATAAGCAAGGTTTATGAGTGACAATGCAGATATCGACCCTGTAACCACGTGATTTTCCAGTGACCAGTCACGTGTGATTCTATCTCTATGCAGTGGGAACAGCTGCCTCCCATGGGCTGTGAACCCCAGGGCCACCTCCCAGTCTACTCAGATCTGTGACAGTGCCAGGCAGACTCCAGGACTTTTGATTGTCCAGAAAACTTCGTCCAAATTCCCTCATTCACTGATACAAACCTACCATCCACTTCTTCAGTTTGAGCACTATACAAAAAAAATTTTTTTTTACACATGGAAAAAGACATGGCCTCTTTTCAGGTTTGTGTTCAGTTTTTACTCCTCCTGTTAATAGGCTGAAGTCTTCTCTAAGGTCAAAGGGACAACCCACACTTAGGTTGAACCTACACTTCTGCTAACATAGTTGGCAGCTAAAATCTCAGAAGCAGAGTTCATTTAGATGGGGACTCTCATAGTGACCAGAACCAGCACTCATGAATCCATAAATTGAATTAAAGCATTTGAATGGAATGATTAAAAACAACAGCGGTTATGTGCTATTCAGCAATTTATAGAACGAATGCATACTAGTTGAAGTAGTTTCCATTTCATTCATTTTTTTCTATTGATTTTTAACCTTAATGTACACATTTTAATCCCAGATAGTATCCATAGTCTTGATTTTGGGATGTAAAAATGATATTTTGGTCAATGGTACTGTGCAGAAATAATGATTTCTAATTATCCTGCTAGATAAAATAAATTCCCCCAGCCACTCCAGTAATGTAGCTAATGGTCTGATAAAGCTGGACATTAAGAAGGACATTAAGGGCTGGTTGCTTTAGTTTTGTAATAATAAAAGCCTTCCCAGGAAAATGTTTTCAGATTATCAATTTAGTAATGAAACTGATTTTTATGCAGATAAAAATTTTTTCAATATGATCTGTGAAAAGGAAATTCAGTTCTGCACAAAGTATTTCACTTCACCACATAAAAAATATCTGAGCCTGAAATTCCTACCAGGAACCTCATGTGGAACTCACAAGTTGTTTTCTTCTTTTTGTCATTATTTAGTCTCCTTACAATAATCTATTCCTAGTTACTGGGAAGGCAAAGTCAAATAGGTTTGCATTGTTAAAGGAATATAATCAATGACATATGCCCCTTAAAAGAAAAAATAAATTAAAAAAAAACTAAATGTTGATGATGAAGTTAAATTGTGAACAGTATTTAGTAAGAAAAGTGTGGGATCTTTTTCTATAATAAAAATCTTTTTCATAGTAATCACCTCGCTGGACAAAACTACATTTGCTTTAAAATCTAGATCTTTGTTTCCCATCAAAATAATCCCAAGTTGAAAAACTATGCTTACTTTATTAAAAAAGTGATAAGAAATAACAAATATTTAAGATATCCCAAGGATGACTATAACATTTGCAAAGAATGTAAGCATTGTCTATTGCAAATGTGTACTGTCTCTAATGAAGCAGATTAAGAGCTGGTTGTACAGGGGAATGAGGGAGAAAAGGAATTAAGATATGTTATGTACACATACTAACTTCTCACAAGGAATGTAAGCATCATGTACTACACACAGGTACTAGTTAAAAAAGAGAAACCGTAAAACATTTACCACAGTCATTCTTTACTTTAGATCCTAAAACTCAGGTCTGCAGATACATGTTAGTTGAAATTCACATGATATTTGAATGCTAATAACTTTTTAAAAGGCCCTGCAAAGTAATGGAGATATGATCAAACTCTAAACTGAGATAGGATTTAGTAGAAAAACTGAATAATTTTACAACATACAATATAATCTTTTTCTAGAATTTAAGTATAAACCCTTAATGTTTGCATATAGAAAGAAGCCTAGAAGTACACACATCAATATGTGACCATTAACACATTAATTAGTATAATCTACCTAACTCGCATATTTGTTATTTAAATTGATATAATGAATTATAACAATTTGCAATTAGAAAACTTTTTGTAATTAGAAAGTTAATATTAATCGCAAGTTTATTTAAAAGCACGTTTTATCATCAGATGTTCTGTTTATTGGTTTTAAAGCAAGAATTGAAAAAGTGAAAAAGAACAGGTTATATTTGTAAAGCAAGAACCATCATATGCTGAATCCTCGATTTGTGGGTGCATAAATAATATGCCAAAAAATTTACAAGGATGAGAGCAGTTGACCCACTGAGTATCTTAGAGTACATGGTGGAGACATCTTTTGAAAATGAATAATCCAAAATGGTAGTATTAGCAAAATGAGCAGATACTCAAAATTGCTTGGTGGTTTCTGACTGTAGTAGAAATAATAGTGATCATAGTGACATGAGTTAATAACTGTTATCCTTCACCAAATTCCAGTATCATGTTGAATGAATTAGCTAAGTAAACCCCCCTGTTACATACCATCATGTCCTACACATTTTTTGCCTAATATCACCCATTTCCCTGCTTTGTTGTTGCCACATTGCTCCAATGCATTATTGCTCCAAAATCACTATTTGTCCAATCTGTGTCCTGAGAGAAAGTAGGAAGTTTATTAAAAGTTGGAGAAGGGACTCAGAGATTAAATCCTAGATCCACCTCTATTTACTGCTTAAACTAGGTCCTAACAGTGATCTTTGCCTTTCTCTCTAGAAACTGGTTGGGTGAGCCATGTCTCTCCTGCTATGATGTGGTGACCATCAGAGATACGTATAATAGACAATCAGAATAACAGGCAGTACTGGTGACTGCCAGAAGTACAGATTTAAACTCAGAAATGACTAATTGGAGAAACATTATTGGGAACATCACTGCAAAGTGTTACAAGGAATTTTGTGTTCACCAGTATTTGAAAGAGCGAATTGATGGTGTGTGTTCAACTGCATGCATTTCATGGTATGTGTAGTGTGAATGAGGAGAAAAAACTCTGCTGCTATTAGACATCAAGGTCTCTGAGTTTCAATGCCATTGTGGAAAATTAAATGATGTAAGAGGTAATGTTGTTTTGAAAGTTTTGAAAAAAAGTTTTCAAAATCCTCTTAAAAATTATTATTATTATTATTTTGGTACCCGGGATCAAACTCATGACCTTGCACTCACCAGGCAGGCACTTACATCACTGAGCTAAATCCCCAGCCCTTTGAATATTCTTTTCAACTAGCATTCATATTTAAGAAGTAGTTTACGAATTCAATTTATACAGCAGACAACCCCAAATTTAGAAACAGTCCACAAAACATCTGATGAGTAACTCTTTAAAACTTTCAAGGTCATGAAAAACAAAAAATACTGGAAAATTGTCACAAATCATTGGCGTGATTTAGAAGAGACATGATTTATAAATGCAACATAGTATTCTGGATCAGACACCGTGGTAGAAAAAAGACACTGGTAGAAAAACAGGTAAAATCCAAATAATTGCCATGGTTTAGTTAGTATCATTGTGCCAGTGATCATTTGTTAGCTTCAGCAAATGGACCCATTGACAAATATTATATTAGAAGCTGAGTGAAGCTGAGGAGGAAGGGTAAATGGGGACACTCTATACCAGTGGTAGTGAACCCATGGCACATGTGCCATAGAAGCCGTTATCACTGAAAACTCTAGAAGGTTCATCATCTTTGCACCTTTCTTGTAG
This sequence comes from Cavia porcellus, assembly GCF_034190915.1. NCBI lineage: Eukaryota > Metazoa > Chordata > Mammalia > Rodentia > Caviidae > Cavia > Cavia porcellus. The sequence goes on from NW_026947512.1 coordinate 25,433,530, forward strand.
TCTTAAATGGTTCCCAAATTAAAAATTTACTTTTAAAAATGTGTATCCGTAAGTAGTTCAAAGAAAGATGAAGCAGTCATTCTTTTGTTGCGTTCATAATGCAGATGTCAAAGATCAGCACTACTCAAAACATATTATACATCACCACAGGTATAAGGAGTCATTAGATGGATGTTGTGCACCCCTATAATCCAAGCACTCTGTGGGTCTCTAGCAGCAGGATCACAAGTTCAATACCTCCCTGGGCAATGTAGCAAGATTTTATATCAAAATTTAACAAAAAAGAAGAAGGAGGAGGAGGGGAAAGGAGAGGAGCAGGGGGAAAGGAGAAGGAGGAGAAGAGGAAAAGGACGAAAGAAAGAAAGGAAGAAAGAAGTAAGAAAGAAAGAAAGAAAGAAAGAAAGAAAGAAAGAAAGAAAGAATCAGTGCTATAGCAAAGGCCCTACATTCAATCCCCACAACTAGGAGAGAGACAGAGACACAGAGACACAGAGATACAAAGAGAGGGAGAGACAGAGAGACAGAAGAAAGAAATGCTCTCGGGACTCTCACAGCTTAACATCGTCCATTATGTAACTTGAGGTGAACATCAGGTGTTGTGCCCGGGGCTCCTAAAAAAGGGATGTGGTCTGCAGGCCAAAGAAGCAATATCACTTCCACTGTATATAGAGGAAACAACTGCAAGTCAAAAAAAGGTCTTTGTTCTAAGAAGATACATCTAGTTGAAGGAAAAATATGTAATTATTCATTTCAAAAGCTTTCTGATTGTTACTTTATAAGCCACCAAAAAAACACAATAGTATCTAATAGATCAAGGAAGCTTTTTTTAAGGGTTTTAGCTACCAGTTGAGTACATGATTACTTGTATGGCAGAAATAACTTATTTAAAACTGTCCCAGGGGAGGTGTATGTTATTAATAGCTCACTGTGTCAAATTATTAAATGTGATTTTACTTTTAGAAAATCACAAAGTAAAAACAAAATTCCAAATCAAAAGTGTTAGTCTGCTGCATAGATGGAGGAATTTTGATTCACTCTGGAAATATATTATTCTCTAGTCTTTTATATAACTTGGTTATTTTCCTAAGGGATTCTTTCTCTACTATTACTGGGTTGAGGATAAAAATGAACTTTACCATTTCTAAACCCAAAACTGAAGATGAGGCTACTTCTCTGTAACGAAAATAACTGAAACATTTTTTTTTATTATTTAAAACAAACTCCTTTCTCTTTTTTTACTCAAACATATTTTCAAATGCCTAATATGTATAGGATACTATGTTTTATGCTGTAGATTCACAGCTCTAGGCAAAAGCAGTTTACTCCCTAATAGAGAAAGCAAATCACAGTCATAATAATAACAATTGTGAACTTACACTGCTCTCATTACGTATCAGAAACTGTACTAGGTTCTATATTTTAATGTATACTTTCATGTGATATATATTACCTTCCTCTTCACTGCAATCCTATGAGGTATGTATAGTTATCAACCTCACTTCAGAGACAAGGACAACATTGTATGGCAGCACAACAAATAGCTTCCTCAAGATCACTCAGCTTCTGAGTGGCACAAACAGTGCTTGAAATCAGACAGTCTAACTGACTCTTAATTCTTTTAATCAATAGACTGTTGCCACACTACAGAGCACCAAGTGCTAGAGTGTGCAACATCCTATGGAAGGAGGGAGCATGAGTGTCTGCCATGCTTAGGGCACTTGTGGACCCTTCCTGAGAAAGGTAACAGCTCCATTGAGAAAGACACATGGGAGCTAAACAGGAAGAGAAGACAGCTCCGAATGAGACAGTGTGTCCCAAAGTTGAGAATCTAGTTATATTTCAAAAAGTAAAAGTTGTTCTACAAGCCTGAAAATATAAGACAGAAACACCCTGGAGATGGTTCTGAAAGGAAAATGTGAATCTGGTGACGCTGGGCCTCCTGCTGCATGAGAATTTCAACCATTATCCTCCTGCGGCAGGGATTTTTGCAGAACTTTACACAGGTAACTCAGTGGAGTGTGCAGAGGGAGGGTAAACATGGACTACGGAGGGTGAGGATGTAGATAAACTAAAAAACACTCTAAAAATGCTATGAAAAGCCTCCCCCCTTACAACTAACAACAAAATCAACAGATTAAAATGAAGGAATTCATTATCTTACAAAACTAGGTTAAGGCCATGCTTAGTGATATTCTCAGGCCCAAGAGTCTTTCTACAATTTTACTCTGTTTTTTTTGGTTGCAAAATGATTAGCAGTTATATTCTACTACAGAGACAAGAGAGTAGTTTTATGTCTTTTTTTTTTTTTTTTTTTTTTTTTTTGCCTCTTTTTAGGCCTGAAGGGAAAGTTGCCCTAGTCCACTTCATGTTGCATTGGTCTAAACCGCAACACTACCAAAGGAAAGGTAGACATCATGATTCACTTCGACCAAACAGGATTTAACTTCAGGCCACAGAGAAATCGCAAAAGCCAATTGAACTTCAAGTCATACAGAAAAGCATACCTAGCTGAGCAATTAAAGGAATATGAAATAACTTTTAAAAATAAAGATCTCATTAACAACAACAACAAAAAACACAAAGGTAAGAGAATGACAATCTCAGAAACTACTGCTGAAATGCATGTGGCCAAGCCAAAGGTGTGGCAATAAAGGTAGATAGCCTTGAGGATGTTAAAAGAAACACAGAAAAATATAAAAGTAGCACTTTACAACTGAATACATTATTACAGGAAAAACTTTGATAGAATGTCGCTCCATTTGCCAGATGGACAAGTAAGTCAGCTGATGCTATCTGCTGATACAGGACATAAGGGGTGGTCTGACTGGAGAAGACTTGGATCTCAGATTTGGTAATGAGTCTGTGATACCAGAGGGACATCATCTGGGGGTGTCCAGCACATACTTGGAGAAATGGTGCTTTAGTAAAGAAGAGACAGCAGAGCTGGACACACAGATGAAGAAGCCAGAGAATTAAGTTAAGTAAAAAAAAAAAAAGCTTAGAGAAGATAGCTTCAAGTTTCAGGGAAATCAAGAAAGGAAAGAATTTCAAAAAGGAAACAGTCCGTAGCTCAGGTGTCTTTGAGAGGCAAAGTAAAATAAATGCTTAATTTCAGTGCATCAAATTAAATTGAATTGAATTTATTAAAAACTTGCGGAACTGAGTGATGAGACTCGTGGAAGTAGCTTCAAGGGTGTTCTGGGAGAAAAAGCCAGAAAGTTTAGGCAGACAGCAAATGGGAAACAGAAAGTAAGAGGCTAGACTGAAACTAGAAAAAAATGGTTTATGTTTGTGAAGCAGGAGTAAGAGCTGGGGAGAAGCAATGAGAAAACAATTTGGAGGAGAAAGTATTTATTCAGAATATTCATGTATCTGTTAACTGCATTGTCACTATAATTACTTTGCTGAAAATTGTGTCTTGATGATGATATACATGGTGGAGATATCTCTGGGGTCTGTGGAAGGAAAGCTCTGCATTTGAGAACAAATGACTAAACGGTGGAGTATATGGTGTACTAATGCTCTTAGATGTTTTTTTAAATGAAATCTTTACTTTGATTTTTATTGTTTTTTATTAATGTATGTTTCAGTATATAATGATGGCAGACATTTTTGGAAACAAGGACAGATGCAGACTGTATCATGGTAATTTCTAGGCCCTTTCCACACCCATCTCCCAGGCCCCAATCCCATCCCATCTTTGTTTCCTACTCTCTCTCTCTTTTATTTTGCTCTTAAAATTATTTATATTTTGGGTCTTGTACTGGGGAAGCTGTATGATATTTAACCTTCTGTGTCTGATTTGTTTCACTTAGTACTATGCTCTGAAGAGCTATCTATTTTCCCATCCATGACTCAATTTTAGTCTTGATTTTAAATACTGAGGGTGCCCAAAGCTATTTTGTGTGCTTTTTTCTCTATACTTATTCCATGGTGTTTTGTTTTATTACAAATCCATAAACCCCAAATGAATTAAGTTTCCTTTTAGGAAATCAAATATACATTTCACACTCAATAAGCACATATAACAGTACTAAATATTGATAAATATTTCATCAGGAAAGTTTGACTCCTGGTGCTTTTTCTTTCAAATGTTAAGGAAAATTAACAAAGCAGCATTTGCACTCCATGCTTCAGGCCATGTTTGTCATGTAAGCCACAGCCACAGTGCACTGAGGGTGTGTGTCATTCATGACCTAACTTAGAAAATGTTTGTGTCGCTATCAAAGCAACTGAGTCTGCCAGCCTCTCCAAAGCCCTTCTTTCCACCAAGCAAATGAAGAAGATATATTTTCATCAAAGAAATATAACTGAAAACTTATTTAGGGAAAGATAAAACATATTAAGTAAATTACCTATAAACTTTAAAACTGAACACACCAGGCATGGTGGCTCACAACTCTAATTCCAGCACTTGGAGGGTAAAGCAGGAGACTAGGATCCTTGCAAATTCCAAGCCAGCCTGGGCTAGAAAGTGAGTTCAAGGTCAGGCTTAGTTGCATAGTGAGACCCTGTCTCAAAAATATAAAAAACAAAAAACCCTTAAAACTGAAGGAAAATATATTCTTAAAAGAAACATCTAAAATCTAAATCTACTATTTCAAAAGAAATAAGTAGCTTAGGAGGATATTGCATATAAGGCAGTAGAGTGAAATACGCACATAAGAAAGGATGGCAGAGCTTAAGAGAAAGGCACTGTGCAGGTGGGCTGGTGTGAGCAAAGGAAGAAGCTGGCAAACAACCAGTGTGAACACAACTAGTGGGAGATAAAGAATCTTGAGCAAGAATCTATATAGGCAGGGAAACAAAACTAAGAATTAGTCATTTCCAGGCAATACTCTCAACCCACCACAGTCTGAACTTTGAAAATAAATGTGCTCATTTTTGTGGTTACTATGCAACCATTTAGGTCTTTCTTTGTAATTTTTGCCCACTGTGCAAGTTTGAAGGACTATCTCAACCATATTCTGTGCACAGAAGTCACTCATTTGAAACTACTGCCATTAACCAGAATTATATAAAATGGGTTCTTCTGGAGTTGAGCAGTGATCAAATATTTGTTGCAGCACACGGCACATTTACAAAAATATCTTCTGGGTAAATGTACCGTGGTCCTCAGGTGGCCTTGTTACTGCTTATATGGAAAAATGACAGGAGATTTTTTTTTTTTTTTGTCTTTTGCGTTTTTATCCGGTACCAGGGATCAAACTCACGACTGCCTGCTTGCAAGGCAGGCGCTTATGCCGCTCAGCTAAATCCCCAGCCCCTGAGATTTTTTTTTTTAATGCTCTCTTAATTTCCCTTAAATATAGATCGCTCCCATAAGGACTCTTAATTCTTCTCTGATTCAGAAAAGCTAAACTATCCACCTAACAGCTTGGGGGTCTAAAATATCCAGGATCCCGTGCTTAGCTCCTCCTCTGGCATTTACAGGGCACTGGTCTTCTCTGCTTCTTTATTTTTCCTCTGAAACATACACCCTCTCACCGAATCTCAAAAATCTTTCATTTTTCCTGAAGTACCTTTTAACTACTGTCATATTTTTCTTTCTTTTTCTTTTTCTTTATTTTTAGTCCACTTTTGTGATATAGCACCGTCTTATTTCCTTCTCACCTATTCTCACCTTAATCTTGACCACCTATCTTGGTTCCAAACCACAGAGTTGCATTTTGCATTTTCTTACCTGCATTTCACATTTGCTTTCCATATATAAGGACTGTAAATCCTCAGCCCTCCCTACTTTCTCTAATACCATCCATTCTTAGTAGAGATACATAAGGTATTTGGCAAAATTAAATTGCTCAGTTTGTTTTCAAGCCCATACCTTGGAACCTTCAACATCTAGTTTTCCTATGTGCTTCAGTCTTCTTGTCTTAGTCTAGGCTCTGTTCAGGCTAACTGGGTTTTTTTGTTTTTTTTTTTAACTACTGGGACTAGAACCTTGAGGGCTTTTATCTCTGAACTACATCCCCAGTCCTTTTTTTTTTTTATTTTTTTCGTAACTTAAAGATAGTCTTAGCTGTTACGTTGCCCAGGCTGGGCTTGAACTTGTGATCTTTTTGTCTCAATCTCCCAGAGTACTAGAATCATAGTTGTGCACTACGATGTCTGGCTTCTAACCTCTTCCATGCTCAAAACCGTAAGATATATACCATTAATTTTTGCTACTGTGTCACTCTGTGTAGAAAGTTGGATTTTAATATGTAAAATGTTCCTCCCCTAGACAGCCAAATAGTTGGCTTTTATTGTTTCTGTTGTGTAAGATCATCCTTGGCCACTTTAACAATGGACACTAGCTTTAACTCTCACTTCTGTATTGAGGACCAGATACAAGTTCATCCTCAGTCTGCAAACAGATATGGAGCCAGCAGCCTCATTCTTCCCAATGGATATTTCTTTTACCACTTTTTCCCCATGATTTTCATTCTTGAATATCTTTGACAAAGTTGCTATGTATTCAAATCTTAGACTTTAGATCCTGTCAATTACATAGAAAAATCTCAGAACATTTTCTCTTTGATAAATATCTATTTAATACATTTTTATAGCACACTGTGAGCTGCTGGCTGGTATACAGGCATATTGGTCTGGTCCTATGAACAGAATAAACAGGTATTCAAGGCAGAGACCATGATTTTTCTTTACTGGGCACTCCCCAATGACTAGCCCTGTGCCTTGCAATTAGCAGCTATTAAGTAACACAGCTGAAACACCCTACCAAATAGACGCCCCATCTTGTTGTCCATCAGCAACTTAACTGAGGCAAAATCTTGGCTTGCAAATGTAGATTATCAAACAGGTTGGCATATTTTAATCAAGATGTATTACCATTTGAGGAAAATTTATTATTTTTTCTCTTGTTTTTGAACATTGGGCCCCTTGTCACATAAAATGGCCTCATGTAGATGCAATTACATCAATCTATTTCATAACTATTCAGAACTCCATTCTTCCTTGGCTTATTCCACAACAGAGGCTGAAAATCTAAAATACTTGATTTCTCAGTGCCCATTCCCAAGTCTGACAGCAGTGAGTGGTCACAGCACTCACATCGGACTTTGCAGGGAGAAGCCTGTTTCTATTACTGAATTAGGAGGCAAAACCTTACATGGTAAGACTTCCTTGCTACTGTATATTTCCTTTCTCCTTCCCTGGAATACAAGTAAAAGGTGTGAGAGCACAGCAGCCCTTATAAGATGGCAACCTGAGGGTGCAACCCTGTGGGATGGAGTAAAGAAAAGGAATGGGAAAGAGCCTGGGTCGCTCTCCTACCCCAGACACAGTTCATGCCGCCATCCTAGCTATTTGGCCTGACCCATTTGAACCGCTAGTAATCCTATTTTATTTTCTTTGATAGCCGAACACAAAGATGACTGGTATTACTATACTATTATTAGTGAAGTTATTGAAATTCAAGCAAGATTGCATTTAACCTACAAAGAGAAATGAAAATCAATTTACTAATTTAAAAAAATACATATCCATGGGGGAAGTACACATTAATAAAAGAGTGTTATGTTAACATTGCCTTGTTCATGGGATATTTCATGCCCTTAACTTGTGTTTCTGGTGTGATAAAATCTGTCCATCGCTTTCTCCATTGTAGCCCTCATGTATTAAAAGGCTTTATATCACAGCTTAAACCAAGTTACAAACTGAACAGAGCCTAGCTTTTTATATGTACTGCTAGCATCCAAGCATAGCAGATGAGCATACATGATAAGTATTTCCTCTTTTTAATAAAATAGGAAAGTATTACAAATTTGTCAGTAAAAACTTTTGGCCCAGAAAAGATCTATTAAATCCACAGAGTCTGTTTTATAGCCCCATGATCTACATTCTTCCTTCCCTCCCCTTCCTCCATAAACGAGACATACATGAATGGACTGTACATACATACACATGGTTGTTCGCTTCTATTGTTCAGTGAAAGCAGAAGTCCACAACCCCACCTACATCTTTACATATGAATATCTGAGCAGGTCGAAGGATAATAATCTGTCTTCTCTACGTAAAGATATGCTAGCATCTTAGAGTAAACACTATATACACGTGTACATACTTGGATTACCTTTCCAGGGCAAGGAATAGACCCATATTTCTCCATATTGACATGACTACTGTGTAGTCACAATTTATTGTCAACACTTGGTTAAATGTACCCATCTGTTTATGTCATGGTACCTTATTACACTGACCACATTGAATGTTTCTGTGTGTTCTTCTGGCAGATAAGACCTACTGAAGAGAGTTCTGAGTACTGGGTTCATAGTTGATACCTTTCTTCAGGCACATAAGTGGACAGAACAATTAGGATTGTAACTTTCCCCATTGTCTAAAGGTGGCAATCTGGCATGGACAGGCATGGAGACCACTGCTGTAGAGTGGCTCTGTATGTCCTTAGGGATCTGCCTGTTCCCCTATTTTTCTCTCATGCCCTGAATGCTTAACCTTGAGTTTCAGTAATGACTTTGGATTTCTTTGGCCATTTTTGATGTCAATAGACACCAACTGTATTTAAAATACTAATGAAAATTATCTGTTCAATATGATTATCAAATAATTTATTAAATTGCTATAAACTACAGCAGTCATATTCCAAAAATGACTCCCCAATGTCTCCAATCCCATTCATATCCAAAAATACTTTCCAAAATGGGAGACCCCATGGGGATTTTATATCCCTCAGAGCATGAGTCTTAAGGGTAAAAAAAAAAAAGGTATTTTATGTTTTCATTATAAACTGCGGTTTATATGTGACTACCACAATGGTATGAGCTCTTAAAATTTTTTTCCCAGAAAAGAGTTCATGATAAATGGAAGCCAGAGAGCCAGTGGGAGAAAAGTACTTGACTTGCAATCTGGCAACTACCAGAGTAATAAGCAGCTTCAGAGAAGAGATTTTATATCCTTCCCAAAGAGCCTATTCCAGAGTTTCACATGCATAGCTTGAAGTCACATCTGAGATAAAGATAAAAGCAGCTCTTAGGATAGTTAACTTAGAATTTTCCAGATTTTGGAAAAGCATTCAGCAAATATCATTGATGACACTGAAAATCACTTTACTTGTTTTTTTTTTAATCAAGCAATACTAATATTTCAAAAAGTGTTCATTTAAAATATATTAGTTGACAGAAAAAAAGAAAGAAAGAAAAGCAGCTCATGTATTCTGTAGGGAAGCAGGAAGCAATGTCTGGCCTGGGCCATAATGAGACAGTTACAAACTTACAGGGACCCTCACACTCTGAGACATTTTCTCAGGAGAATTTTCTCACACATAACATTTTAAAATCTCTTTTTCCACTCAAATAATTCCTTTGATTGTCAAGACTCTTCAAAATTATGGCAGAATTTATAGAAGCCATTTCAAATGTGTATTTCCCTTTTTCTTGTTTCCTTTCAGATATGAGAAGATATTCTCTTCCTTATTTCTCACAGCTAGCCACAGATACAAAACTAAAACCCACACTCCCTTCAGCTATCCACAGACTAATTTTCTGAGGTGATATCCTGAGGACATATATATAATTAAAATACTAGTGAAAATTATCTGTAAAATACAATTATCGAATAAGATAATCTGGTCACTCTGAAGTGATTTCTCTATCTGGTCACTCCCAAATGAGACAAACATTTTCCTTAGGTGATCAAAACACACATGGAGTATTTAAAAAAAAAAACGGTATAGTGTGAAAATATTCAAAGTGTTTATTGTGATGGTTATTATAAAAATTTCTTTTGATACTGTTCTTAGAATTCTGTTGGTAAGCAGATAGCACGACATCAGACATAAAGGAATAATAATAAAAAGAACAATAGCCTAAAAATGATAATAATATTGCTAACATATATTCAATTCTTTTATATGCCAATCACTTATTCCTTAATACTTGAGAGATAGACACTGAAATAATCACCATTTACAGATGGTGAAATGGAGATAAAGAGGTTAATCGACATCCTGCAAGTAACTCTGGAAGTGGCAGAGCTGGGATTGATATCCAGGAGGCCTAGTTATTGGACTCTGCACTAACCACTGAAAAACTACCTTTTGTGACAATGCCGTGCATTAAATTTATCAGCTCAGCACAGCATTGAGAGAGGCTATGTGTCTCCAATATTCACTTCAGGACATTCTTCACTAGAACAAGCTTCTAAGGAAAGCCTAACTTCTGCCACTTCCAGAAGCAGTCCAATGCCTCAAGTTAATCAGATTCAGGATCGCCTCTTCTAAAGTCCACTTATACCCTGCTATACTTCACAAGAAGTTTAAACCTTAATTAATTAGATAAAAGAATAGTGTAACTCAAAGTGCTCCTGAGAATTCTACTTTTAAAAAACTGAAAAATGTAAGCCTATTATTACCACTATCAGTCTGCTTAAGCTTCAGTGAGCTGGAAAAAAAACAAAACAAAACAAAACAAAACAAAAAAACTTAGCAGGAAGAGAAAGGAGTAGAGTACTCAGCAGGACTGAAGTTTAGGGATTTTGGGATTGCACAGTTGTGTAGGCTTAGTCCTGCCTGCAGCCCAGTTGTGTTTGGATAATACAGTAGGGTGATTAGAGGTTTAGGAGTCTTTTTCCCTTCCCACATGTGGAAATCTGGCCAGTAGCACACAGGAGCTTGATCCAGCAGTGGCCCGATAACTCAAGCCATCCCTCCCACAAGTGTAAAATGGACCCACAGCACAGTCACACCAACTGTACAGAGAAAACGGTTGATCCAGAACAACGACTCCATAAAGGTCCTCAAAGTCAAAAAGAGAGACCGCAGTTCTCACAGTTCCTATGAAAACATCTGGACGTGACAGCTACACAGGCAAATAGGTTAAAAGAAGAAAATCATAAATAGCTAAAGATGTCTGCAGTGTTAACCTAAGAAAACAGAGAGAGGAAAATGGATCAATGTGTGGAAGAGCATTGGTGAATTTAAAGCTCAATTAAAAAGCAAAGAAGAATTCCTACAATTAGGAAAGGAATGTACTTTATGATTTCAATATTCATAATTAATTTCTCCTTCTTTCTCTTTCTCTTCTAGTCTTATTTCTACTACAATCTACTCCTGTTACAATATTTTAGTTTAAAACATGTATAGTATATATACCAATATTTAAACCATGCAGGCACACACAAACACACACACACACACACACACACACACACACACACACACACACACACATCTAAACACATTGTACCAAGAAAAATTCCAAACCAGAATGACTTCAGAATGGAGTTGTTTAGGATCAGATTTTGACTTCACTGTCTATTAATTACATAGTAGCAAAGAAAAAAATGCCTGACCTTTTTGGACTAAAGAATATATAAATGATGAGGATAAGAAATTTATATACATATGTGAAATGTAATATGTATTATATTTTGCTGAAAATTATTGTTTTAATAATTACGCTTTTTGAAACTGTTTTTATCAAAATTGTCAGTACAGCATGGAAGCAGCACATGACTGAAATCTGATTACTTTGACTCTGAGATTTCTGGTATGCATTAGAAAAATCATAGAAAGATGAAATCCTGTCATTTGCAACAAGATAGATTAACCTGTAGGACACAATGTTAAGGAAAATAAATCAGACACAAATGCAAAGTGATGCCACTCATATATAGAATTTTTTTTAAAGTTTATGACGAAGTGAAAAATGAAATAATTGTTGTTAGAGGCTGGAGACAGAGAACATGGAGACAAATTGGTCAGCACTTTCAGGAGGATGGAAGGAGAGCACTGGAGGATGGTTATAGTCAGCAGTAACATTATATATTCCACAGATAATCAGAAGAGAGGGTTCTGAGTATTCTCATCACGAAAAAGGTAAGTGTAAGAGATAATAAAGATGCTAAGTACTCTGATCTGATTATCACATATCATATACATGTATCAAAATCAGCCCATTATGCCCCATGAAAATGTACAATAACTATGTGTCAGTAAAAACAATTGCCAGTCAGTTGGACACGGCCATTTATCTGTAGCCACTTTTTGAAATACAAATGTTTATTGACTCAAGGTGCCAAGTCCCTAAGTGCTTAGTCTAACCAGGATACCACACATAAAAAGTAAAACTGAAATCCAGGAGTATTCGGAAGAGGCCAAGTGAGGGGTAGGAAGTAGGGAAGGGTGTAAACTAGCATGAAAAATGCAGGAAACAAGATAATTTAACATTTTTTGTCCAAAGAAAGAATGGTAGAAATGAAAACAGTATGAATGTATGTTAGTATTTGAAGTACTATTAAAAGGACGAAGGTGCACTCCTACACTGCTCTAAGAGAATTTTATGCTAGTGTGTGTGGGGTGGAGGTGCTGGAGACTGAACTCAGGGCCTTGTGCCTGCCAGACAAGTACTCTATTGCTGAACTATATTCTCAGCCCTGCTCTGTTTTTATGAGTCAGTGATATTCAAACTATGTTCTAGAGACAAAAGTGATCCCAAGAACCTTTCATGGAGTTCAATGTCAAATAAGAATTATTGAGTATTGAAAATGTAATTTTCATAACTTTCCTTTGTTTCTTTTATTGATAGACACAAACCTGAACCAAAGATCTTATGGCATATGATATTGCACCAAATAGAATACAAAACCAGACACAAGAACACAGCTTTCTTGGTCAGGAGTGCTGGGATATATTTCGTTTTAAAATATACACAGTACAGATATTGATATTTACACCAATGTAGACACACACACACACACACACACACACACAGACACACACATCTAAGCACACTGTTCTAAGAAAAATTCCAAATCGAAATGACTCCACAATCAAGTTGTTTGGGATCAAATCTTGGCTTCACTGTCTCTTCTATTAAGACATTTGTGAATCTATTCAAGAGATTTGAAAAAATGCAAACCAGTGTGACTATTTCTATATAACTGGTTGTTTTTCATACAATATTTCCTTTGTATTAATATTGGGTTTATTATTATTAAGTTGCCAATAAATGCAAACTTTGAGATTGTTTTAATTTATGCTGAAGACATAACTTCCATTAAGAAAAACTTCAGTCCACAATTATTTTTAAAAATGAAGTTTCCATTTAAGAGTATTTAAGGAGTCCTGAATCTAAATAAGCAACATCAGTTTTAATCATAACACAGGAAATTTTGAAAACAGAAATGTCAAATAATTTGAACAATTCAAGAGTAAATTGGTTTGTTTTAAAACAAATAATCTTTAGAAAATTAGCAAATACAGCAACAGTGAACCGGTATAGAAAGAGATGGTCTCTGATTTTTTTTTTTTTTTCTTTTTCCTTTTTATCGGTACCGAGGATCGAACTCACGACTGCCTGCTTGCAATGCAGGCGTTTATGCCGCTGAGCTAAATCCCCAGCCCCCGATTTTTTTTTAATTAACTCAAAAATTGGGCAACTTCATTGTGAAAGGACTTGAAAAAGAGGGAGGTCTTATCAAAAGTACTGTACTTGAGGGTATGGTGTGAAAGTTAGCAGATAGGCATGTGGTTTGGGGTAGAAGTTTTGGGGTGAAGCAGAAGGTGAGAATCCCACTGCAACATAATAGCACATTTTGAAGTACCGTGTTAGAGGTAGGCACTGCATGGAGAAGATTCTGAGGGTAATAAACCAAAGTCATCAAGGTTTTATAATGCAATCAACCTCTTCTTGGAAGAAAGATATTGTCCATTATGGCTTTGAGTACTCCAGAAAGTAATAGTTAAGACCTTTGAAAAAAACTGGTGGTGCAAACTACTGCTTTTGACTATTTTACAACTGACTGCCTTTTAAACTCTATTCCCTGTCACAGTTCTTATTATTGATATCCCTCAAATTATACATTCGTCTTCCATTTAAGCTTAAACATAACACAAAAGATAATTTTAAAATGGTGGGATATCGTCACAGAACAGGAAATGCAAATGACAGTATGCATCTAAACGGACTGACAAGGTAGCTCAGTGGTAGAATATGGGCTTAGGTGCTGTGGTTGATCACTGAATTACAAAACACCTCAAAATAATTTTTAAAAAATCCAAAACACAGTAAAAATCAAATAAAATGCAAAGTAGTAAATTTAAAAATAGTAGTTTTCCAAGGAAGCTAACATGTTTGGAAATGAAGAAATTAAAGCCTGTCAAACCTAAAGCACTCTTTTATCTTTGGCACATAAATTCCAGCTCTCAAATTATCTTAAAAAAATGCTCCTAGTAAATGATCAAGAGGTTAGGTGTAGTGGCTCACACCTGTAATCCTAGCACTTGGGAGGCTGAACCAAGAGGATCGTTGTAAGTTTGAGACCAGATGGGGCTACAAAGTTCAAGGACAGTCTGAATCACGTAGTGAGACCCTGTCTCAAAATCAGAAAAAGAAAAAGGGTCAAGGGCTTCCCTCTGATTCAATGCATACTGATGACAATATACTCTGAGCACAAAGTAATAATTATAAGCTAACTCTACAGAAAAATTAAGAGTCTTTCAAGGTCTTTCAAGGTCGATTGTTTTGATCTTCCAATATGCATCATCCATTTATTCATAGATTCCCAGTAGAGGTGTCTTCAGAGTGAGTACTGGTCCTTCTCAATGCGTGAGGCCTATGCATGTCCAGTGGGAGGGGTTTCATGTCTTTCACCCATCCTTTGCTTCTTGGAATAGGGTGACGCTGGCATTTCTAGAATGCTTATAGAGAAAACAGATACTTTTCTTATGAAATAAGCAAATGGTTGCTGTGAATTGGCCTGAGCTGAACGGTGACTGGCAACAGAACAAGGCAGAGGTCAAAACACTGCAAGGATGGCGGCTCCCTTCAGGTTTAGACTTAACAACCTCTGCTGGTCCATTCGGCAGGCCCTGGATTTCTCACTGGAAAGAATTGTAAGTTCACATCTCCAAAAACTTTGACTTTTCTTTTGAGGGGCTCTGGGAGGGTATCTGAAATCGAACTCAGGACTTACTGCTTGCCAGACAGGCATTGTACTGCTGAGCCACATCCCCCGGCCCCTGACTTTTCTTAAAATGACTACTAATGAATTTTGAATTCTTCATTAAGATATTTGTAAAATGTTGTTTTAAAAAAATCTTATCTGAAGAGAAAATTGTTTCTCATTTGTCACTGCAAAAATACTGTGAACCAGGGCAGATATTTTCTATTTGGTTTATCTGTAAGTTAAAATTATATTATTTTTCACTTTAACACTCTCAAATGGCTTGATGAAAAATTTTTCTTTTAAAAATTTTTACTGCAAAGTAAAAGTAGAACTGATTTCTTTCCTGATTATTCTAAAGAACCACGAGAAAACTATGACACTTCTTATAGACTTTGAAAGGGACCTGAATTATCATAATTTTTCCAAAAACCAGATTAAGAACAGAAATTAATTTTTTCTAATTCTGTCGTGTGTGTGTGTGTGTGTGTGTGTGTGTGTGTGTGTGTGTGCATTTAGTATTTCAGGTCACAGTTCACAAAGAAAAATGTTGCTCATGTAGTAAAGACTGGAAGGTCAGGATAAATAGTTATATCATTTTTTCAAGGAATTAAATAAATTATTTGTTTTGTTTCTTCCATGAGTACAATTATTCATAGAGCACATTGCCTTGCTTTATTCCCTAAAGAGGGAAGTATAAGTATATAAGAAAGTAACATAATAAACTAACACTCAAACAGTAATTTACCATTCTATCAAAATATCCATGAGTATCAGTCTATCAGTGCAAAACAGGCTAAAATATTCCAATAATAGCTGGTTCAAAGAATTATAAGGGTTAATTAATTTATTTTATTTTTAATTCAACAAAGACATGTACAGAAGCTACTCTGTAATGTCAGACACTAGATATAGAAAGGCAAATAGAAATCTCTCCCTCAGAAAAGTTTACAGTTAAAAGAAACTAAAAGGTGAATAGGTACGGTCATTGCAAACGAGACTGCAGGAGCACATGAGGTGCCCGTGTGTTGTGTTCAGCATGTCTCTTGCCTGGAAAATGAAAGCGAGACAGAAGAGGAACCTTCTATTTCACAGGCTTGGATACAGCTGAAAGCATTATGGAAGAGATGCTATCAGCACATGTTTACCTGAGGTATGTGGTAACGAGGAACCTGAAAGTTGTGTCCATTCAGGAAAACAGCAGGGATGTTAAGAGATGAACAGTGATTCTGAAAGGTAACTAAAGACTTGCAGTGCAGGTAGAGTACTCAGAAGGACAATTAGCAAAAAACTTGACTTCTATAAACTTCTTGTATTTCCATCTGGGTGGAAATTAAGGGGAAAAACAAAGCAAAAGTTCTTTCATAATGTTTGGCAACTTCTGCTTCCGGATTCAGTCAAAACCGAGAATCAGCAAGAGAGTAACAAATGAAAACATACTTCATAATTGATATTTCCCCCACAAAGCTTAATTCAGGCATGTTTGGAATTTCAGGTAACTGTTTACAATTTATTTATGTTTATTTAAAGGGTTTATTCTTGACATATTTTAGCTTGTGGAGAAATAAATTTCTAACACTATTCAATAAGGGGAAAAAGCTATTTTCTTCATGAACATTTTATCTGTTAGTAAATTTAGAAAAACTTAATTTTCTAAAATTGTCAACATTTTTATTAGTAAAAACATAGTTTTCTTTGCTTTAGTAACTGTTTTAAATTACAATGTAAACTTTGCTTTATTAGAAAAAGATAAACTAATTAAGATACATCATTAATTAAGATACACATTAATTATGTATATACACATGTTTTTTAATCCTGCCCTACCATGGAGTTTAAGTGTCCCATAAACATAAAAGAATGGATCCTCTGTTTTAAGGGAAACTGGTCTACTCTAATAAAGTACACTTCTCTAATGCTCCTTGCTATTACTCCCAGATAGAATCTGCCTAGTTTAATAAATTCTAGTCACAGGATGTGGCTGCTTCCATTTTCATCTCCATGTGGCAGAAAATAACCAGCTTGTCAAAGCTCTTGCCTCCCTACCTTCTAGCAGCTGTTCTTTCCTGTGTACCGTCCCCCTAATCCCAGCTTTAGCCCGTGCATTTCTTGTAAATAAAACAGGATAAAAAATTCCTCAGAGCACTTGGAGCCATACATGACAAAGTAACTCTATTATATGCAACAGAGCTCACCAGACTAATTTTTGGTCTGGTGATGATTGGTCCACCTTAGTAGCCGGTAGACAGCAGTCACTGTCTCTGTGCTCTTCTCCTGAAGGCAGCATCAACAGGGGTTTGGGAGAATGGCATAGGAGGAGAGGAAGAAAAGGAAGCAGCAATATCTGCTAATTTAAAAAATGAGGCTAATGGATTCATATTTCCATACTTGCAGGATGAATGTACACATATCTCTGGAATGACTGTTTTCACTCTGAATCTCTTAATGTTTACCCTAGCAAATCTCATCAAAAACAGCTGCCTTGCCCAACTCCAAGGGTCTCGGGGAAGAAACAAGACATGATAAATACCTACCATTTTCAGTGGGTGTTAATTATTTCTGAGTAGTGATCAAAATCTCATCATTGGTAGGTATAGCTGAGAAATACGCACACAATTCTTCCATGAAAAAAGTTATGCCTCTAAATAGTGAATATATGTTATACTGTTTATTTCAGGTTTTTAAAAATGATACCTTCTGGTGAAGTCGCTAATAGCTAACCAAGTATGTCAGAATAGCATCTTGTCACCACAGGACACTCCAAGGAAATTATTTCACATAAACCAGTATTAGTTCTTGGTGATAGTGATGAGAAAAGCTGATTTGGCCTTGAGGAAATTTGGCAATAACTGGAGATGCTTTGGCTGTCACGGGGGGGGGGGGGCCCACTGCCTCTTGGGTGCCGAGGCCAGAGATGTGGCCAGCACTTCATCCTCCCCAATTTGCTCGCTGAAACACCAAGAGAGTCAAGGTTGAGAAATTATGTAGCCTATATCTCATTTAAAAAGAAATTTAGGCTTTAAAAACTCAACTAATTTAACTCAGTAACACAAAGCAGACACCTAAGTACAATGAAATAAATTAATGATAGAATTAGGATTCAAAATTTGTCCCTAAATGCTTAATGCACCATTCATTTCATTGTATCAGGCATGTGGATAAATACTTCATGAGATACTGGAGAAATTCTGGACTAAGTTCCTTCATTTTTAGTAAAATAAAAGACAAGTCTTTAAACATTTTTGAACTTCAGTGTTCTCATTTGTAAAACAGAAGAGTTGCAATAGATGTTTTCTAAATTCTGTTTTTGTTCCTCTAAAATTGTGTTATTTTATAAATAATGATACTTTCTTTGCACAGTAATTTTCAAATTCCTTTTCTTTCTTTTTAAATTTTCTTTACAGAAATCCTAACTCAGGGCAAGAAATATTATGGCTAACTCCAAAATACTGGGTTGTGAATAGTATTTGATTCTCACTAAATTGTAAAGACTTTGTATTTAAAAATAAAATGACATTTGTGATTATTTAATGGAAAAGCAAACTCTGATTATTTATCCTGTATATAAATTAATTTACTTGTTGTATATCTGTGCAACATAAAGTCTAAAAATAAAAGAAAAATCAATCATATGACTAACAAAGTGGTATTATGAGATAACTGAAATGCTGTGACAAGATTAATCCATTGATGTATTTCCTGAGATAAAATGTCCTAAAGTATTTTATGGATCTGTAAGTAATTCTTCATAATGTTACCATGAAAATAATTCATGAATATTTAATTATTTTCATTTTAATACTCATTCTATCCTATGAAAAATTTAAATTGTATTTTTGTTAAAATATATTAATGTGAATTTTGAGAAATTTTGCACACTTTTCCCATATTGCATAATATATTATTCTCATAATAGGGAAGCAAGATTAAGATGAAGAAAAGATCAGTTAAAAGAACCAAAATAGTTGCTTGCTATGTGCTGCATTCTGTCAATTAAATAGTTCAGCAGGTTAATTGTAAAATAGAAAAGATGCACAGTTGTCCTCTCTTTGATTAAAGCAGAACTAGTACAGGTATCAACTCAAGGAAAGTTCTACACAAGGAATATAAACATTAGGTACTGCAAACATGTGCCAAAAAAGAAAGATCAAGAGATGGGAGGAAAGGGGAGAGAGGGAAAGAGAAGGGTATGAAAAAGGAATTAAGATATGAAAATGTGTTATGTATGTTATGTATATATAGCAGCTTCCCACAAGGAATGTAAACATTGTGTACTATACACATGCACTAAGAAAGCAAAATTCTTTAAAACATGGAAAAAAGCTAGTACTTGTCATAAAATACTAGTATGCCACATGATCACTAAATTAAAATCACTTTTCATAATAAAACAAGAAAGTAAAATATTAGCTACTGCTTTGTCAGTTCGATCTACTACCCATATTTATTTCAATCGGGAGATTAAACTATCATTTTATTTATTTGCACAAAAAATTTTAGTCTGATCCATGTGCCGCAAATATTGTTAATCTCTGGATATTTTAGTAGCATTTTGATGGACCTTTAATCAATGAACACTATAAAGGAACACATTTGTGGCCTTAACACTTTTTAGGGCACCACTTAATGTTCTTTAATAAGGAATTTAAAATATATTTAACTTAAAAACCATTGAAATTTCCATAAATCATTGTGCATTGAAAGAGAAGATACTAAAGTCATATCAATTTCATTAATAAATATGAAGCCTGTATAGTTGTGAGAGGATTATTAGAAAGGCCAGAGGAAGAATATATGTTCTTTTCTATCAAATCCAGATGTTGAGTTCATAAAACAGAGGCCTAGAGTAAAAGGCAAGTTAGGATTCCTGGTATCCTTTGGCAGTATAACTTCTGAGAAAAGTAGGGACAAAACGTATCTTTAAGCAAAATATGCTTTACTTTTTTCTTTAAAGCATAATATTTTGTATTACATATGGAATAGAATAATGAGTGAATTAAAATAAAAGGTGCAGAATATTTTCACACAAACATCTTCATGAATATTTTGCCCTGAAATATAAAGATACCTCTTTAGCAAAAAGGGCCACGAAAGGCATTTTCTTTCCTTTACCAACGAAACATAAGACAGAGTCAGTGTTGTACCAAATCATAGCTTTATGAGTTGTGTTTCCCACCCGTGCTTTGGTCAGTTGCTGTTTTGCAGACGCTCACATAATAGATTAATTCCAAAATAGGATTCCACATTGACCATGATGGAACTTTCCAGATTTCTGTATACTGATTTATAGAGTAATATGTGAACAATTTCTTATTTCTTAAATTAAGATTTCAACTTTTAGCCCAACTCTTTAAAGTCAAAAACCAAATGAAAAACTAATTGTATTAGTAATAGTGGTTTCTGCACTCTGTGGTTTTCCAAATGCTTAAATAATTTAACAATCCCTTATTTTATTCCTTTTCTTTACAATTCATGAAGTGTTGTCACATTCATGTTCTAGAATTCTCCTAGTTTATAACTATAAGTATTAAAATTTAATTCCAGAGGCTGCATTTTATTGGAGATAATAATTCACTTGCGATTCTTTGCGCATAATGCATTTTTTCTCTTGAAAATGGATTAATATAGATGGGACAATACAAATAGTTTAATTGATATTGATAGAAAATGTCTGTATTTTTACTGTGCTCCTGAAAAACAGAGAATGTGACAAAACTGGCCCAATCTTACATTTGACAACTGACAGTATTTTCATTATTTCTATTTCCCCTGTCTTTGAAGTCCTCCTTATGTTGTATCTGACTAGTTCCTCTTCCGGAGTTTTGAGATTCCACTGGCCTTTGATCTTTCCCTCACCATTCCCAACCATTCTTCCATCCAGGCTTCTGCCAGCCCTCACTATAGCGCTACACCAGTCTATTCTTTGAAAGGGAAAATCTTCTATTTCAAAGGCATTGGTGATTTTTCTCTTGTAGGTCAACCTGAAGGTGTCTTTCATCTTCAGTGTGAGAACCTCTCTTGATCCACTGGGTGGATTGTGGGGTCCATCTGTTCCTCAGTTACCTTTCCACAAGGGGCCACCACAGCTCTTCACATTTAAAGAAAAGCCATTTTGTTTTTATTTCAATGGGATGCTGTTTCCTTCTTTAAATTTTATCCTTCAAACTTCCAGTAGGGAAAAATAATGTTTATTCATATAACTGAGCTAACACATCTTAAAGTAGATTGATTGGGTGTAGCAAGCTTTCATCTTCCTACTATTTGCACTAGATTTTGCTATGTTACAACAAACTATGCTAATTCACAGTTGGTAGTGCCTTTGTGCATGATTTTCTATTGCTCACACACTAATAAACTATTTGCACAAGGTTGACATTGATATGCTCTCTGTCTCCCAGTCTCCCTTTCCTTCATATTCATTCATTCTTTCACAATTCACTCATGAAGCAGATATGCTTAAATTGTTCCATATGAAAATTAAACAGTGTCAGGAGGAGAAAACTCCCTGAAATTGGTCTGTACTAAACCTTTTCAAAATAATTTCACCATTAAGATCATGGCAAACAACCAGAAGATCTGATGTGCCCATTTTAACACAAGAAAAATGCCATAATACAAAAGAAATATGAACAATATTTAGATTACTTATTATTTGGATTTAAGTATACATCTGCTTTCTTTATTGAATTAAAGACCATGGAACTGGGGAGTGTAGCTCAGTGGTACAGCCCTTGTCTAGAATTTGACATTGCATTCCATCCACAGTGCTGCATTAATTCATTAACTAATTATATGTAAAACGAATAACCAAAAGTCATCTATACATTTAATCAGTAATCCTAAGGACTGGGAACAAAATGTAGAAACAATTCTAATTCTAGCACAGCGTGCTAGAATACAAGGAATACAAAAGACATTCACTGTCACTTTCTTTTCCTGGTTTACTCTTCCTTAATTTAATATTATAACAAGAAAAATTAAATATATTTAATATTATATATATAAATATATATAATATTAAATATATTTAATATTATAATAAATATATATTTAATATTATATATAAATATATAATATTAAATATATTTAATATTATAATAAATATATATTTAATATTATAACAAGAAAAATTAAATATATTCTTCTAGGATATGATAAGCAGTAATGTTTATAAATATCTGCTAACAGAAATGAGTAAGTTTACTTATATGGAAGGTAACTATAAACTACATTTCAAACAAGTTGTAAACTTAAATGGTATAACATTTATAAAATGTTAAGAATAATGTCTGACTCATGGTAAGTACAATTTTTTAATGAGCTAACTAATTTTCTTATTATCTAATCACTAGTTAGTGCAAAAACAAATTATTCAAAACAAAAAAGAATTTTTAATAAAACTTGCTAATACTGAACTCAAAATAATATATATACTTATCCATCCTCATAAATTATTTATCCACTAAAAGACTTATACCCAGTTATATACTGTGCATTTATTAAGAATATTAATTCTACCTAATATCAGCCAAATTGATAATTGATTAGTTTACAGATTTCTCAAATAAATGGAGTTAAATTTGATTTAGAAATGTTTTTTTTTTATGTAAACAAAAACTCACAAGAAATCTCCAGCTTGTCAAGTGCTGGTTTAACACAAACACTGTTCATTATTTTGTCAATATACATCAAAACAATATGTATGCCACTAAGTAACTCCACAGAACGTTATCTATTCGAGACATTTTAACTAAACTTCTAATTCATTAGTGTCCGTTATAGCTTGTACCCCCAAAGCCTCACGGATGCCCCTCAAAGCCTTATGGAGTTGTAGGTGGGGTTCTTTACAGGTGTCTGGCTCTAGAAAGTGTGATGCTGAGATTGTTTCATGGCTCAAAGCCAGGATTAAGGGGTGGGGTGCTGCCTACCCTAAATAGCCTAGATAAAATATAAGGGATAGAAAGATCTGGAGTCATCTCTTGCTTGCTTTGCTTCCTTCTGCTTGCCTTGAACTGTTTCTCCTCTGTGATGCCTGTCTGTCTTGCCACCCTATTTTAAACCCAGATGATTGTGGACTGAAACCTCTATAAAATGTGAGCTAAGTAAATCTTTTCACCTGTAACTTGTGAGTACTGGGCATTTTGTGTCAGCAATGGGAAAAGTAACTAAGACAATTTCTCAGTATATTTTACAAGGTCTATTAAAATAAATTATGTAAAGTTATGACTTGCTTGTTTTTAAGTAAGTAAGATAGTGATATACTAATGCAAGATAATTCTTCTGATTATTATTACAAATTCCTTTGTAATTACTTACCTGACAATATCAGAGGTAAGTAAGTATATTTTCCAAGTGTTAAAATGCTCATGATTACTGTTCAACCTTTCAAGATACATATATAGGAATTCTTATGTGGAATTCACCATAGTCTCACTATATGGCACCAGTGTACTACACTCTTATGCTCATCAACTTTTTCAACAACCAATGAAAATATTTACTGTCTTTCCTCACTGCCTATACCTTCTCATTTTGTTTTCCCAGCTCCTCCTCCAACCCCCTTAAATATTAGATATTTAGATATCAGAATTAGATCCTTTTTCTTCTAGATCTAAATTTTGTTACTTTGTCTCATTTAGTCCCTCAGCTTTAAATTCCATTGCCACAAGCGCGCCAAACTTTATGTCTTCAGGTGAAGCCACACTTATCCCTAATTAGTTTCTTGATATCTCTGCTTGAATGACTAATGAGAATTCAACTGTTAATGATGGACAAAGCAGAATCTTTGGTTGCTTACCCTGAACTTAGCTCTTTCTCACTCCAATAGTTTGTGGAGGAATTCATTCTTGGTTATGTATTCGTCCTGTTCATGCAGCAATTTTTCTTGTTTCTGCATAAATCTCTTTTTCCACCTCCACTTCCAACACTTAACTAGATTGTTACCACTTTTCTCGCTTCCACAGATTCATCTGGCTCCAGACATTGATTTACACCAACTCTCTTCCCTTTGAGCAGTAAAATTGTCCAATATGGAAACAAGATTATGTGATTATCTTCTTTAAAATTCCAACAGGGCGCAGTAGCCCACATGTGACTGAACAGGAGGCCTGCAAATTCTATCCCACTCTGAGAAATTTACCAACATAGCAAGGTCCTGTTTTGAAAATGGTAAGTGCTGGAGAGCCAGCTCTGTGCTGAGGCTCTGGGTTCAATTGCCTGTACAGAGAAACAGAGAGGGACAGAGAGAGAGGAGTAAGAGTAAAGACAAGAGAAAGAAACAGACAAACAGAGGAGAGACAGACAGACAGACAGGCAGACAGAGACTCTGAATGACTTCATCTCATTACACTAGTATAAAATCCAGGTTTTGTCCATTTCTCACAAAGCCCTGTAGATGTATATCCTGTTGATCTTTCTAGCCTCTTACAAATTCAGTCTTTACATCCCATGCCACAGGTGGCTGACCTTCCTGTACCTGTGGCCACCAATTTGTTTTTTTCATCACCAGGCCATTGCATCTGCTAGTATTTCTTCATATGAATCTTTTCGCTTCTGCCAGGAAATCAGTGACTCAGGAGCACTCAGTGATTACTTTGCTTAGAGAAGCATTCATCTTAAATCTCGCCTGTCTCTTATCATACCACCCTGTTTAATTTTCTTTACAACATTTACCATTATCTGAGGTTACCTCAATTACTCATTTGCTATCTCTCCTTGCTATGATTAAATTTCACGAAGGTGGATAATTGTCTGTTTTGTCGTTGTCCCAGCATTTAGAAAAGCTCCTGGCCCATAGTAAGGGCTTCATCAACAACTTTTAAGTCAGTAAATAAATCTACTCAGTGAATATTTCTTGTCATTATTGACATTTTACATCTGAGGTAACAGGGTTTGCAAAGTAATATCCTCACCGTTTAATAACTCTGAATGGAAGCTAGATGAGATTTCAAGCACTGACTTCTTAAGTATTTTCAAAGTAGAGCTTCTGAGTCCAACATTGCTATCAGCGTCTCAGTGACTTTCAGCAGCTCCTGGCCCTTTTCTTTTGCCTATCTGCCTCCATCATATCATGTCGTCACACATGTAAACTCTTAATTTATCCTGTTCTCACTTGTTTTTCCAGTCATTATATATTCTGATCATAGTTAAAGTATCAATAAGTAAGTCCAGAACATAAATACATGGTTCATCAAAAAGCAGATATATTTAGAGCTTATTAGGGATAAGTCAAAATCAGATTTTAGAACCCAAAAGCGTATTTGGAAATCTAAATCTAAATAGGGTATTTATCCTCACTTATCTGACTGGCAGTCCATATTCATTATATTAAGCAAACAATCAAGATACGGTATTATTTTTTTTCCCTTCCCTGGCATAATAGCCAACATTTCTCTGGATAGAAAAGTGTAAGAAGGCTCAGACTGATTCATTTATGTGCCTCTTGGATGCCTACGAAAAGATTATCTGTGGTTTATACTTCCCGGAGCAAGGGGAGAACCTCAGTGTTGTCCATGACCAAAATGTTTAACAAAGGTCAAATTACTTCCCTTGTACTGCAAAACAAAAGACTTTGATACCTTGGTGCATTATTCAGTGGCTTTCATGGAACATAATACCAAAAGACTATTAGATGTGGTGCGGAGAATCCATTCTTCCCATAGTATCCTTCACCTCAAGACAGACTCAGTCCCGTATTCTGTTAGCCTCCTTTTCAAGAAAATTATTGCCAAATCACTTCATTATTTGTGGGCATCAGCACTCATGGTAAAGACAAACGAATTAAATGTCTCATTTTGTTTCTTATAAAAGTCAGTCTCTAATGAAGTAGGCCAAACATGGTGGTGGCTCAGGGCACTGTGATTCAGGTAAGGAAGGAGCTACGGTCAGGTGGGTGGGGCTTCCATTCATATTTCACTCTCAGGACGCTGAGAAACTATTCACTGCCCTTCTGTTGCTCACCCTCATAGTCACATCTGTAACTACCTGAATGTCAAGCTGAACACTAACACATGTGGATCAACTCAGTGGAAAAACAACAGACTTAGAATCAAAAACACCCTGGTTAAAATGCCAGCTCTCATCTCATCCAAGCCCAAACTAGTTATTAGCTGGTGACTAGAAAACTATCTTTAAAGACCACCAAAAGAGTCAAGAATTTCTCTATGTGATATGTACAAATGTCTTAACTTTTCTCTCCAAATAAATGTTTTATTTTCAGAATAAACTGCAAAACAAGCTAACTAAACAGATTATTTTCCCTTTTCCTATCTCTCACCCATAGGTTTTAGTTTATAATAATCTACATAACTCAGTAGTAGCACCAAAACTTTTGTCACTGAAAAGGCTTTATACAGAAAATCTTGAACTCAGGCCTGGATCTGTAGGCAGCCTTAATGAGAGTAGACTTTTTACTTAGTATATTACAGGAAGATTTTAAAGCAGTAGTTTTTTTTAAAAACTCATAAAATATTATAAACATTAATAATTACCTGAAAATGGTGCATTATTATTTTGAAGAGGAAGCTTTATGATGCTGATGGGGATTGAGAAAGATTTAAGATCTTGTTTCAAAGTAAATACTACCACAAACAGATTACAGACTTCTTAAAGATCAACTTGAGATATGTATCCCAAAACACAGTACAGGTAAACCACTCAGCATATAGTTATCCATTAGGTGAATTAAAGTATTGGGTAGCTTTAGTTGACTTAACCAAGAGTAATCTGTGAAACTTCCTGGAATTTCTCAAATTGTGTATAGTAATAAAAGTTTGCTTGGGAACAAATCAAGATATGTAATTTTACACATAATGTGATCAAAAAAGAGAGAGAAAAATGAAAAAATACTCTACAAAATTTCTTTTCTTTGCTGAAATATTTCCAAATTTTCTATATGATAGAATAATTCATTGAATAATTCTTCTAAATAACCTTGAATAATCCATCTAAATAACAACAAAAGGATGAAATTAAATTTTACATGTGAATCATTAAATGCTCTCTACAAACAGGGTTTGCTTATATTTGCAGTCCAACCATTCAATCAACAAAAAGGTTTCAAGGACCGGTAGACACTGGTTAATAAGCAGAAAACTAGGCTACACTACATGAGAGCACCAGCTACTGTGAGAACAAAGCAGAGCCCTCCACGGGTTCTTCACAGGGCCACCACAGCAGCACAAAACTCTCGGGGTGTGAAAGGTGTGGAGGAGCAGGGGATGGAGTGGGTGTGGAGGGGAGAGAGATGTGACGTTGATCTCAGTTTCAAAAAGTAGTTGTAATCTACTCAACTGAAAAAGAAAAGGAAAATGCAGAAAAGAAGAAAAAACTGCCTCGCCAACAGTTTGGATCAGGAAAATACTAAATTTTTAGGAAAATATAAAGTACACCAACAGTATACAGTGTATGTTACAAAGTGGTTACAGGAAAAGATGGAGAAATTTAGAGACACAGAACTGTATGTGCAGTGCTAATCGTTTTTATTTTGACTAATGCAAGTAAGGTGAACCGACGTCCCTCCCACCATTTTACCCTTGATAGCATCTTAAACTTTTATACTGATCTTTCTCTCTACTCTTTGCTCCACTAATAAATAAGGTGGTACAGGGTACATAAGCTAATTAGAACACTATAC
Source organism: Cavia porcellus (assembly GCF_034190915.1). Taxonomy (NCBI): domain Eukaryota; kingdom Metazoa; phylum Chordata; class Mammalia; order Rodentia; family Caviidae; genus Cavia; species Cavia porcellus. The sequence goes on from NW_026947512.1 coordinate 25,461,062, forward strand.
AAATGCATATACATAAGAGAATTGCACATAATAATTCTAGATTATTGAGTCGCCCAACAAGTGTCTCTAAAATCCCTTTTGGCTACTTAAGAAATAATCAGAACTCCATCTTCGTATCCCCAAATGAATTCATCTGAAAGAGAGCTTAATTTCAAAAGGAATGTTTACTGATAGAAATATCAATACAACATAAACTTTCAAATGGCTAAAACTGCCCATTATTAGCTTGATGGACATGAAAAATTAAAATATGTTATTTTTATGTAACATTGGGATGCAAAAATAAACAAAAATGAGTAGTATGTGAAAAAATAAACCAGGAATATTTATGGCTAAATAAAAGAACGAAAGACTTTTAAAAATGTAGGTCTTTATTGTTTAACAAGTAAAATTACTCTTAAAAAATCGTGACTGAATTAACATTCCCAAAGGCACAAACTTTAATTAGTATAATTTCATATGCATAAAACTGATCCATCTAATAGTACTGGTTAAGTATAAAATGAAATAAAAATTGGCTAAAAATGAAAAATTAGCAATTATATTTTGTAAGACTATATATTTATACAGTATTTATACTGTATAAGTATCCAAGGAATTGAGCTGGTTTAATGAAGGTTTATTTTCCTACAATTCATGGAAAGTTCATTAAATATTAGTATATTCTAATGAAGTATTTATTTTTGTTAACTAAATAAAAATATCCTTAGTACCAAAATCACAGGCTCAAAATATTCTCTATCCCAGAGGGGATCTTCAAGGGAAGGATATTCAAAGATGAGCTTTGCCTTTTGCAGAGATAATCCTGATAAACACAAATAGGAGTACAGTAAGACCTGAAGGAAAAATAAGACCTAAAGTTCCAGTAAGACATACTAAGAATCCCTAGCTATAAATTTCAGATTAACAACTCATGGTAAGTGATAAATTTACAAACTATTTGCAAGGTAGAATTCACAGTAGCCTAAAACCATCCCCTGAAACAGGGAAAATAAAATTAAAAAGCAATCAAAGATCTATGAGGGTCAGCTCCTCTGCCACAGTCATTAAATATTATTTTATTCTGTCCCAACATCTGTAATGAAGATGTATGGTTTGGAATCAGCATTAAACAGATACACATTGTGATTTCATGTGCTCACGTAAATAAAATACACAACTCTACAAAGTGTCTCATAGTTTTTAAAGTATTTCGCAAACATTGCTTTTAATGCTCACATTTTACAGATAAGAAAACTATTAATTATTTTTGTTACTTGAATTAATATCATCTAAATCATTGAGTTCGATTTCCATAATAGTTAAGTCCAAATGCCGTGGTGTTCCCCAGTGTGGAATGAACCTGGCCATAAGTGGACATATTTAAGATACAGTGACCATACATCATGGCTATATCATCCCTTTGATATTATTAAACATAATTTTTATTTATATAGGTATTTAAGAAAATAAATATTGGAACAAAGTTCCAATATTTATTCCAACATTTCCAACATTTGTTCCAATATTTGTTCTAATATTCCAACAAAGTTTTTAAAAATAAAAATGCAGAAAATGTTTGTGAAAGAAAATGCATAATCTTACTAAGTTTGCTTCACCAACGTTTCATCACTGAATATACATGAGTGCAATATGGAGTCTCCTCCTCTCTTGCCTTCTATCCAGCATTAGAGATCACTATTTTGGAGGACTGATAATTTTCTTCCAATTGCTTAAATTTTAGTGGGAAAAAATGTTTCAAATATATAAATAGTAGTCATTTTAACTTTACTATCACTGCTTTTTGTAATCAGTAACTTTAGCACAAAGACAATCTACGTAGAAGAAATTCAGTGTTCAGTAAAGTAACTCAGTCTAGACACTTGTCTCATGTTTATGAGGAATTGAATGCTTTTACACATAAAAAGATTTAGTATTAGAGACTACACTAATATTTTTTTGGAGATGGGTTGTATGAGAAAACCCTATTAAAAATACTGAAAATCTTGGTGATTATTTTTGTAAATGTGAATCAAATATGTGTACTGTGACTGGATATAGAAAATGTATATTTAATTTGTTAAAATTGACTTGTGCATATTTATGTTTCTCATGAGGGACAAAGTAGAAAGACTGTGTCTTTCTTTATTCTGTCTTGATTTTACCTTTTTTGTGATCCCTGAACACACAACGATCTGTTTGTAATTATAATTACTAAAACTTTTAAAACATATAAACAGAAATCCAGATTAAAAGCTTTGATTTTATTAGAAACTTTCTAAACTAAATCTCAATTAGGGCCACGTAGACACAATCCAATGATTAGTATTAATGTTTACTCTGTACACAGGTGTTATGCAGAAATAGACATCATACCGCATTACAGAATGAACACCCTGCAATGCTTCTGTCCCTTCATTCCCTAAAGTGCCATTTTTACTTATGTAAGAGTCATAGCACTGATCCTCTGGTAACAAACCACTGGAAGGGATCTGGGTGAGGAATTCTGACAAAAATATTTAGACTAAACTGAATTTAAGTTTAAGCTGAAGTTGAATTTCTATTTGAACTTTTTACTGCATAAATAACCTCAAAATCTTATGACTGCAAATACTCCAAAGTCTTGGGTGATGAGAATGTTTCTCAATCTCGCCCTGAGCTGCATACACACATGTTCTGAGCATGAAACTTTGCCTTTATCACTAGTGTTCACTAACAAAATGAGTAAACTTGATTTCACAACCCTGCTCTTCAGGACTGAAGTCCTTCATCACACTACCAGTAAGAAACGATTCCCACACTCTGCAAACTTGGTATATGTCCACTATCTCCCTGGAACCCGCACAAACGACTCCATAGAGAGAATCAGAGACCACGCCAGTGTTTGCGAGGCCTGGCCCTAACTGTTTCTGTTTCTTCCTGCTGCTTGAGTGCCTTCCTCGGTGCTCTGTACTTTTCTTCCTGTACACATTGAATCTTAAAAAATGAAAACTGACCCACAGGGATATTTAGAAACAACATTCTCAAACTGAGTTTTTAAAAGTAAGGAAAATCTTTCCAGACAAAAAGTGAAATAAGGAGATAAAAGAAAAATAGAAAGTAAACACTGTTTTCACCTAGATCCAAAATTAGTTTATCTTTTTTTTTTTTTTTTTTTGCCTTTTTGAGACGAAGTTTCACTGTGCAGTTCAAATTGACCTTGAGCTCACTTTGTAGCCAGGCTGGCCTTGAACTCATAGCAGAGCCTCTTGCCTCAGCCTTCCATGTGCTGGGATGAGGGTGTGTGCCACCACATCTGGCTATTTTATCTAATTTTGCTGAAATTTCTCCTCCACTCCTCACTCTCTCTCACTTTATGTCATGCTAACTTTTGCTCATATTCTCTCTCTGTCTGACTTGTCTCTGTCGCTTCTCCTCTCTGACTCTTTCTCTATCTCTTTCTTATCTATTTCTCTTTCTCAGATTTCTCCTCTACTTCTTTATTGCTATAATCTGCAGTTTTACCAAAAAACTATTATCTATTTAATTCCTGATAAAGAATCAGGTACGGGACATATAAAAGGTCAAGTACACATTTTTCGCTTTCACATAGGTAACACTGGCAGCAAATCCACTGCTTTATATATCATCCTCCTCACCGTTTTGTAATAATCACAGTTTCCAACAGCACTTGAAAAATGCCAAGGAAAACTGGTGAAAAGTATCAGTGGAGATATCTGAAGCAACAGCAACAACAAAACAAAACAACCTCAGAGAGAAGATACGGCTTGCACAGAGCACTCGTGGCCTTGAAGAACTATGGGGGAACTGGATGTGAAAACACCTTCTTCTTGGTCTCTTTTTAATCAGTCGGAAAAAAAATGAAATATTCCTGCCTAACTCCTTCCCAGCTTTCAAGTTATTAGTGCACTGACAAGAAGACTAAAATTTATACTAAAGGCAATGAGGAAGCTAATGCAGTATCACACATGAAAAGAATACAGCCAGCAAGGATGGTGATAGCAATGGAGACAGAGAAAGGGAAAAAAGTTTTGAGAGATTACTGTGTGTATGTGTGTGTGTATAAAAGAGCTTAAGTATATATTAAATGATATATAGTGATATATGCTTATATATATATGTTATATATATATATGATATCAGATTTGTGTCTCCACCATTTTAAGTGCTATTCTGTCATGAAGAAGGATAGACTTCAGGTATTTCCAAGTAAATGAATGCCCCTTGAAAACCTAATTTTCAGTGAAATAATGAGACACATATATTTAAATATTGCATTGTTTCTCTTGTGTGGGAAAACCAAAGGGTAAAGAACCAAACTGCAGTATAGATATTTGGAATTAGGAAGAAAATGTTCAAATGGGAAGGACAATTAAGGGAGTGGGGAAGGAAAAGAAGAGGAGTAAAAAAAAAAAGAATGAAAGAGAAACAAAATTTTATAAGTAAGGTAAATAAATATTTTATAAGGAAGGTAAATAAATATTAAAGGGAAGGAAAGAGAATGGAAAAAGATAATTAAGATGTATTACATAGAGATACAACTTCTCTATGATGAGTGTGATCATCGTGTATGTAAAAAATGTACCAAGAAAATTAATTTTTAAAAAAAGAAGTAAAATTTCAGGGCCATATGCAATGGCGTGTGCCTATAATTTTAACTATTGGGGAGCATAAAGCAGAAATATCACTTGGCTTATGTCAATATAATAAAAAGGTTCAAGAATATAGCTTGGTGGTAGAGCACTCCCAGGCTCAATCATCAGTACCACAAAAAATATTTACAAATAACAGAATTTCAGGAATTGAGAAGCATGTAAATGTTAGTACTTAGTCAGTGAGACAGATTTCACGTTTCTGAGGGGTTAATTTGGAGATGGGCAATTCAGAATATCAACACATAGCAGGTAATGCTGGTCAACCAAGACCAGTGGTGGCAAACCTGTGGCACATGTGTCACATTGGGCTGTTTGTTCAATTGAAAGCCCTAAAAGGTTTACCACCACTGACCAGAGTGATGAAAAACAAATGAACAAACTTGACCAAGGATGGACATTCCTAGCATCCCATCTAAAGGGGAGGTAAATTTGGAGAACCAGCAGATAGGTCAATAATAAAGATGCATAAGAAGATAATAATAAGGTCAGACATACATAGTTTAAATGCATACACTTATATGAAAGTATGTGTATGAACACTATAAAAACATTTATCTTCCTACACTACCTATTTGCCATGAATGAAAAGCTACCAAATAGACTAGAGAAAGTACCTCATTCAAGTTAACTACCCTGTTCCCATGCTTAATTATGTAGAGCTTAAAAGGAAAAAGAAATACAGATTTGTGTCTCTGCCTTATCTTTCCCCTAACCAAATGCATTTCCAATTCAAGCAATAATAAAAATCACAGAAAAGTTTTTAGCAGGAAAATACTTTTTAAAACTCAGTAAGTAATCATGCTCACATCCAAGAATCTTTCAAATTGTATTTAGCACTTAATAGGACAGCTGATCAAAGTCAGTAATAGTTTGCATTGACTCTCTATGATAATCTGTAAAGCATGGATCATGTTGTAACAAGAAATTTTTTAAATGTAGGTGGAAAAATGAGGAATTATCTCCAGGAAATGAGTGCTGTTATGACTCATAATATAACTCATAGCAAACTTTAAATGTAATAATTCGAAATGTTCTTAACCGTTATCCTATTAAAAGGGAGATTTGCCTGTCATTACATCGCCAGAAAAGCCAGAAAATGCGCGCCACCAAAATACACATCATTGTCTCCTAATTATTTGGAAATTTTAGACAAAAGTTTAGTTTTCATTGGGCATAGCTAAGACAAGCAGTGGGAAGGAGAGGAGAGGAGAAAGTTTCGTGTAGAAGTGAATCAATGATTGTTTTTGCCCTGGTAAAATCTTAACTTTGGCTTTGTCCAGACCCTAGTTTTAGAGATTAAATAAAACATCTGAGTGGGCACATAGTCACTTACGCATATCTCTTCTCTATTTGACTCTATTTCTTTATTCTAAAGTATACACTATAAGTTTGTTCCTTTAAAGTTTTCTGAAAACACTATTTAGTTTTCTGAAAACACTATTTTCTGAAAACACTAACCTCATTTTAACACATAAATATAAAACACAGAATTCAATCCATGTATTAAAATATGTATAATTTGAAAAATACACGACTTTCAAAATTATACATCAAATCACAAAATGTCTTCTGGTATGTAAAAAAATGCTAAACAACATTTGCAGATACAAATGATTATATTAGTATATATTTTTTCAAAATTCAAGCGTATATTCAAGAAGACTAGCAATACATTTTAGAAATACGTTTACTATCAATGTTAATGTGAACAATAGAGGTAAATGATCTTTTAAAATAAATCTGTATTATCTATCCACTTACATATAGTATACATTGTTTAGCAAATGAATTTAAATATTTCTAGATTCTACTGTACTTTTGTTTAGATTATGAATTCACGGATTTTTCATATGGTAAAAAATTTACTAGGTTGATTTGAAATTTTAACAGTGATTTGCTTTGTGAGTTATAAAAATTTTAATACTTATTAATTTTAATTTTAAAATTACACCTTTAATGTAAAATCTTTAATGGAAATTTGCTGGTTTATGAAAATACATACATATCATCTTATTAAAAGTATTACTTATAATTTGCTTTTAATTTTGATAGTGATAATTTGATGAAAATTTTTCACATTACAAAAATTCTATACCTATATAGACTTTTAAAAATCCAGCTTTACAATGAAAAAAAAACACCATAGCCAAAAGTTTACACTTACAGAGTATTTTTTCTACTCTCATATATTTCCCAAATATAAACTGACAATGTATCTGTCACACTCGAGAAGTAGTTACCGCCTTGTCGTTCACAGATTTAAAAAAATAATTTTGGAATGCCTACAGAGATTCCATTGTCAATGTCTTTTAAACAATGAAGTAAAACAGGTTTTGTATTCTCCATCATAAAAAAATTAATTTTTTTATTTATTAGTAACATTTAATAATCAACCAAATGTATTTATGACCCAAACTGAAACTATTCAAGAAACATCTACTAAGTATACAAGCATATGCAGATCTCAAACTTGAAGAGGTAGGAGAGCTCAAATCCATTACATTTTTTTCTGTAAAACATAATATTTGCATGAGTCTAAAGAATTTAAATATTTCTGTCTCCTCATGGCTGTGATCTTTACTCATCACCCAGAAGAGCGATGGACACATCAGAAAGTCCAAAGCAAGAGCTCACTAAAACTAGAAGGGAACAAAAACTTGACTGAAAATACATTCTGTGATAAGAATAGACAGAAAGTTAATATTTTATTAAATACTTAAGTATATTTTAACTATTATAGACCTAATATTTAGTGAAATATTTTAATAGTAATCAAAATTGGAGGAAACAAACTGCTGTTCTAAAAAGAGGCAGTGCCGTACATGCAATCAAAGCCATCTTGTGACTTTTAAATAGGATTTACTGTTGTTGTTAAAAGCATAAAAACTAATTTATTTAGCCATTAAGAACTCCTCAGACTTCCTTAAGCCACCCTTCACATCGTTTTGGGGGTGAAGCAACAACGTTGCTTTTGTAATATCCTTAAACAGTTTGTAAACAGAGATACAGACAGTAGCTTTCTTTTAAATTGTGATTTTTCTTTCAATGCATTTTTAAACAGAAACAAGGTATGCTGTCACACAACGACCTTTGTCTCCCTGCACGACACTGACCATTTGCCGACAGCCTCATCACTTTCAGTTACCAACACACGACACAGCACTGATGTCTACTTCAAACCGCTACTATGCCAAAAGAGAAAAAAATAAGGAAAAAGTAATATTCTTGGTCTTACCTGTAACAAATATATTTGTATCCAGGAAAGCAAAGGCAAGGGCCAAAAGTTTAAGCCACAAGTACATGGTCATATCTGGAAATCAGCCGTATCCCTGAGAACCAGCATGCGTCCTCCTAAAAGGCAAAATACTGGTTATCTCTCTGAAGGTTTTTCTCTGCAAAACTAAATCAAAAATAAAATAAATGAATTCATACTCTTCACTGTTGTCTTATCAGAAGGGGAACAATTTCCTCCTCTGCTACCCTAAGAACAAACCACTTGCTAGCTACACAAACTGCTAGGTGGTGATGTCAGATTCGGTTTTACTAACTTCTCCAAAAATACTGTAAAGGAACCTCTTTGCAGGAAGTTTAAAAAAAAGTTTAAATTTACTGCAATAGTATCTTACTTCCTTAATTCAATTAATTACACTGTTAGTAGATTTTTTAAGACTCCTCCCCACAGGAAATGTTTTTAAGCTATCCAAATAATATTTCTTTACAGTATCCACTATGTGTTTTAAACTACATTATCTCTCAATTAAAGATTTTCTTACCTAAGAAATGATAAAACAGATTCAACATGGGTGTAACAAAATGGGAATTGGCAAAATGATACAATAACAATAAGTAAAGATATAGATTAGATTTATTTCATCTTCACCATGTGAAGGAATAAACTTCTTATCTACTTATTTGGGTTACAAGATGCAAGATACAAGAATCATTTACTATAGGCTATGCAAAGCTCTGTAACAGATAGCCTTCGAATTTAAACTCATTTCCTATGCAAAGGCATCTCAGAGGGCTTGACAGTTTCCCCTGAATCTTGTGTAGATATCCTATGAGACTAGGAATAGATTCAGAATACTGTTTCTGCCACTGCAAATCCTGTTTCCACAAATGAATGCCTCTGTGATTTAGGACATTCTCCATGCTATTGATCATAGAAAGAAAGGATAATGAAAACAAACTGTTACATTTTATAAAATTTAGCCATTTTTCTCTTTGTTACAATACTTTTTCAACCTTTTGGATAAATCAAAAATTAATATACATTATTCTTTGTGTTCTAATGGTGTTCTTACTAAGCCCATCAATTCAGAAGGTGCTTACTCGTAAAAAAATGTTAATATAAATTCAGCACTACAATTAAATGAATTAATAATATCATAATATATGTATGTATTTAAAAACAAAAGTACATACACATACAACTTTCATTTGAACTATCGATGATGCTTGGGGTCTTTGTAGGTAGATAAATCCCTTGTAGTAGTATCTCTGCAATTCCATGTTAGGAATTATTACAGAGTTCTTGTAATTATGTAAATAATAATTTTTTGATGCTTACAGACACTTTTGTTTTACTCTTACTTTGATTGGTAGGAACCACAGTCAAATTTACACCTGCCTTTGTACAAATACAAATATCCTCAAAGGTTAAACTCTGGATAATAACATTTTAACAAGATTTTATTTATGATTACATTTTCATTTTGATTATCATTATCCTTCTGGGACTTAGCATGTTCAACAATAGAGCTCATATATAATATATTATATAGACCATATATATTATATATTATATATTATATATAGCTTATATAATACTATTGAGCTACATGATACTATTTTCCATTTTATCTATGCTATTCAGAGAAAGATTAGGTAGTTTTCCTAAGGTCTCACACATAATAGGAAATAAGCAATTTATGATTTGAACCTGATTCTCCAAATTTCATTTTACTTTCTTTACTTATCTTACTATTCTCTTTCTTCTCATTTTTTTCTCCAGTCTGTTTTATGTGTTTTTATTACTGTTATCTCTAAAAGATAGACCATTAAGTTCAGGAAAAATGATTCCCATTTTCAAAGAATTTTTAAATAAGCTTTGAAAGTGAGCACTGATTTTCATAGAAGGAGACCTAATGAAAATGGGTGTCGGAACATGTGAATTTGAGTACTCATCTCTTCATCCTATTCTTGAAATGCACGTACAATGGAAAACTCTTCAGGAATTATCACCGAATGCATTTAATAAGCATTGTGTTTTGTTTGCTTATGATTATGACAGGATATTTGACAAAACTAGAGACCAGGAGTAAAGCAGATGGCATGCAGTCTTTCAAAAGGGAAAAGGATGTGTAAAATTCACTCCATTAAAATGTAGGTTTAGCAGCCTTAAAGACGTCAGAAAAGGGCGGTGCAAGTTGTGACTTCAAAAAATTGCGAAAAGCTGAGCATTTCAATCTTATTCTGAGTAGGTGAGTAGAAAGACTAATTTGTAACAAATCAGTTGTTACATGTTTTGCTTTCATTTGTTATAACTGAATTTAGTGCATACATGAAATAATACAACTTTAGGTAGCAAAAGCATATGAAAAACAGAACGATATATGACGACAACAGTGAAAGAATTGTAATAGCTACAAATAAAGACTATGGCACGCCAAAGCTTTGATGTCAGAGGGACCCAGATGAGAAAATCTTGGGCCTGTCTCTCTCTCTCTCTCTCTCTCTCTCTCTCTCTCTCTCTCTCTCTCTCTCTCTCTCTCTCTCTCTTTTCTCTGCCTCTCAATTCTCTCTCTAACGGCAGATTGGAGCCAGTGCCTTTTCAATGAGTTATATCCCTTTATCATCCACTTTTTATTTTTCATCTTAAACAGGGCCTTGCTAAGTCACTAACTTGCCAAGGTGTGGCTTGGACTTGTGATCCTCATGCCTCAGCGTCCCAGGGTGCTGGGATTACAAGTGTGCATCACCACAAGCAAACCTCTTTACTTTATCACACCTGGGTCTGCTATGTGACACATTAGTGTGATGAAGTGGAAAACTTTAAAAGAAAATAGAAGCACTGGTCAAGAGTGGGCAATGACTTTGGTGACACTGTTTCAAGGTAAAATGAACATGGCTGGAGACACAGTTCTGTGATAGAACTCAAGGTTCTGTGTTCAATCTCCAGTAGCAGGAAAAAAGAAAACAGGTGTGTTTGTAACGTACTATGGGATCCACTACTACTAAATCCAAGAGAGAGCCCGGGCACCCTACTGATATACAATGTGACTGAAAAATACAGTAAGTGTTTTAATTTTTTTAAATGTATTATAATGAAAGTATATTGACATTAATTCCCTTCAAAACAGTGTCCTTCACTCTGGACACTTTTGTCCCATCATTCTTGCTACTTTCTGAAGCAGTTCTTGAGTCCTCTTTTGAGTTTGTATTTCTGCTATTGTGGCCACCTCAATGCCCTGAACTGATTCAAAATGGTAACCCCAAAGTTATGCTGTGAAAGAAGCATTGAACAAGGTGGATACAGAGACACTGAAACCTTTTTACAAGCCTGTTTTTCTGCTGGATGACCCTCAGAAGCATTCCCTACATTTTTTTATCACTTCTCATAAAGAAATAAAGGAAGATTTCCAGAGCTGCTTCGTGATGAGAACACTGTTCTCCTAAGTGCATTCAAAGTGTGGAGGAATGTTTTGAGGGGAATGAATACTATGTCTTTTACCGTAGTGAAATTTCTTGTTTGAACATCACCATGAGTTTTGATCACAACCTCTAAGGGGGTATTTTGTCAAAACAGACTAAGAAAAAGTCAGGACATAACAGCAGAAATTGTAGGCAATACAGAGAATACTTTAGAGTTACTGAAATTCTATGTATTTGCAACAATCTTAAAGTTTAATCAACAAAATTTCAAAGTAATTATAATTGACTGCTTTACATTCTGTAAATTTTTACATAAAGTGCATATAAAGACAAACAGATTACGTGAGGCTAACTGTAGAAGCAGACGTTATGCCTTCTTTTTTACCTTCTCCCCACTCCTTTCCTTCTTTCCTTCCTTGCTTCCTTCAGTAAATACAGAGCAAGTTCCTTATATAATAAAATCATTTTTCTTGACATGGGGGAAAATGGTGAGCAAAACTATTCTCTGTCTTATCTATACTGTATTGGCTGCATAATCATGGGTTATCTAATCATCATGAACAGGTTTAGCACAGGGGAAGTATTTGACAGTCTGACTTAAGAAAATACGGAGTATTAGTCAAGTCCTGTGATGGACAAGTTTGCCTAAAATGAAACATGCTGAAGACAGACCTAAAAAATCAATGGTAGTTAACTGGTGTGGGGAGAAATGGAAACAGAAATAACAATATATGTCGAGGAGGAGCAACCAAGAGTTAGAATGAGATATATGCAGCTGGTGTGAAGAACGGAAGACCCTGGAAAATGGAGATGCTAGAGAGGAAGATGACAGCCAAAGCTTGCCGTGCCTGCTAGGTTCTAAGGATTCACCTTAATCCTGAGATCTGTGTGACCTATCGAAGCATCACATGCATCAATCTTGCATCTCCTCGCCAGTGATCTCCACATTGGCAGCCATATATCATCGCTCTTCCTGTCCTCATGTGATTGCTCAGAGGCATTAAATACGTCAGACTTCCTTTCTTCATCTCCAGATTTTTCTTAACACTGACTGGCATTTCCTCAGGAGCTACCATGTTGCGTCTTATTCCTCTGCCTGACTTTACATACTGCTAAAATAGATTAAAAACTCAGTCCTCAACCCACTTTTTCCTTTCTGAGTGACTCCCTCATGCTGACTCATCAACTCATATCTTTAGGCAGATCTAAATTTTAGCCCTGTAGGTATATTTTGTTACTGTGATCATGACAGTCTGCTGGTTGCCTTAAAACCAACACAACAGAAGGCAGAAGTCCTGACTCACCCCCTTTTTAACTTACCTCAGCTCTCCAAATCACCTCTATAAGTGCACCAATATATTCACAGTAACTTTTCCAGAAATCTAAGTTACATATTCTGTTTCTCCATTTCCTTTACAACTATACACAATTCATTAGCAAGTCCCATTTATTTTATTTCTGACATCTGAATTGGGCTCCCCTTCCAAAGTATTATGGAAGACCAAGCCACATTGCTGCTGAAACTTTTCCATCCTGTCCCCTTTCAATAATTCCTCCAAAAAGTAATCAAGTTGATCTTCTGTCAACACAAATCAGGTCAACATAAGTCATTATTTAAGCACTATCAATGTGTCTCTATTTCTCAACTGAACAAAATCCACCTTCCCTGTACGTTACTCAAGCCATTCGATGCCTTATTCCAGATGTCCACACTGCTCTGGACGTGCTGCTCTATTTCTGGTCTCGAAATGCCAAACTCTTTCCCATTCAGGGTCTTTACCCTTCATTCTGCCCATGACTCTCTGTCCCTGCCATCTGCTTTGAACTTAACTCAGTAAGGCCAACACTTCAATGCCACTTTCTCAGTGACATTTCTCTGACTACCCCACATAAAAGACATCCTGCATGTTATTGTGTACTTCTGGACCTTGTTTCTTTCCCTAGATTCAGGAATGTATTTGCTTATAAATCTCCACTTCCCTTGTGGCCCGTAAGCCTGTCTTCTAAATAGTAGCCCGTGAGATCTAAGTAGTATTTGGAACAATTGCCATATGTCTGTTAAATTACTGAATAGCTGGTAAGGCTGTCATATGAGGCTGGAGGGTGCTCAGCACACAGAGCTGGTAAGAGTCAAGAATGGCAGAACAGTGGCCAAGTTTGTGTTTGTAGGACGGGGAAAAATAGCTGGAGGATTGTTTACCAATTAAATAAATGAGTTAACATTATAAATTATAAATGCTGATTCATATTTTTATCAAGCAACAGTTTATTATAGGAACACAAAGGAGGAAATATTGCTACATTTTAATGATTCTATCTTAAACATACATGCCTGGGGTCAGGGATTTAGCTCAGCAGCATAAGCACCCGCCAGGCAGAGCTAAGTCATGAGTTAAATCCCTGGTACCAAAAATTTTTTAAAAATTAAAAAAATAAAATAAAATACATTCTGGTATTCTGTCATTTTTTTCTTTTGAAAATTCAGGTACTGAGCAAGGATACCTATATTGAGAGATAAATTCACTTCTCTTTCTTTGTGTACAATGATGATACAGACAAAATACGTCTCTCAATTGTCAGTCTGTCTAAGAAGGAAAGTGATGCTGCTTTAAAATTTTCCTGATTCTGAGCACCAGAACTTAACTTTCCTGGTTATCAGTGATCATTGCCAACACAAGGGTTCTTTAATAGGCTGCTTTAAAAAATGATATGGCCTAGCAGTCAAGAACCAGTTAAGTACTAGCCCTAGAAATTAATGTCATGTAATTTGAAGCTAATAATATTTTAATGCTGCTGTAAAAGTGAAAATTTATTAATTGGTCAAAATTTCAATAAACTCAATAGAATAAACATAGTGAATTATAAGTAAAATGTATACCATAAAAAAAGCATCCCATCCTGCCTTCTAATCCCAAACAAAGAGGCATGGAGACTCCGAAGGAGGGCAAGGGAAGACTCCTCTAGGATCAGACTGTCGTTGACCTTCTGTGAGTTGCACAAAGGCCTGCCTGGGGCTGGAAGTGTAAGACGAGGTACAAGAGTTAAACTAGATATGAGACTGAAATGTTTAACTAGGCTGGAACGAACCTTTACTTTCCCAAGGGAACAGAAAATTTTGAGTAGCGTTATCTTGTACTCAGAAATGGAAAATGGAAATGCAGTATGCTGTGCCCTATATTTAAAGACACCATCGATTTCAGACTTCGGCCATGTTAAAAAACAGTGGTACCTTGGTTCACAAACTTCATTCATTTCCTGATTCTGGGGAAGATGACCTCCTTCTCATTTGTCATCCAACACGGTTCCATCTTTGCAAATGGAAGCAAAATTTAGTTAGACCCTTCTGTTTGCAAACCTAATTGTTTCTGGACAGAAGTGTTTATGAGCTGAGGTATTGATGTACATTTTATAAAAGGTATGTCTTAGTACCATTAAAATGCAATAGCACAACAGACCAGTGGCAGAAAAATAATGTAATTTATTTTATGTTTGCATAGAACAAAAACTTCTTGCAGAAGTTAACACCAAACTGAGAAATTTTAAATACAGTCACAAAATAAACAGGGTTAGGTGAGTTATGGATTGGATCCCAGGATAATAAAACAAATATGACCAAATTAAATAGAACAAGAACTAAAACAAGTGAAGATGTGTAAATTTGACACATATATTCCTAAAATTCAATCTATTGCAAATCTCAAGGGTCATACTCTTGGCATCTCAAAATCATTACACATCACTTTGGCCAATGGTTAAGACACATTTAAAAAATTAACTCTCTCATTTGTCTAAAGTTTTTAGCATGTAAACTCTATTTACAGCTAACTGTAGATGCAATCTTGAGTCTTCCTGAGCTAACAAAATACAGGCTTTCTCAGCTTAGAATCAGCAGCTGGGAAGCCTTGCAACTATTACAGCTCTTCTTCAATTGTATCAGAAAGATGTTCAATTATATCAGAATTTCATTTAATTCGTCACTTTCCTTGTTTCTTCCCTATAAATTAATATACTACTAAATATTACTCCTAAATAATATACTCCTAAATATACTACTTCCTAAATACATTTCAAATTTATCATTTTCTCTCCATCTATATCACTTCCAACATCTAACATCTCTTAAGTATACCTGTAACAAAAATGGCGTCTCAACAGATTTACCTATGTTTGATTCAGCTTGTATTATTTATCACCAATTCATTCTCCATGATTTTCTACATGATATCATAGTTTGCGCACACAGTTCCCATCATATTTAGGATTTAAAGTTAAATCCCTGATTGATGCCCATGTCTCTCTGAAGCCCCAACTTTCATTATCCCCCAGACTCCTGCAAGTCTAGTTGCCATGCAGGCCCTGGCGCAGACTCTTTTTTATTATGCTTTTCTTAAGTAGTACATTTTATATGTGGTGTCCTCCTCACCTTTAAAACCTCCCTTTGACTCCCTGATCCATCTAACAATATACTTTACATCTTTATAGGATGGCTCAACTGTCTTTATCTCCAGGAAATCTTCCTTGTGCTTCTCTGATGGTGTCAAATACACTTGCATTGTTCTTCCAGTGAGTTTTTTTGTCTTCTTCATGGCAGCTTTTTTAGTGTTTGGATGACTATGAGTAATTTCTATCTCTCCCACAAGGACACACAGTCCATGAAGACTGTCCCTCTAGTCCGTAGGCAGAGATGTACTATAATTCATTGTTGAATGAATAATCTCAAAGTATTTCTTGATGTTTCTGGGTTACCTGCAACTTGCAGGACTTTTTACAAGCATAGCTTAGAGGATAAATTTCCTGAGACTAAGGTTAGGTTTCATTTGAGTTATAGAAGATAAAGGAATGTGATAATTTTAAGCACCTAGCTCAAAGTTAATACAATTATATCTGTTGTACTTATTTAATTTGGTAAATTTATTCTTTCTACTTACAAAGACAAATTCATTTTTTTGTGCTCTGTGTAGAAAGTAAGCAGATAGGAAAAAATAATCATGTAAAATCAAAAGTGTCTTTCAAAGATGTAGCTGGGTTTCAGTGGTCAGCCCTTTTACTCTCAGAACTGGTAAGCCTAGTTACTGTTACCTGCTGAAACAAGTGGACCTTCCCATTTATAAAGCCCCACAGTGAAAGTTTATTCATTTATTTCTCCCTCCCAATGCTGTCCAATGTGGTGTTCTAATATTAGCAGTAGACCTCATCATAGCGATTCAAGGACAAGGCTTTCTCCACCCTAAAATCTGTAATCCCTTGGGCTTTCCAGTCTCTGCAGTGGCAGAAGGGGAAGAAGGCAGGTTAATTCACACAGTGCTTAAAATCTTATGCCTCGAGTGATACACATTCCTATGCCACCTTTCTGTTGGAAAACGAATGGTATTTTCAGATGTTAGACATCTGGGGAGAGGGTGATGGGAGACCATAGATTACAACAACCACCAGTTAGCAAGAAGTCTGTGCTGTGAAAGAGGATCATAAATATGAGTTTGAGTGAGATCTGGATATTTCTCCCCAAAGTACTCTGCTTTTGCACAGACAAAAATAGTCCAGAATTACTTGAACACAAGTATGAGACTGTATCATATATGTAGCATATAGCAAGAATGCAAATATTATCCATGCTGGCAAGAGTTCAGTTCAGGAAGAGAAATGACAAATGCAAAACCAATTGTACTATATTGTATGTGATATATGTATGAACAAATGAATGTGGGTATGGGCTTATGTTCAGCTTTAATGCATATAAGATAGTTCATAGCAGAAAAGAAACTTTCAGTATTTCTTTTAAATATGAGACAAAATTTAAATTTTAACCCAGTTTCCAAATTTAAGAATGTGAATCCAATCCAAACTGACAACATTCTGTTTTAAGGACTTTCATTTAAAACAGATCTAATCATAGTAACTGAGATGGAAATAGAAATGACATAGAACTGAGTAACATTTTAATTCAAGTATGTATTCCTATTTTTTCTCCTTTTTTCATTTCTTCCTTTTCCCTTTCCCCCATCCTGACTCCTTCTTCCTTTTAAGCAAATTCTTCCCATTTCACAATATCTATTGAACATTTTAGACCTTAAAATTATTCTTTTATTTTCTCACACCAGGGAGACAATATCATGTTTACATATGTGAGTCTGATTTACTTCATTTATGAGTATGGTATCAATTGCATTCATTTACCTATAAAAGACTTGTTTATCCTTATTTATGACTAAGTAGTACTCCACTGTATTAAGAGATCACATCTATTTTAGTTAATGTGAATTTGGATTGTTTTCAATATTTAACTGTTACAAATTGTGGTGCTATAAACATGGGTGCCCATATTACTGTGGTATGAAGTTTTTAATTCTTTCAGGATGTAACTAGAAAGAGAATAACAGGGCTGAATGGGATCTCTAATTCTAGCTTTGAATTATCTCCATACTGGTTTTCACAATGGATGCATCAGTCTGCACTCACACAAACATTGAGAAAGGGTTCTGTTCTCCTCACATCCTCTCCAGCACTTGTTGGTTGATTTTTTTTTATGTTAATCATTTTTTTCTGGAGTGCAGTGAAATTGCAGTGTTTTTTAATTTGCATTTCTTGAATGATCAATGGTGTTGAATAATTTTTCACTTATTTTCCATTTATATTTCTTCATCTGAGAATTGTATATTTATCTCACATGGCCATTTTGAATTGAGCCTTTGAATTTTGAGAGGTTTAAGTTTTTTTCAATTTTTTATACGTTCTAGGTAGAAGTCTTTTGTCGAAGGAACAGTTGGCTATAATTTTTTCCTAATCTGTGTGCTGTCCTTCCACTCTGTTGGTGATTTTTTTTTTAAGAATATAGGTTCTCATAGTAGATATTGATGATCTTCTGAATATCTGTAGGATTTATTGTGATTTCTCCCTTTTCATTCCTAACTGCTTAAATTTGTGGGGTTTTTTCCCCCTCTTTTTAAAGAAGTTTGTTAGTGGTTTATCAGTTTTATTAACTTTTTGAAAGAATCAACTTTTTAATTTATTGATTTTTTTGTATGATTTTAGTCTCAATTGCATTAATTTCTGCTCCTTTTATAATTTTTTCTCTCATATGGGCTTTGGGTTTGATTTGTCCTTTTCTAGAAGTTTGAGATCCAACATTAGATTGTTTATTTGAGCTCATTCCATTTTCCAGATGTGAGAATTTATTGCTATAAATTTTCCTTAATATTGCTTTCATTGCATCCCATAAGTTTTGGTACACTGTATCAACATTGTTGTTAATTTTAAATACTGTGTAGTTTCATGTTTAATTTTCTCTATGAATTGTTTTAATTTCCATGTGTTTTTTCTCTATGAATTGTTCAATTTCCATCTGTTTATGTAGTTTTATGATTTCTTCGGTCACTGATTTCCAGTTTCATTGTACTATGCCTGAGATAGTGTGCTAGGAATGATTTCAGTTCATCTACATTTACTTAAACATGTTTTGAGGGTTAGTATGTGGTCTCTGTTGAGGAACGTACTGTATGCAGCTGAGAAGAATGTGTATTCTGATGTTTTGGTGTGGAAAAATCTGGAGACATCTAAAAATTCATTTCTTCACAGGCTTCATTTAATTATGATATTTCTTTTTTGAATTTTTTGTCTGATTGATCTATTTGTGAGACTGAGGTATTAAGATCCCCCACCACAATTGTGATAGCATTTATTTGGTTATTCATGTCTATTAATATTTGTTTTATGTACTTGGTTATGCCTGTGTTTGATGTATACTTATTTATGATTGTTATCTCTACTTCTTGGAGTTTTCCCTGAACAAGTTCTCTGAACTACATAGTGACATTCCTTGTCTCTTGTAATTCTATTTTGGCTTAAAGTCTACACTATATGCAAATAGAATAGCTGCTCTTGATTTTTTCTGGGTTCCTGTGGCAAGGAGAATTGTTTTCCATCCTTTGAATTTTACTCTATGAATTTCTTCTTGAGGGAAATGTGTTTCTTAAATGTAGCATATTGATGGATCTTGTTTCTTGATCCATTCTGCCAGTCAGTTTCTTTTCATTGGTGAGCTAAGATCATTTAAATTGATTGTTTTACTTGATACATATTGTTTTATCTTTTTCGTGTTATTTTCCCATGGTTGGTTCATGTTATTTTCTTCATGTTGGTTCATGTTGGTCCATGTTATTTTCCTATTTTGGGTTCCTATTGTTGGTTCCTATTGTTGGTTTTCTCTGTTTAACTGTTTGATCTGCTTGGCATTTTTTTTTCCTATTGGTATTTGTTTGTTTGTGGTCTTCATTATCTCTAATACATCCTTCAGAGCATTTTGTAATGTTGGTTTGGTATTTCTGAATTTCTTCAGGTGTTTTTAGTCATAGAAGTATCTCTTTCTCCATTGAATTTTAAGGTTAGTTATGTGAAGTATATGATCTGTTTTGAAGATTGTTTGCTGTTAGGGATTGAAATGTCTCACTGCCTTGGTTTGGGGGTTTGTATTCAGATGTCTGATGTGATTCTGCTGGACTCTCCTTTATAGTTGGTTTTTTTTTTTGTTTTGTTTTGTTTTTTGTTTTTGTTTTTGTTTTTTTCTCTACCTGCGTTTAATATTCTGTTCTCCTGGTGAATTTCTGGAACCTTGATTATTATATCCATTGGTGTAGATTTATTTTTGTCATAGCTATTTGGAATTTTTTTATGCTTTATTTGTACATCAAATTTATTATCCATGTTTGGGCAGGTTTCTGCCATTGTTTCTGTGAAAAGATTTTTAGTGGCATTTGTACTCTCCTCACCTTTCTCTCTGACTCCAATCAGTAAATCTTGTGTTGCTCTGCTTTTTTGTGTGTGGTCTTTTGTTATTTTTAAGATACATTTCTTTTCCTAGTGATTAGTCACATTCCTGACTTGTAGGTCAGATTGTCTATCCTTGCTTTCATTCATTTCATTCTGTTGTATCTACTTTCAGTGGGGTTTTAATCTCCTGGATTTCTGTTTGGATCTGTTTATAGATTCTGTTTGTTGTTTATTTTGGGCATTCATGGTTTTCACCATTTTTAAAATTTTGTTAATTTTTTTTTATTTTAAAGAGGATAAAACCAAGGGAAGTAAAACACAGTAAAACCAATCAAAATAAACAAGTATAAGCGATACAGGACTTCAAAACCTTACAAAATCAATAATAGTTACCATAATGCCTTTTGTTGTCTTCAAAATAGTTGCATATACCTTCTAACATAGTAAAAATCAAACAGAAATGAATAGAAACAATAAAAACAAAACAATGAATGCATAAAGGTCTTAAAACAAGCCAACAATAAATCCAAAATGGTTACCATACAATGTCTTGCTATCTTTGAAATAGTTGCTCTTGGATTTAACATAATCAAACAAAACAAAAGAGAATAAAACCCAGCCTAACAAAACAATGAACATGATATGGTTTCCAGGCTGGATCGCTTCCTAGTGAGGCCTGGTTCTCTCCCCCCACAGTCCATGAATGACACTGACTCAAGAAGAGAGGCTTGCGGCTGGCTGTCCCCACTCTGGTGGTCGATGCATTTTCCTAGCCTTCTCTATTTTTTTTTTATCTGAATATGCTTTAATATCTTTCATTTTGGTTTCCATTTCTTTTTGTATCTTAGGTATTATTTTTTCTTCCTTTTTTGTTTTTTTGTTTTTACATCTATCATTTCAGAGGGTTTGCTTTTGCTTCTATCATTTAAGTGAGTTTCAGTGGTTGGCTTCTGATTTCCTCTGTCTCTTTGTGCTCTGGACTTTTCCTTGGTTTGGGTATTTGAGGTTGCATTTTACTTCTTCCTCTTGTCATTTTCTATTTTTTATTTTGTTTTCTGCCTTGATGCTTGTAGATTTCTTATGTTACATAGTTTTAGCGTCAAGTCTTTTGAAAGTGATGTCTGTTCCTCAAGGATGTCTTCTAGATATAGGTATTTTTTGATGTTTTTGTCTATCCCAAGAACCTACCTTCTCCATATATTAATAATGTAGAGCTGTTATCTTTTTGACTCAAGTCCCATTTCTCTGGTACTAGACTATGATGATAGCTATAGTCCACTGCAATCTCAGTGTTATCATACAAGGGAGAAAAAAACTAATTATAACAGGTATGGAATCCTGATTAAAGTAGTGCTCTTAGCAATCACAATGGACTCAAGAACAGCCTGGCTATTGACCCACTATGGTAAATATTATCCGATATCTTTAACTGTAGGAACAAGTTCTATAGTTATATAATATAATCAAATTTATACTAGGAATGTGTGTGCAATGTTTGTCCACTTAGAAGAGTGATATTACCCCATTGTAGGGGTGATGTTTAAGAGAGGTAGGGAATAGCTTGGAGAGGTGGATAGGGCTAAATAGAAGGAGCAAATTTTTGGGCAAAGGATTATCATCCAACTTTTAAGTATTTATAAGATATAAGAGGGAGGAATTAGAAGAGAAAGCCCAGAAATATTGAAATCAACTAGAAAGGGAAGAGACTAATGTTTACCCACATGAAATTCTCATAAAATCAAGCAAGATAGGTGATTTAAAGAGAGGAATAAGAGTGGAATAATACAAAGGGAAAGTTTAGATATCTAAATTATGAGAGGAAAAAGAGACTGAAAAGAGAAGGAAAAAGAAAAAAGAAAGAAGAAAAAATGCAAAACAAAGGTAATCACACACAAGGAAAAAACAACAAACATAGCAAAAGGAAAACAAAACATTACAAAATAGAACAGAGAGAAAAAGAGAAAAGGAAAAAACACACACAAAAAAAAAACCAACAAAAACAAAATAAAAATAAACAGCAAAATAAAACACACTAATCCAGCAGACTACCAAGAAGAAAACTCATCAGCCAGAACAAAATAATAGCGATTCCTCTGACCCCAGAATGTGTACTCTAGCCAAGATGCAGACGAATCTGTGCTTGGTTTGGGTAGGATCTTCATCTCTGGATTCAGGGACTGGGATTAGTCGTCTGTGTTTTGAGTTCTCGCCAGCCATTTAAAAAAGAAAAGAAAGAAGAAGAAAACAATAAGAGGAAAGAAAAGACAGTGGCCTTACCCACCCTCTTCTGTTCCATGTGTCTTTGTCCCCCAGCACAAAGCTGGTTCACCTAACTAACCACCTGCTGGCTCATATTGTTACTATTTCTCTGGACTTTCCCGCTCCACTACTCTTTCCTGTCCATTGTGTGTGCTCTAGCTGGGGTCCTACTGTGTCCCTGGCCTTCTTGCTGGTCTCTAGTTCCTGAATCCCATCAATTGCAGGAGATAGAGTCAATCTAGAACCCCTTTCCTACCAGTCACTGTGGTGCCAGGTCAATGGTGGCAACAGGAGCCCATCTGGGACCCTCTTCCTGCCAGGTGTGGCAACTCCAGTTCCATAAGAATAGTAAACCTCTCTTTCTTTTAAAGTATTTGAGGGAAAAGGACAAAAGAAGCTGACTTTCTGGTTTTCTCTTTAGTCCTATGGCTGATAATCATACTGGACTCCATTCTACAGGCTAAACACAAAAGAGGCAGCAGCTTCCTGCATTCCCTTTGGTTTTGAGTCAGCATGAACCAGAAAATCAACAGAAATTTTATTTTGCCACCAACAACTTTTCATCAAAAAAGAATCAATGCCTTAGTGTAGAATCATTTTGAGGAATGATAAATCTTTATGCCAAAATCAGACACACAAAGTTCTAACGTTCATGAAAATGAGGTCAGAACACTGAGAGTTATTAGAATTCTGAAATCTTTGGTTCTACATTTGATCTTGTTTGCCAAACTCAAGTTTAGATGAAATTTTCTCAGTTTGAAATTAAGGAAAAGAGATTGTTATCATTTTCATAACTGAAGCATAATAGTGAAAATGTTCATGAATTTGAAAAAAAAATTAATTCAACAAAAACCCCTTGCTCCCTCAATATTCCTTCCATAACAGACCATAGGTTAAGTGTACAGATTAAAGATGGCCGTATTGTCTTTAACAAGACTTGAGCAATAGAGAGAAAATTTTAAAAAGGCTGTTTCCATGACCTGAATACTCCCTCTTAGAGCCTTGAATCTTCTGATAAGAAATCCAACTATTCTGTGCTGCCACATTGTGAAGAAACCCTAGCTAGCCATAAAAGTCATGTCAAATAGGAGTCACTCATTATTCTGTGAAGAGGAGATGGCAAGCACTTTAGATTTTCTAATCCAGTGGTTCAATTCCGCAGCCCCAGACAACAGATGATCCTTGAACAAGTGTGTATGGCTGTGTTCCACTAAATCTTTAAATATGGACACAAAATTTAATTTCATATAAGTTTTACCCTGCATAAAAGTATTACTCATCTTTTGGGTTTGTTTAAAAATTAGAGAATTTGCTCAGCAGCAGATGAAGCTCTGGCTCCCAGGCCAGACGTAGGTGTGGCGCCCCAAGCATTTTGCCAGAGAGATCTCAGTAGAGACAGGTTTAGAAACTTTCCACCAAAGCTAGGATGTACAGTCAAAATAAGACAAAACAGCACAGAATTCGTTGGCAAAATTAGCTCTCAAGTCACCTCTTTAGTATCAGAAGGTTGAAAGCAGAAGTCCCGGCAAGAGTCATGAAGTTCTCAACTTCAAGTTCCTGGGCGACAAGCAAAACTGGATCACTTGCCTCCTGCTGGGGTCCATCAGGTCCCTGCAGCTTCTGTTTCCGGGTGCAGATTCTGCGGTAAAGATGAAACCGCCAATCGCAGGAGGACCACCAGGGTTAATGAGCAGTGGTATTTACTGCCAAAGGCTGGAGCCCTTCCTCACCCTAGCATTTCCTATCCAGCAGCACCTGCTGGCTTTTCAGCCCTCAGGATAGAGGGTGGATGGTTCTCAGCTCCAGAAGACAGCACCCCTTAACCCTAAAGTCAGGATCTGCCCTGTGAGGTGCAGCATTTGACAAGTCATTCCTTTTTACATACCACTCCTCCCACACTGGAGTTAACTTTTTAACTCACTTTGAGATTCATCTCCTCCCACTCCAGTTGTCTTTGGGCCTCAGTTGAATTTTTGCCTGTAAAACTGAGGGTTTGGAGTTTTAGATATCATGCAGAAAAGCTAACTGTTAAGCCTTAGGACCCAATTGATGGGGGGAGGTCTCATGCTCACTACAGAGTTTATAGGAAACTGAAACCCAGTACACCCAGAATACTAAGGCTGGGAACAGGTCTCACACCATAAATGCTTCATTGGTGGGTGATTGTCATCAGTGAGGTGGGAGTACACAGAAGTCTAGTGACAGACCTGAGACTTGCTCTTTGGCTTGTGGTAAAGATTCTTGCAGAATCAAATCCTGCCCACTGAGGCATCCTTTGGAGGTGATTTGATGAAATCTTTACTCTGCTAGATCTTCTGTTTTAGCAGCAGCATCTTTCTAAAACAAATATATCATTTTTTGAAAATTTTCATGGTGTAAAGCATGTTGTAATAGAGGACTCACAAATTTCAGAGCATGGCCAGTACTGGGCTCCCCAAAAACATGTTTGGAAGTCATTTATGCTACTGGTTCTTCCCAGCTGAAGGTGAAGCTAGAGAAACTGGTTTCTAGCACAAAAGAAAGGATGAATATTCTTCCCACCAGAAGAGATTTTGCAGAACCTTTTGCTAACTTTGTTACTGTGGCCTAGGAAGGCTGGTTTTTTGGTACAACTCCAGGAAACACTCAGCACTGTTCACCTATCCTGAGATGAACTGGAGTTTGGCTGGGTCGACTGATAATTCAGGATATACACACTCTGGAGCAGAGCCTGGCAAGCCAGGATTAGAAGAGAAAAAAAGCTCTGAACAAAAAGCTCTGGGTGGAACGGTTGCCTTATCCATCCCTACTGGTCTTTCTATAGGTATATCTTTCGTCAACTCC
This sequence comes from Cavia porcellus, assembly GCF_034190915.1. Classification (NCBI taxonomy): domain Eukaryota; kingdom Metazoa; phylum Chordata; class Mammalia; order Rodentia; family Caviidae; genus Cavia; species Cavia porcellus. Next base: position 25,486,195 of record NW_026947512.1, read on the forward strand.
CTTTCTGATGCTACTCATCTGGAAATCAAGAAGCCATCAAATCAATGACTGCTCTACCTATTCTACCAGCACTGTACACTTAGACCAAAACTTTGATTCTCCATCTAAAATGAAGACCACGTGCCTACTTTGTCATAAAACTCAGGTGAATGATGCTGCTCTTGCCTTCTCTGGTTATGTGTTTTGTTATCATTGTGTTTCATTATGTGAAGAATCGTCAAACTTATCCCACCACAGGCTATCCAATAGAAGTACATGTAATTAAACTGCACTCTCCTGAGAACTGAAAGAGATAACGTTATCTTACAATTTAAATATTGCACTGCATGGCCACTGTTATGCTGTTTGCATTTGTTTATTTATTTATTTGTCTACTTTGAGACAGTCTAACTGTCTATAAGCCAGGCTTGTCTTGAACTAACTATGTAGCTCAGCATTTTCTGTCACTCCAGCTAAGATCTCAGACATCAGAAGGAAGATGAGGAATCTTTGGTAGGCATTACCCAAATTCTTAGCTTCTAGAATCATGAGATAAGATAATGAATTATGTTAAGCTTTAATTTGGGGACTAAAAATTGATCAACAGTGAATAACTAGAGCATCCCTCAGCAAGCACAGTGATGCAAAGTCATTTATTTTTACTTTAAAATATTTTGACTGCATCACTAAACTTATTCCTCATCAATGCACTTTTCTGTTGTGTCTTTGACTATATTTTGACTGACAATTTAGTCTTCTTGGTGCCACTGATATAATTCTGTTATCAAAACGAGCATTTAAAATGTGTTACACTAAAATCAAGTAAGAAGTTAATTTTCTGATTTTGACTTTAGAATTACATAACAAGCTCTCAGTGTCTGAACTCTAGGTATAAAAGAATAGAGACTTTCCATACTGTACCTTGCATCTGACCTATTGCTTTTGCTAGCCACCTGTAATTCCTCTTCCTTCTGGTCACCCCTTGAGTAAGATGACCTCTGTCACTGGCTGTGACTCTGGAGAAGGTAGAGGAAGAACTAAAACCCAACAGTCAGGTCTAGTCTATGAGAGCAGAGTATTCTCCAGGCATGAAAAAAATGATTCCACAATAGTATACGCCCCAAAGTGGTCAGGAAAACATTAATGTGAAAGAGACTATCAATTTTGTTGTCATTGTTTGTAGACTGAGTGTTAAAAAGATAAGAAAGGCTGAAGTTTGCCTATCATTAGGCAAACCCTGAGTCTAAAGTCAAAACAGCTTAAATTCAGCCATGAGGATGAGAACTGAGAGACAGGAAGACTTGCAGTCCTGGTTCGTTTGCATGCATGTAACATACCTTGATTATTTTCAAGATATATTACTATCCCCTTTCTCTTACTACCTTCTCTCTCAATCCCATTCTCCATCTCCAAAAGTCTGCTCTCTCATTTCATTTGACTTCTCCTGTAGTTGATTCATTTATTTATAAATCAGGTTTGTCACAGAAGACTTGTTACATTTAACTTTCTGTGTCTGACATTTCTCTTAGCATGATGGCCTCAAGTTTCATCTGTCCATTTGCCTGTGAATGACATGATTTCATTCTTCCTTGTGGCTGAATACTTATTGTCTCTGGAAGAAATGATTTTAGAATGCTTTAAGTATTGACGATTATACCTCGGATCTCAAAAAATAAGTAGGAACAAAATGCAAACCCACCAGAGACTCACTATTTAGTAGTGAAAACAGACTTGAAAGCAAATAATTAAAACGAAGCGTGATGAAACTGTATCGGCATTGTGGCCTAAAGGAGGAAGTGATCAACCATGCTTGAGTGGGCAGAAGAAGCTACACAGAGATCAGGGAGCTGGGTGGGGGAAGAGCAGCAGCTCACCTCCAAGGAAGAAGCCATGAGGCTGTGTGGGAACCAGAAACCAAAATGTAATGTACTTTTCTCAGCAATATGTTTGAAATGTCCGTAGGGGAAGGGAAGTTAGGAAAAAAAAACTCTGATTATTTCCCAAAATGTGTACCGTTCAGATTTGTAAGACATAATAGTGATGGGAAGAGGTAGATTTCCCAATGAAGCTCCATCTTCTCCCATTTGTATCTTTAATGGCTTCCTGTTTTCTTTGTGTTTGCTAACAAGTCCTTTATGTTTTCCCTCAATTAAAAAATACATAGCTTGGTAGCATTCTATTTTGTTTTCTTTCTCTCTTCTTCATGTTGCAGTCTTTTGAACAGACTTTTGGTTGATGTATTCTCTGCCTCTCGGTCTCCCTCCTCTTTCTTTTCTTCTTTTCTTTTACTGGACCATACACTCAGGCTGTGTCTTGTGACATAAAATCCCAGGAGAGGGCTGGGAGTGCACAGAAGATACGTTTAGTAGTTTCACAGGAAGACCAGGGTAACTAAGGAAAGAATTCTTGGCCCAAAGCTCTAAGCTCTTTGAGGGCCAGCTCCTTCTACAACATTCTGTCCATGCTACCTCCCACCAACACATGATGTGGAAGGGGCATCTCAGCTTAGAAGATGTTAAACAGCTAATGGAGGGCTCAGGGTAGCTCTCCACAAACTTCTCTTTTACTTGTGATGTGGGCGGAAATGAGCTCAGCCTAAGATGCTCCACTGGTTTCACCCCTCCTAGCTGGGTGGTGCAGCTGCAAAAGCATGTGCTGTGAACCCTGAGAGCTGACATCTGACAACCACAGATCCATGACTTGAGGCATCAACACAGAAGCATGTAAAACCAGCACAGGGGCCTTATCAATAGGAATGTGGCCCTTTCTTCCACTGCAGAGTAAGACATCCTAACCCACAGCCCAAAAACCCACAGAGCAGCCCCTTCGGGTACTGAAGCACTGGTTGGCTTCCTTCGACATGAACTAAGCAGCCTTCACTCTGCTGTGGGGCAAGGATTAGAGGAACGTGTGATCACAGGAAGTCAGTGGTTCCTTTTTCAACAATACGTGCTCCCACAGCAGCCTTCTCTAACTGCCTTTTAACTTCTGAGTAATGGGCTGGAGGAGTTGGGCCATGCTTTTCACTGTCTCTGATTCCTGTGGGTCGTCTTTCCAGTAGCTGGATGGAGGGAAGTTTTGGTGGTAGGAAGAAGTCAAGGTTTTATAGTACAGGGTAAGGCTGAGCTCCAAATTTTACAGCTATGTAAGTTGAGTTCAGTGCCTAGGTTAGAGTCCCTCTGCGGTTGTGGTAGAGTAAGCTGCAGAAGTGTAATTCCTTCTGCAAACAATAGATCAAGGTATACATATATATTACCTGCACGGTAAGAACAACAGCTCCTACATATGAGAGGCCTCCTCGCCTACACACACACACACACACACACACACACACACACACACACACACACACATCCTGCTCTGGTGAGACTAATACATACATCCTAACTCTGCACTGAATATCTTTGTTTTTACAAAGAATATGTGTCTTGAGGACATCTGGAAAGGATTGAAAATGTGCCCTATGCTTAGAGATATATATAAGTAAAGAGCTTGTAGCTTTTCAGAGCAAAATCGATTGCTTCTACAATGTTAGCAAAAGACTTAAAAGAAAAATAATAAATAGCAACCATATAAGAAAACTATATATTTTTATCTTGGTCAATTAAAGAGTGAGAAAATAACTCAATTCATTCTTCTAAATTTACCCTTGTGATCCCTTAAGTCCAGATTTTCATTTCTTATAGTAGTTGTTTCCCTGAAGCACAAAAACCAGCTCTATATCCATTCTGTTAGAAGGCAGTGATCTTCTGATGAATGGTCTGTCAGGACAACCTTGAAGAGATGTAAATGAATCTATGTTTTTTGAATAGAAGAGGAACAATTCTCAAACACATACAGTATCTTCATAAACACAAATACAGTGATTTTATTTTGAAATCAAATGTTGAGGTATTTTAAAGAATGTGTGCTCACAAAAATAAAGATAAAATCATGAACCAACAATAAATTAAAGACTGCTTTTTTGTTTATTTGTGTTTGTTTTTTGATACAGAGTCTCACTATGTAGTTCAGGCTGGCCTTGAACTCACTATATACCCAAGCTGGCCTTAAATTCAAGGCAATCCTCATACATTGATCTTTGAAGTACTGGGGTTACAGACATGCACCACCACATGCAACTAAAGACTGCTTTTAAAAGCAGCATTTTTAATAAAATAATTGAGCTGTGCAGTTGTAATCAAAAGAAAATTTTTGTACTTCTTACAAGTTGCCTTTTTGAGCAAGTCAATTCTATAAAAAGAAAGATAAAAGAAAACATAGCAAGGTGTTAATAATAAGTGAGTACAATTGTAGATATGTGGATATTTTTTGCAATTCTTTTGTTTTTTAAAACTTTTTTCAGTAGAAATGTTTTCAAATTGTAAGAGTAATAAGCATGCAAACTTACCTCTTAATTTGGGCTGACAATTAATGGTATCTTGTCATAAATAGTTGGTATTTCTCCTCTGAAATACTATTCTTCAATATTATCTTACTTGGTATAATTCACTTTACGATAAGGAAGAGAACATGTCCAAATGTTTATTCATAGAAAAACTTATCCATCTTTCTGTAAAGTGAAAAAATATATAGGTGAATTGAAAAAAATCTGTAGAGAATATTTTATAATATCTTCTTTATATAAAAGGGTAATTTTGCCGTGTGAGTGAACACAAATACATAGTGAGAGAGATGGTCAGAGTATTTCCCATAGAGAAATAGTTATTGTCTGAATGTCAGGCTGGTGATATTACCTTATTTTCTGTACTTCCTGGTCTTTTTTATGAATGTGATATAATTCAAAAGTATAATATAGGAAATAAATCTCACATTGACTTTAATCCTGCCCTGTTTGAAAAACACATGAAATTTTTATTAATCAGAAACATATTATTCTCTGCACACAGTAAACATGACTGATGCTGGCTTTCTAAAGAAAAATGAAACAGCATCAAGCTTTTTTAAGATTATACTTGTATTTCTTTTTCTTTTCCACTTAGGATAGCACTTGAATATGTGGTTTTCATTTCAAAGAACATGAAATTCTAAGTAAATAATTTCCTCTAACACTATATTTTCCCCTGTACCTAAGGAAAGAATTATTCATATACTATAGGAAAGCTAAACCGTAATGCAAACTATTACATTTGCAGTGAAAAAATCTCTTTCTACTCATTTAAAGTATCATTGCAAGTCAAGTCTACATTAGCAAAAAGATGACTTGTGGCTTTCCCTCCCACTTCATGGTATGTCTTGCACGTGAACTGCACATGTCCTATACCACTTTAGTTTTTAAAATGTTTTTAATTTTAAAAAAGCAAAACAGAAAAAGGATAGAAATAATATAGAATTTCAAAAAAAGCAGAAAGATATTGATACTAGTTAATATATTGCATATTTTTGTCTTAGAAATAGTTGTTCAGGTTACAAGGTCCAGGCATAAAAAATGATCAAACAATCAATGACAGCACAAACCGTTCATTTTTATGAACTAACAGAATTAGTAATAGAGTTTTCTATCTTTCACACCTATACATACATTTATGTGTGTACATATGTAACGTATACTCTTTTTTTCCATTTCTACTTTTCCTATCCCAGTTGTTCTTTCCTTTTTGAGCACTTTCTTTCCCTTTCTTTATTACAATATCTATTGTTTATCTTGGGTCTTATTACTCTTTTGAGTTTTTATTATTTATTTTTTACCTAGAGAGACAATACAATATTTATAAATGTGAGTCTGATTTATTTCACTTATGGGTATTGTCTCAAGTTGCCTGCATTTACCTATAAAAGCCTCAAAATTATCCTTTTTTATAGCTGAGTAATATCCCATTGTGTAAAAATACCACATCTTTCTTTTCCATCCTGTGGTTGATGGGCGTTTTGGTTGTTTTCAAGATTTAGCTATTGTAAATTGTACTGCTATAAACATGAGTGCACATATATCATTGTGATATGGGCTTTTCAATTTTTTCTGGGAAAACACCCAGAAGAATAGCTGGATTAAATGAGACTTCCAGTCCTAGTTATTTGCGAAATCTCCATACTGATTTCCACAGTGGCCACATCAGTCTGCATTCCCACCAACAGTGGAGAAGTGTTCCTTTTGCCCCACAGTATTCTACTTTCATATATGCTACAGAATTATAAAATAGGAGTGAACTCAAAATGGCATCATTGTGTAGTACATACCCTTTCATATCAAGTTTATTAAAAGAGAGAAATATTCATCATTTTTAACACCTAACACAAAGTTTATTCATTGTTGATCATGGCAAGACTTGAATTCCGCTTACAAAGTAATATATTTAATGTGTTTAAAAATAGTAGCATTCAGTGTGCAGACTAAGACGAAAGCCATTGCTTAAAGAGGATAGGAGAAACTTTATCTTCTTCCTTAGTGTACTAGAGAATATGAGTCAATGTTGTTTCTGCAAATGTGCTCAGAATAGGTTATGTAAAAAAAATAGTGAAATGCACCTCTGACTAATAACTTTCCTTTTAGTTAGCTCATTTTTTCTTCTGGACAAGTGCATTCTCTACGAAGGATGAGAAGGATCCACTTATAATGATATGACAGATGGAGCTCTCAGCTAAATAACAAAGATTTAGAATTTAATCTGCTATTAGCTAAGTGATCTATATACTACTTCACTTCTCTGAGCAAGTCTCTGTTTTTTAATTAGCAAATTAAATGATTTGAACCTGAAGAATTCTAAAGTCCATATATGCTAAAATTAAACATGGAAAACACAGTTTCAGGGAAGGGCCATTTTCTACTAAATGAAAGAACAGATGCATAAGAATGGCACCAGCACCATCAGATTCTGGAGCGTTTCACAAAGCCCCTTAGATAGCATCAGTCTCCTCTGTGACAAGTATCTCTTCTATACCAGCATCCAAAAACAAAGAAAGATCCCTCCTCTGCGGTGATTGGCTTCAGTTGCCAACATTCAAGAGTATGACTTTAGTTTTCACTTGAAAACACGTTTCTTCTCAGCAGCTTTTGAGGTTTTCCATCTCTCTCTGTTACTGTATCTATCTCCTTTACTTCTTCCCTTTTCTATCTCCCTATATAATAGCTTTTACCTCTTCCCTATACAATATCTCAGATCTAGTTTCAGTGGTCCTTTGGATGACTGTAAGGGGTAAGAGAATTACATTAAATGTAGGACTGAAATTTACAAGTGCTGTGGTACAAGGTGTCAGAACGTTATTGCTGGCATTTCCTATAGTGATAAGATACAGTGAAAATAATTTATACTGTGAAAGGCTGCATGGTTCCTGACATAGGTACTAGTATTCTCTCAAGTGTGTGCCAACTGTCTTGGTGTGTTTATTTACAAATTTCAGCAGCAGTAGTAAATAGGAATACACTGACACTGGCAGCAAGTTTTTGAATGAATGAGAGATGTCATCAGAGTTAAAAAGAAGCAGCAGAATGGTGAGGCAGACCAGGATAAGTCAGGCCAAATGTTTGAGACGACACATGCCTCTCACTTAGCTGACATTCATTACTACTTTATTTGAGAGGAATGGAAGGAGGGCTGGAGTTCACAGATGACAGAGTAGATATCATAAACCTTTTCTTCATCTAGGATGGAGTAGGAATATGTTATTCATGTATGGTAGCAGCATACATTTTGAAACCTCCAAGTTCCAAAAATTTATAACTAATCTTTATAATTAGCCTCCAAACTTGTCATAATCTTCAGAATTCCTACACTTATGGTATTGGCATATGCTAAAACCTCAAAATGTATAAATATAGAATATCATTAATCAATTGATCCTTATATATTTAACTTACCAATTTCTATGGAATCGCTACAATATACAAGTTTGTTGTGACTCTATTATGGTAATGTTTCATTAATGATTTAGCAAAAATGCCCATCAAAATTAAGGATAATTAAAATGAATTTTGAGAGACAGAACATGATCACAAATAGCAATATTAAAAATAGGAGCGATATATGAGTAGTCAGTATTTATTGTCGCTTTCTGTACATTAGACATTTTTATATACTTTCTATATATATCACCTCATTTAAGCACTGAATTCAGTATTGAACAGTGTAGTATTATGCCCATTATACAACAGGGGAGCTAGATTTTAAAGCAAAAGTAACAAGTGACTTACATTTTGTATATGTTTTTATAAAAATTTTACTCTAGATTATTTGGCAGCACTTAAAAATAAGAAAATTTAGCAAAAAAACCACCGTTAGTTTCTCTTAAAAATCTAGAGGGTTCCTGGAGATATACCTTAGCATCGTAAGCACCTTCCTGGCAAGTGCAAGATCCTGAGTTCTATTCCTGGTATTTAAAAAAAAAAAAACTAGATCATTATACAATACTAGGGCCCATATTAGCATAACAGTAATGTGCAAAAGGTCGATAACAATGCTTTTCTAAATAAGACATCCACCTTACCACTAATGTGTTATTGTTGCTGCTGTTGTTATTAAACATTTTATTTATATGTAGTTACACATACAGAAAAAAATGCAAACTTCTCCTTCAGTTTGGTTAACTTTTCCAAATTTGATACAATTAATAAGAAGCACCCGGATTAAGAAACAGCAATTGTCAACATAGTACTTTCAGAACCTACCGGGGCTTGTTCCCAGGCACTAACTTCCTGGTATCACCACTACCCTGCCCCCTTACCCCACAGATGATTTCCGCTTGTTTTAGATGTTTACAGAAATAATACATACATGTCTGTCACACACCATTGTATTTGTAATATACACACACTGGACTGCAGATACGTAGTGTCTTCATTCTGCAGACGGCATGGAATTCCATTTACAGACGTTTCAGTTTGTTCATTCAACTTTTGGGAGCCATCTGATGAGCTGCAGTTTTTATTTTTTGTAGATAATACTGCTGTGAACATTTTGGTGCATATCTTTGGGGGAAAAGCATTCAAATACAAGAATTAGCCTACGAGGAGAACAGCTGGGTCATGTACTGTGCCTGTATTCAGCTTTATTTAGATGCAGTACAGCTGAGATATTTCCAGAGTGACTATATCAGTTCGCACTTACACCAAAGTGACTGAGCTTCTGACTTCTCCATGAGTGTGCTGACACTTGGTACTTTTTCTTTTGCCATTCCAGTAAGGATATAATATTGTCCATTATGGTTTTAATACATTTTTCCCTAATAATGAATGAAGTTGTGGACTTTCCATAAGTATGCTGGCTACTTGCATACTTGCTTCTGTGAATTTCCTGGCAGCCTTCTCCCTACTCCTGTACTAAGAATTGAACTCAAGGCCTTCACACTGAGTTACATTTCTGGCCCTTTAATTCTTTTCTACTTTTTCTTTTTCTTTTCTTCTTTTCTCTTTCTGTCTCTATTTCTCTGTCTCTCTGTCTCTCTCTCTCTCTCTCTCTCTCTCTCTCTCTCTCTCTCTCTCTCTCTCTCTCTCTTTAAATTGGGGACAGGATCTACCTAAATCACAAACCTTGCCAAGATGGGTTTGAACTTTCAATCCCTACCTCAGCCTCCCAGAGTTCTGGAATTACGGGTGTGCATCACCACACTCAGGCCTGACAAAGAATTTTGTATTTTTTTTTTTGCACTGTCTTTCCTTTTCAGATTTGTAGGAATTCTCCTCAGATATATACATTGCAAATCATTTTCTTCCACAATCTCACTAGACTTTTCATCCTTTAGCAGATTTTTTGATGAGCAGAATTTTTCCACTTTAATGTAATCCAATTTGCCATTGTTTCAGTCTTTATGAATTATAATTTTTGTGTCCTATTAATGAACTGGTTGCTTATCTGAAAATAAAAGATAATTTGCTATATTTTCTTCTTGAATACTGGCTGTCTAATTTTTCACATTCAATCTTATACACCACATAAAGTTGATCTGAATCCATGATATATCATTTTTTCCACATGAATATCCATCTGACCCAGTGTCACGTATTTTAAAATGACCTTTTTTTTTCAGTAAATGATAATGGTATCTTTATTGTAACTCGTGCAACAATTTAGTTTGAATTTATTTCTGGATTTTATTAAGTTTTTTAGTGAATTCATCTATTCATACAACAATACAATCCTGTCTTAATCACTATACTTTCATAAAAACTATTGATTTATGAAAATATAAGCCCTCTATTGTTGTTCTTTGTTTATGTTGGTTGGTTTTTTGTATTTTTGTACACATTTTGAAAATAGTTTTCTCTAAACATCTTCCAAAATTTTGATTGCAATTGCATTAGAAAGATCAGCTTGGAGTCTATACTTACGTTTATCATTCAAAAATTAATATGGTATATATTTTTATTTATGTGGAGCCTCTAATTTTTTTTAGGAATGTTATGTTGCTTTAATTTTAGATATCTTGGACATCTTGCTTTAATTTTAGATATATTTCGGTTTCAGTACATGGTAGAATCAATGAAGAAAATTCAGGGATAACAAAATTAAAAAGCAGATGTACGTAAACAGTAACATCAAAAAGTATGCACAAAAATTGTAATTGAAAGTAAAGTAAATATGCATAATCATGAGATGAATATCAGTAGGAATGGTTAGTACATAAAAATGATTGAAATAGCTTATTGACCTCAGTTTTCCATTTTGACATTATAAGAACAAACACAAATTAGAAAAAAAAGGAGCTCAATTCTCCCTGTTGATGATAAGAAAAAAGATTTCTTCTCTCGCTTTCTTATTTACCTTAGAAAACTTGTACTGTAAGCACTTTATTCTCTTTCAAATGTGTGTGTGTGTCTATATGTGTGTGTGTGTGTGTGTGTGTGTGTGTGTGTGTGTGTCTCCTTTTGAAAGGTTACTAGTGTCTTTCTCAGCTTTATGACTCATGAGTATATCTCACAGGGGCAGCATGTCTTTGCCATGAGAACATAGCATCCTTCTCTCCCACTTCCTGTGTAGGAGCCTAACTTCACTGAGCACCTAGTTTCGAGTTATAAAGATTTGAGTAATGAAACTACTTCCTGTCATAGAGAAGTTTACTTCTCCTCTAGATAATTAATCAGCTAACATGGACAGTTACCTCAATTATCTTGGTGGAGTTAGAATAAACTGTGATGGTCAGATTCTCTTACATGAGGACTAAGTAATATTTGTTATCTTGAAAACGTGTGTAATTGTGCCTGTATATCCAAGGCAGAAAAATTTTCCATCTGTCTGTAATCTCAGCGAACTGTCTGTTGTGTACATTCCACTCTCCTGTGATGTCTATTCAGTAATCAAAATACTGTGTCCTCTTTTAAAAAGAGGACTTCCAGATTGGGAAATGATTTTTTTAATTATATTTGTCCAATATATATTAGGATCAAATCCAGAACAGAATCATCTGAGACTTCAGAGCATACTTCAACAGAAAAAGAAACTTTCCACCTGGCTGGGATCATTTGAAGTCTATGCCCAACGTAAAAAGTATGTAGATCATGTGTCTAAAAGAGGATTGCATTGTGCCAAAGTGGGGAGAAAAAAAGAAGGGAAAGACAAACTTGCAGAAGCTTGCAGTCAGGGTACTTTATATCATAGAGCTTTTTCTCATCTGTCTCTTAGTAACTCTACCAAGCGGCTAAGAATCCTGAACATGAGCGCTCTTCCTCATTGAATAAATAAAGACAAATACGAGATTCTACTGTTCACAAGTTCAAAACTAAAAAAGTCACCTAAAAGGTAGTAAAGGACTCCAGGATTCTAAGCTCATGAGAGCCTCTTTCAAGGTCCTAAGAAGGTGTTTATTGGTCTTGTCTTTATAAAATTTGCAAAAGTACAATATTTCTGTATTCCTTTTGATAAAGAGGACCTGCCAAATCATGAAAGCTTTAGGCTTCTGCTGTGAAAGGAAAAGGAAAAATAAGCCAACAAGAAAAGGTGGGAGAGTAGCACTGAATTTATGTGTGCCCTTTTTTAAAAAAAATAGGCATGTTCCAAAAATAACCAATACAATGCTTAGGAAAAATAATTTTTTTAATTTCTGCAAAGTTATCAGAAATTCAGTTACCCAAATAACCTGAATTCTTGACATGCAACTAATACTTGCCAGGAAATAGTTCACTAATATATCTTTTCTTCCAGAAAAATACTTTATTTCACACAATTAAATAGTGGCAACTAGAAGAAAGTAGCATGATTATGACAATATTAGAGATTATTCTTTTCAAAAATGTTTCAAATGTTTCAATGTTTACATTTTAGGAATTTGTAAAAGTTCAATAGGAATATTCTTTTACAAACATATATCCTAAAAGTATTCCAGCAAAAATGTACAATGGACGTGCAATTTGATAATGGTATAAAAACATTGTTATGTGGCAGAAAGAAGTGATAATGCTTTTCCCAAAAATCCTTATTTTTAAGTCTTGGAGTTAAAATAATTCATGTATTAAGCACAGTGCCAGACAGGTGGACATGTGGGGAGGTACAGAAAGAGCAGCAGTGGAATTTAATTTCGATGCTTTGTAGTTGTGAAACCCTCCAATGTGAAAAGACAACAGAAATCCACAAGACAGCCAGAGATCAGCCACAAGATCATCCCGAATGATCCAGAAACAAGATCTCTTTCTTTGTGAAGGCAGAGAATTAGCCTGAGGGATTTACCTTCAGTGCAGGGCAGACAAGGATGTACTGTGGAGACTCAGGTGACAGGTCATGTGACCTAGACTAGCTTTCTGTATGAGCTCCATATTTTTCACCTATTCTGGAGGCTTTTTTTAGGGTATGACCTCAGTGGGTTCAGGGATGGTTACCATTTCAACGCAGTGATAAACAGAGGTAAACAATGAACACAGAGCATAGCTTGATTTTACATTCATTTAATAATAAAACAATGCAACTCAAAGGGCTTTTGAAAAAGCCTGTTGGTAAAAATAGTATCAAAATTACTCTTAGTTTTTCAAAGCAAGTGTTTTACTCAACCTGGCATGAGGTAACTTGATAGATTTGAGAATTTCATGCATTTATTAAGTAATGTTTTTTACCTGTAAAAATGTGAAAGTTGTTAAGTAAGTGTTCCAATGGCACAAAGAGTTTCTTTTACACAGTATAACAAAAGCTGTTATTTGGGAGCTTGCTACATTTGGCAAAAAAGTGCCTTGTTTGTTTTAGCACTTTCAAATATAAAATACATAAATGCTTAAAGTCAAGAACGTGCCAAAAGCATGATGAATCACGTACAGTAGATAATTTTAACACTGTGTCATGTAGTATATGCTAACAACTGGAGCCATTTAACAAGGAACTTACATAATTCATAATGAATCCAGCCATATAGCTGAGTTTTATACTTTATCGTCTCAATATCCTTAATGTAGCCGAAGAAAATAAGCAAGAACATTCATTCACAAGGATTTAGAGTGCATATCTGCCTACGTGATTTTCAAATCATCCCTTTGCTTTTCATTACTCATTTCGCAATAAAAAAAAGCACCAGGCAGATAATTAAAAGGAAAACAACAACAGAAAACAATATGAAATATGATATTCACTTACGTTTTTTAAATTAGCATTTATTTTCATAGGATTTGTTCATTTTCACAGAAGTCATGTAATTGTAACAGGTTTATTTGAAGCATTTTATACTTTTCTTCGACTTAATTATGAAATAAAAGAAACAACATAATAGTGCTGACAATATACAGTGGTTAAAACTACTATATCTGCTTGACAAAAAAATTCACTTTTAAGCTCTTGCAGTTATTTTATTTGTATACTGGGTTTAATACTCTAGAGCTTTGTTTATTGCTCAAAACTTCATTATAATTAAACCAATTTCTGTTTTGTACAGAGAGTTATTCTTGAAGGGGTATGACTGAATTTATATACATTAGAAATTATTCTAAACTAATTTCCCATTCAAGCTCTATAACATAATTATCTTCAGAATTCCTACAAAGTACGCAACAAAATCTTTTGACTCAGTTTTACCGCTGGGCTTTCCTAAATAGAGGGAGTATTTATTGTACATGTTAAAAACTCAGAAATAATAAGTATCACGTACCATTTAGGCTGCTGACATTCTACTCGGTCTAGGTTTATTAGTTGTGCCACTAATGACAATTCTGTCATGTAATTACTTGTTGTGGGCCCCTGGCATGGACAGAAGACATTCAACAGCACCCCAATCTCCATACACTAGATGGCATTAACAATTCCATAGTTTTGACAACCAAAAATATCTCTAATATTGCCAATGTCTTCATGGAGATAAAATTATCCCCTGTTGAAATTTCTGCACTGGTCATTAGGAATTTTTATAAATAAAGAGCTAGGGGTATAGCTCCATGGGAGCTTAACCTACATGAGGCTTTGGGGTTCAGCTCAGTATTAAATTAATGAATCAATGTTAACTAATTACACAACAATAGAAGTATATAATATCTTTTACTTTCCCTTGGTTAATACCATTTCTACTATGCATAGCATAACTATGGCATTTTTTTCCTTTGCCCATTGCTACAAAACACAATTGTGAGACAAATTCAGGAGGGCGCTGTGTTATCAGGTATGGGGGGATGCAGTGCTGCTACAGGGCACCATCTAACCAATTCCAGACAGAGGAACTGTCACTGAGTTGTTCCATGTCCCACAGGAAAATCTCCATCTCTTGCACATATGAATGCAGAAATTGGGAGCTTTTCAAGTAAAAAAGAATAGGCTTTGTATAACTCAAAGTGATTTTCAATGAAATAGAACATTTACATTTGTCCTTGCTATTTTCCCGGGGTGTGCCATGACAGAATCTTCACCCAGGGTGAACCTCCCACGGATACCTCATCACACTGGCCCGCCTGTTGTCATTTTTGATGTGGCCTTGCAGAGTCCTGCTCAGAGCTGACTTAGCTCTGGGCTGCTCCTTACAGAAAAAGTTAACAAGCACAGGCATTGAGGAACGGCTCTCCTGCAGGGATTCTGACCCGAGGCCACAGATTCAATAGTGAGTTTATAGCTTCATAGCATGTTTTTAATTTAGTCACCTCAAAGATTTGTATTTCTCAGACTTGCAAACTGCCCACCCCACCCCCGCCCATCCCTTGAGGGTCCCCTACCCCCACTGCAACCCCAGAGGAAGTTTCTCTTGTAAAGAACAGAGAGTCCAGTTAGGTAACTAATGAGCTACATGCGCTCTGCTTGATACACGGCTTTTTCCCTCTTCAAAAGCAGCTCATAGGGGTGCTTTGTGTTTGTGCACAGCAAAAGTCACCACAAATCACTCCCTACTCTGCCACCTCCAACACATTATTTTCTATTTATCAGACAGGATCACTCTGAGTAGCTTTTCTTCTGGATGTTGACAACTGAAATTTTAGGTAAACCTGAAAAGAAGAAAAGAGTTATTCATTAAATTAATTTTTTACAAAAATTTCACATGCTGATTACTTAATATGGTGGCTTTTTTCAATCTAATATGAGTTCTCTTATTGATATGCTTGGCTGTGCAAGTCAGTGTTGTGTAGTTTTTCCTGGGCATTGTGGAAAGTTCTGCAGAACCTCTAACATTTACCCATCAGATGCTGGGAATAGCCCCCTTTGATTCCTGGTGGAGACAGCAGGACCAGATGTCCCTGGGATATGAAACTGCCCCTGGCATAGAACTTTAGGTCTAATGTAGCACAGGCTAAGTATTATTTGATTGTGAATTAAAATCTTATGAGCACTATGCATTGACTGCTAGACATAAATTATAGATAGAAAGTCAGATGCTTTATCTTTTTCCAAAAAGGAAAACTTACAGGGAGCTCATTTTTTAAATTGTGCTTCATATATTGACAAACATGAGAAAGAGAAAAATCTATTTAGTAAGAAGGCCCAGTTTTTCAGCTTTTGTGAGTAGTTAAACAGTAAATACATTTATTTCATAGTCAAGAAAAATTGACAATTGCCTTCAGTTTAATATGGCTCTTCCAATTTCTGATCTAATCCAGGACACTGATGTTGTTGAGTGTTCCAGCACTTAAGTTAAGGGAGCATGTTGTTAATCATTTGTGGTTGAATAATAAGGAGTCAACTGATTTCAGATTTTTTAATAAGAACATTCTAGAAAGGCAACAATTAACAAATGAATTCTTCAAAATTAAATCAATTCATGTGACCTTGAATTCACTAATACTGTACATAATAAGGTACATTTGTTGCTAGTATTTCAACTAAATTCACTTGACTTTTTAAAAAAGGATGTGACTTTCAATGTGATTGAACAATTTGTGATGTGAGTCAGGTAAGCAGTTACATTAGAGCTTACACACTGAACTTTACAAGTATTATCTTTGACACATAAACTTTAAATAAGGGTCATTTACTGTATTCCACTGGTAAAACTTTGGTGAGCAGAACAGAGGTTGACACCTAGAAAGTAGAATAATTATAAAACTGTAACAAAAAAGAAATCATGGCACTTACAAATGGGATGATATCTTACCCTTTATAACTTTTCAGTTAAGAGGACTATTTTGTTATTACCCAATATGGTACAAAAATTAAACAATAAAATACCAATGAACAAAAAGCAAACATGCTATAATTAATGTTGGTGCTATCTGAAACGGGAATATAGGATGAATTTTGTCACATAACAGGTGAAATAAAGTAAGACGAGGGCCTTTGCTAAAATTTGGAGAGTTTCTTCTAGAAAGCATTAGAAAAGAATGTTGAGCTCAGGAAAATTTCTCCTACTGTGCAGAATTTATCAAGGCCATACATGGATGGAAATACAGCATTGTACTTCAAGGTTAATAAATATGATGTACTTTAAATTGCTAACCTTGTTGAAAATATGGGTTCAAAAGGATTATCTCCAACTAGTGCATCAGTTGTGGGAAAAACCATCATTCACATGCACTACTTTGATTTACCATGGGTTATAAATCAGAGTAATTACAAAAGATGAACCAAGAAATGTCAAAAGAACAGTATCATTCACCGCCAAGAATATGAAAAGTCCATGCTTTTGTCTAAGATTCTTAACACTAATGAGAGTAGTAAGAAAACACACATTTTGTGTTACCTCTACAGTGTGTAAATGTCTTTGTGCTTTGGTAAACTGTTTGGAAAACCATATATGCTCCTATTGGAAGCTTCTTTTTTCCTATTTATTTTGTTGCACAGTCAAAAGTTAGCCTTCAAATCTCATTGTGTGTGTGTGTGTATGTGTGTGTGTGTGTGTGTGCACGCGTGCACGAGTGTGTGCACCTGTGAGCATGTGTTTTGGGGTTTGAATTCACCACCTTCTCACTGAGCTACATTCTCAGTTATTTCTTACTTTCTTTTTATTTTGCAACAGTAATTGCAAAATTGCAAAATTACTAAATTGATTCTCATGAGTATGAATTTGCAATCCTCCTGTCTCAGACTCCCACTGTTCTGGGATTACAGGCATGTGTCACCACACCCAGCTTCTAATATCACTTTAAAATGATAAGAATGTAGATCCAACTAATAACTTTAGACAAAACTTTGATGATTAAAGTGGAATGACCATGTGAAATTACAGAATTGAAAATATCCTGATGTTTAAGGCATTTTATACTTCCATATGTATTATTTCAGTGTTAACATGGCTTTATTAGTCAATTTTAGTTGGTCTCTTGACTGGATAATCACATTACCTAAATGGTATCAAAGAACCATTTGCAATGTGATTTCCATGGAAAGGAAGAACTTATTCAGAGCTTCCACAAATCTTTTGGAAACTACTTGTTATGCTTCAGTGTGCAGAGGTGAGGCTTTTGGAAACTGGATCGGGAGGGCTCTAACTTCATCAGTGAACCAACTCATTAATGGATTCATAATTTAATATTACAGTGAGATGATTGATATTTTAGATGTGGGGTTTAGTGGAAATTCGTGTGTCATGGGCCTTGACCTTGGGAACTATATCTTGTTCTCTGTGCCTCTCTTTGGCTCTTTGCTTCTTGACTGCCATCTCCCATCCCCTCCCATCGTGATGCTCCTTTTTTGTCACAGGGCTAAAAGCAATGGAGCCAGCTGATTATGGACTAAAACTGTGAATCTATTACTAAGGGGAACTCAACTTCTTCCCTTAGGTTGTATTTCTTAGGTCTTGTGTCACAGTGATGGAAAGCTAACATACTACCCTAACAATAATTTAGAATAATAAAACCCTATCACTCCTTTCACCTAATACAAACATGTGTATATATGGTAAGCACTATCCTGTTGACTAAGTGCGTGATGTTAACAAAACAGTTACAGTCTCTCCTCCTCCTCAAGAAGTTCTCAATTTTCTGGGGTGTGTCTGTGTTAAGAATCTTGAGAGTTGCATAATAGGAAGGTCATTTAAAAAAGCAAGGAGGGACCAAATCTGGCTCCTCTTTTTATCCCTTTCTCTATGCTATGGTTTAGATCTAAAATGTCCCAAAAAGTTTCTTATTTAGAGGTTAAACCTGGTCACAGGAATAGGTTACTTGTGTAAACTGGAAGGGTGTGTTCTCATCCCAGCTCCTTTGCTCTCTGACCATCATGAAGTGAACAGCTTTCCTGTGCCATGCCCTTCGGCCGCGCTGTTTCTGCCTTGGAGCCCACGAATCATGGACTGAAACCATGTACCAAGGTAAACCTCACTTTCTGTAAAGTGTGAGTGTTGGGTATTTTTTCCTAGCAATGGGAAAGAGATTAAAACACTCTATATCTCTTGTTATTTAAAAAAAAAGCTTTTAATCTCACTTAACGTTATTTTTTTGGTATGTCTGGCCATGAAACCAGGGATCTTCCTTCATGTGTCATGTAAATACTCTAACACCCAAGTACATTTAGCCCCCTAACTTACATTTAAAAAAATCTCCAGCTATAGTTTATTATGTTACACAAATGTTACAGAGAACTAAAAATGGAAGTTAGAAAATCAGACATACTGCAATTTTCAAGATAAGAAGTGAATATATTTAGAAATAAGGATGAAAAGAGTAAGATAAAGGAAAATGGGCAGTTTAAACACAATTGTTGGGTTAAATTGACAGAGCAAAAGCACTGAACATGATGGGGGTGTAATTGGAAGGAAGAAAGATTCAAACTTGAAAGATACTCTCTATGAAAATTAAGTTATTCTCATAGCACTTTACCACAGAAACAGAAGAAAATATCAAAAGTGGAAGGACTTCTTAGTAAACTTCATATTATGAGATTTTTAATTTTTAGTTGAAAAATAGTTGTTATGTTGAAACTGATCAATGGAGTAATTCCCAGAGGGAAAATGAATTCAAACTTTTTTTTATCTCCTCCCGTTCTTTGTTTCTGTCTTAGATACACCTTTTTTCCTATTCATACCCTCCAATGTGTAAGTCATGTGACACCATCTGATTAATAATGTAGTTTGGTTATTTCCACTAAAGTCTGAGTAATATTGGCAGCATACTTGCTTAGAGACTATGTCTTAGTGTATGTTGTGTTGCTATGATAGAATATCTGAAACCAGGTAAAATGTGAAGAGCATAAATTTATTTCATTGCAGATCAGGATGATGGAAAGTCCAAAATCAAAGTGCTATATATCTAGTAAGAAACTTTTCAGTGTGTCCTCATAGGGTGAAAGAAGGGAGAGCAAGGGGGGAAAAAACCCATCTTACATAAATCCATTCATGAAAGCAGAGTCCTTAGCACCCAAACTCTGCCCAGAAGGCTCCACTTATCAACAAGGTTGCATGGAAGGTTAAACTTCAAACTGTTAATTTTAGAGGGCACATTTCTATGATAAAAACTAATGATCAAATCTCATTAAAGAAGAGTCTGAGCATTCAGCCCTTTCTATGCAGAGAACTCAGATGTCCACACTACGACTGGCCATTCTGGGGCTGTTCAGTAAAGATCTTCTATTTGAACTCATGATTTCCAGCAACAAATGTGTCTAGAGTGCTTGTCTAACAAGATTTTTTCTCCTACCTGACTAGTCCTTCCTGAGCTCTTGCTGATTCAGTTACAACTAGCCAAACTCTATAGTTTAAAATGCACCAGAAATTGTCCTTTGACTCCTTTATGCTCATAGTTCCTAGTGATCTCCACAAAATCTCGTAAGTATTGTAGGGGCTCAAATTTGAGTTATTTATAATTCAAATAACTTCACTTAAATATCTGACTGCCAACATCAGGAATCTCCAACTCCAGGGCCACAGAGAGGCTAAGTTGCATTGTCATGAGTTTTAGGCTAGCCCAGACTACATAGTAAGTTTATGGCCAGCCTAAACTACAGAATGAGATGCTGTCACAGACAAGCCAGGCATGGTGATGCACGCCTCTAATCTCAGCACTCTGAAGGCTGAAGCAGGAGGTGGTTGCAAGTTCAGAACCAGCTTGGGCTACAAAGTGAGCTCAAGGCCAGTCTAAACTTCTCATAAGGAGATCTTGTCTCAAAAGACAAAAAAAGAAAGAAAGAGCAGCAAACAAACTTGATTTGTGATTTGAAACAATTTCAGATTTCTATACCTTCAGGATTAAAGTCAAAGCAGAATGTCCTGAGATTGCTACAAAAGCACTTAAAAACTACTCCCAATTTAAATATTCTATCCTTACAAAGCAAGGTTTTACACAGTGATAAAGTAAACTAGACATAAGCAACACACTTTGGGTATCACCATCTCCCATCACCCCCAAATAGACTAACCACTTCAGGAAAATCAGCTCAGAGCTGCCACTGATTTTGCATTATGTTGAGTTCTATACTTATTTCATTCGATATTATAATAACAATAGAAATAAGGTGCACAATAAATGTAATGCACTTAATTCATCCAGAAACCATCCCAATGGAAAATCCACAAAACCAGGCTACAAACAACTTGAGTCTCTCTCTTTCTCTCTCTCTCTCTCTCTCTCTCTCTCTCTCTCTCTCTCTCTCTCTCTCTCTATTATGCATACTACATAAAATTGTATTTCTCAGGATAGGGAAGATAGAAAATTTACTTGATGAAATAATGGATGAAAAATTTCCAAATGTAATCCAAACTACATGCCACAATCCAAGAACAAAATGTAAGGAAAATTATAACAACTCACATATTAATCAAGTTGCTCAACATAATTCATAAAGAGAAAATATTTTTAAAAATCAGTGGGAAATGATACATACAAGAACAAATCAGAGTTACAGCAAATTTCTCATTGGAAAAGTCGCAAGGAAGAAAATAGCATCTGTAAAGGGCTAAAAAATTTATTTTTAAAAGACAGATCAGAATTCTACACCCAGTCAAACTATCTTCCAGAAATAAGCATATGATTTTCTTAAACAAATGCAAAGGTTTAAAGAAATCACCACCATCAAACAGACACTACAAAAATCCAAGGAATAAATATCACCAGCATTAGTAACTTGATAAACATATATTTTTTCTCATTATTTTAATTTTTAAAATGATTCGTTAGTTGAACAAAAATATTGCTTGATGTATTGATAGTTTTATAGCAAAAAAGGTGTATGAAAATGGCATCAAACAAAAGAAAAGGGAGTAAGTGGAAGTATACCAATGTGTGGTTTGGAGACATAATTTTTCAATACTCTAATCCTAAACATTAAGTGTTATAGTATCAGAAAATAGCCTGATTCGCTAAAGAATAAATGTCATGCTACAATTCCTAAATGACCAATAACTTAAAATATAAAAGTTAGTAATACAACAAAAGAAATATCATAAAAACAAAAAAAAATTACTCAATTAAAAAGAATTCATATTAAATAAAAGAATGAGCAAAGGATGAATGGGAAAATAATTTAAAAATAGCAAAATTATAGGTTTAAATCCAACATTATCCACATTGAATGTAAATGGTCTGAACACATGATCTAAATGGAAAATAGTCAATATAATATGCAACATTTAGATATTGAAGAGGAGAAAATATAATCTTTCAACTGATGCAGAAAAAGCATTCGAGAAATTCAACACCCTTTCATAACAAGTACAAATATCAAACTAAGTACATAATAAAATCCATAAAAGAAAAATCCACAAAAGGGCATGGTAAAAGTCTGAAGGTTTTTCTTTAAGGCAGTCATGTCCACTTTTGCTACTTTTATCCAATATGGTGCTAGCAGACTTAATCACAGGGACTAGGAAAGAAAAAGGAATAAAAGCATACAGATAGGAAAGGAATGAACTGAAATTATCTCCTTTAACAGATGATATATGTAGAACATCTACAAAAATCCACAAAAAAAGGTTAGAACTAATAAGTACATTCAGCAAAGTAGTAGTAAATAGTTAACTCACGATGCAGTACTCAGTTGCATTTCTATAGGCTAACAATTTGGAAAAGAGAATTAGGAAAACAATTCCATTTACAAAGGAATTAATTAAATCAAGGTGATGAAAGACTTCTACACTTAAAAGTATAAAAGATTTCTGAAACAAATTTAAAAGTACATGAATAAATGGAAGTCCATTGCATGTCCATGGGTTGACAGTGAAAGGCCAGTATTGATGAAATGACCTAATGCAACTCCTATTGAAATCCTAATAACATACTTTGCAGAAATGTAAAAATCCATCTTAAAATTAAAATGGAGTCTCAAGTTAACCTGAATATCCCAAATCATTCTGAATACAAAAAAAAAAAAAAAAAAAAAAAAAAGCTACAAGATTCACACATCTTAATTTGAAGATTTATTAAAACGTTACAGCAATCCAAGCAGTGCGGAACTCGAATAAAGATGATTACAAAGATCCATGGAATGGGGTAGAGAATGCAGAAATGAATGATCATATATATGAGCAAATGGTTTTTGGAATGGATGCCAAAAGCATTCGGGGGGAAAACATCTTTTAAACAAATATTACAGGAAAACTAAATATCAACATGCAACATATTAACTAGTACTTTTACCTGATACTACAGAGAAAAATTAATTCAAAGTGGATTAGGGGCCTAAAATGAAAACCTTTAGAAGAAAATATAGGGCTAAGTTTCATGATAGTGGATTGGATAATAATGTTTTAGATTAAAAACAAGAACAGATGGGCAACAGAAGCAAAAATGATGTATAAGTACCTCACACTAACCAATTGTGCTACTGGAGCCTCTAAAGGCCAAAGCTGATGAATTGGATTTTGTGAAAATTTTAAAACTATACTCATCAAAAGTTGCTGTCAGAGTAAAAGGCAACCTACAAGCTAGAAAAAAAAAAAAAAACAATATTTGCACATCATGTACCTAAAACTATATATATATATCTAGAAAATAAAGAGAAATTTGAAAATTTGACAACAAAAAATAAACCTAATTCAAAAATGGCCAAAGGACTGGAATAAACATTTCTTTAAAGAAAATGTACAGATAACCAATAATCACATGAAAAACTGCCCAGCATAACCAATCCTTAGGACAGTACAAATCAAAACTATAATCAGGTACTATCCCATACCCATTAGAATGGCAATCATTTTTTTAAAAATGGTTGGCAAGAATAAGGAGAACCTTCAAAACTTTTATAATTGTTGTAAATTCACTAATGGTGGATAAAAATGGAAAGTGGGAAGGCCTCTGTGGAAAATAGTATGACAATTCCTTCCACAAATTAAAGATATGATTATTGTGTTACTCAATATTAGAACTGCTGGGTGTATATCCAAAAGGACTGAAAGGATCTCTAAGCAAAATATTTGTGTTCTCATGTTTGCAGTAGTAATATATACAATCTATGTAGTGTGGATGCAATCTACGTATTCCCTGACAGTTACTGGGTAAACAAATGTCATAATATTATTAAGCTTTGAAAAAGAGAAATTCTCATATGCTACATTATGTAAGTGAAGAAAATCAATCAGAAAAAAAGAGAAATATTGTAGAGTTCCAATTTTTATGATGAGCTTCCAGTAATCAAAATCATAGAAAAAAGCTAGAATGGTAATTCTAGCTAGCTAGTTAGGTGATAAGAACAGAGGTATAGAATTTCAGTTTTGCATGATGAAAACTGATCTAGAGATGAGAGGTGGGAATGGTTCTATAAGAAAGTGAATGCATATAATAACACAGAACTGTATACTTTAAAAAGGTGAAACTATTCAGTATGATTCTATAATGGTATATTCTTGTTATTATCCAAATCTATAGAATTCTTGTTATTTATCCAAATCTATAAGAATTTACAATGTCAGCATTGAATGTCTCTCCCTAATAATGATGTGTCACGTGGTTTGAGCCATTATAGTAAATATGCCTGTTTGATGGGGGACATTGGTAATGAGAAAAGCTACGCACGTGTAATGCAGGTAGTGTAAGAGAAATCTCTGTACTTGCTGCTCAATTTTGCTAAGACCTAAAAAACTCTCTTAAAAATTTTTAAACAATTTTAAAAATTTGAAAAATACCTAAGATAGTACATTTTATTATTTGTCGTTGGTTACAATACAAAAAGTGAAAAATACCTTCCTAGAAACCTGTAGATACACATAGCTTTTTCATTAATTCTA
Source organism: Cavia porcellus (assembly GCF_034190915.1). NCBI lineage: Eukaryota > Metazoa > Chordata > Mammalia > Rodentia > Caviidae > Cavia > Cavia porcellus. Next base: position 25,510,579 of record NW_026947512.1, read on the forward strand.
CTAAATATTTAAGGAAGAAGTTATATCAATTCTAAACTAACTATTCCAGATCTTTTTTTAAAAAAATGCTTCTTAACGTTTTCCAAAAGGTCAGTGCAGAAAAGACAGTCTTTTGAAAAATGATTCGGGGCTGGGGATTTAGCTCAGTGGCATAAGTGCCTGCCTTGCAAGCAGGCAGTCGTGAGTTCGATCCCTGGTACTGATAAAAATGAAAAAGACAAAAAAAAAGAAAAAAAGAAAAATGATTCTAAGATAATAGTACTATCATATACAAAATATAAACTTTTATCCATATCTTGAACATCTTATAGTTTCTAGGGCCAAATGGAGAAATAAAATTTTAACATTTTGAGAAAAAAATATAGAAAAATCTTCAATTTTTTAAGGACAATTTCTTTCATGCAAAACCAAGAGCATTATTCACAAAACAAAAATGTACTTCCTTAAAATTCCAAATTTCTTATATTCAAAACTGACAAGCTATTAAAAGATAAGCCACAAAATGGGAGAAACACTTGCAAATGTAGATGGTATATGGACTTATGTTCTGATAATATCAAGAATGTTAAAAATTCAATAAGAAAAATAGTTTATTAAATGGAAAAAATATTTGACAAGATACCTAAAGAATTGTGTGGGTGGTAAAGAAACAAACATATTCTCAACTTCATTAGTGATTAGGGAAATACAAATGAAAACACAGCATTATACTCTTATTAAAATTTCTGGGGCTGGGAATTTAGCTCAGGGGTGAAAGCACCTGCCTGGCAAATATGGGTCATGTGTTCAATTCCCGGTACAAAAAAAAAAAAAAAAATGCTAAAAAATTTAGTCATATTTAGTGTCAGCAAGAATGTAGAGAAACAAATTCTCCTGCACTGATGATGACTGAGGATAGATATGTAAAGTGGTTTAATCACTTTGCAAAAGTGGCATTGGAATTTTTCTGGTAAAGACTGCAGATAGATAAGAGCAGATTTAGAGGCTCCCTGAGATAGTCACCTTGATGCCAAAGTAACAATTGTGGGGAGTCCCGGACAGAGGGAGATGAATCCTCTTGACCCAGGGAGAAACTAAAGTAAAAAGAACCAGTCAAAAATACAGTCCTGGTGCTACTATTGGAACAGCTAAGATTTGTTGCTCCTGCTGTAGTGCCTGAACTTGCGCGACTGCAACTCATCGAGCTGCCTGAACTCCCACCACTTCAACTCACTGGAACCACAGTTGCACTGAAGTGCAGTTGCACTGAAGTCAAACGTCAGCATGCCCAATGGAGAACAGAGTTGGCAAGGGACTTGCATCAACCTGCAGTGAGTACTGGGAATAAAACCTTCCACGGAAAAGGGTGTCACTCCAATGGGACGACATTTTGGAATTGGGCAGGATGGGCAAGAATAAGGAACAGCAGTGATTTCAGTCAGTTGTTCCCTTCCCAGATGAGATTGGTGGGTATGTTTACCTTGGGTCACACCCTTGGCTGTGATTCAATAAGTTGTCCCAAACCAAATCACTACACAGGGCCACACTAATACAGTGAAGGCCTCAGCAGGTTGATGACCCAGAGAGGAGAGGCCAGCATACTCTGCCCTTATTTGCACCTCAATAACACACTGGAGTGGGTAGGATTACCTAGCCACCATGCTTCAGAAGAACCATAACCAACAAAGAAAGATACTGGGACTTCCTCTATATGCCTATATGGAAGAAACAGAAAATATGAGAAGAGGGAGCAACAAGAAAAAGTCCCCATCCCACAATCCTGAGAACATCGATCCAGGAAACATAAATACAAAAGAGATTGAGAACAGCAAACATGCAATAACAGACACAGCTTCAGTGGACATAAAGAGATATCTTCAGGACCTCATAGATGAGTTCAAAAGTGAAATATTTAACCATGTAAACTAAGATATAAATAGATTAATAAAAGAAATGCTAAGCATCTCTCAAGAAGACGCAGATGGAAGAATGGAGGAACACAAAAAAACAAGAGAATCGTTTGATGAAGAATATAAAGAAAACACAGAGTACATGTAGCAGGTTCAAAGAGATTACCAGGAAATAAAAACCTCCATTGAAAGCTGGCCAAGCTGCTTGAAAGAAATTAAGTATAGATTATCCAAGCTGGAGAACAGGTTTGCGATGTGGGATCATGAAAGGAAAAATTTCTTAAAAATAACAAGGAAATAAGCAGTAACAATACAAAGGCTAGAAGATGACAAAAGAATCTATATTTTAAGAATAAAGAATGTGAATGAAGAACCAGAGGTACAAACAAAGGAACTATAAAGGCTATTCACAAAAATAAGTAAGGAAAACTTCCCAAGCATAGGAAAAGGAAATGATATTCAGATCTATGAGGCATACAGAATTCCAGCCACCTACAACCAAAGCAGACCTATACCCAGTTATATAATAATCAAGATCCCAGAAATGCAATGTAAGAACAGAATATTAAGAGCTGTCAGAGACAAGAAACGGATTATCTATAAAGGAAAACCCATCAAAATCACGGCAGACTTCTCAACACAGACCATCAAATCAAGAGCTTGGAGGGAAGTATTCCAAGCCTTGAAAGAAAATAACCTCCAGCCCAGATTGATGTACCCTGAAAAACTGTCTCTAGAAATTAATGGAGAAACAAGATGCTTCCAAGACAAAGAGGAACTGGGGGAATTTGCAACCACCAATCCAACTCTACAGAGAATTCTGCAGGACATTCTAGAGAGAGAGAAAAAGTACCAGGATTGCAGGAACAGTGGCAGAGAGGCCTCAATGAATGGAGCAAAAGGGGAATAAAGAAGAAAAGCAGGCAACTAATGGCAGAAATAGAGCACAACAAAAATGAGGCAGAGGAGGTTGGCTATAATCTCTAATATAGATGTCCTTGACACTAAAAAAAAAGAGATTAACACAGGCAGAGTAGATCAGGAGGTAGGGTTCATCAAGATGATCTTTATAGGAAATATAATTAACCTGAAAAAAGCTATATGGACCAAAAATCAAATATGTGAAAACAATGCTCTATGTGACAGGGAACCAGAGAGTAATAGGGGCAACTAGCCCAGTATTTGTGGATAGATTGGAAAGATAAGCTTTAATAGGTAATAGAATACAACCATAGATCAAGTCCAGGAGGGAGAAGGTTCAGAACCACTTTGAGAAATAGCAGGCTGCGCCCCAATCTAAAAACCGAGGGTGTTGCAGAGACCCAAAAATATACAGTGTACCCTGGGGGGCATGAAAGAAGAGGAATAGTCTTTTAAAAGACAGCAGAAGATACTGTTAATAGTGTATAGGGATTTAAAACCCATATTACTTGCACTGCTCTGCTTAAATAGATTTTATTTTGTCCCAGTTTGTCTACTTGCACTAGATCTGAGGGCACAGACAGCTATTCCAAAAATACCAGGATATAGTAGAGTAATCATCTTTAATTTCCTATTAACTTAATCTAGAGCCCCTGTATAACTTATACTATTTTATCATGACTTACCTTTGTTAAATCTGGTTTGTTTAATTGCTGTTTAGTATCAACAGATTGTGTAATCTTTCACTAAGTAAAATTTTTTAAAAACTGGCATATTTTCACAAATTTAAAGGGGTTCATATTATAAACTAGCAAACTCCTTGTTATTCACTCAAGAGAACTGAAGCATAATTAAAGACATATGCAGAACTGTCCATAGCAATACTATTTGTAATAACATCAAAATACAAACAATCCCAGTGTCCAATAGATAGATGCATAACTGTTGGTGTAGTCATACAATGAAATACTACTTAGTTATAAAAAAGGAACAAATTACTATTTCATTCAACAACTGTTAGGTCTTATACCTAGATGTGTCTGCTCCTCCCCGCAAACCCTCATGAGGTCACAGGTGGGGTTGGCTAGATCCAGGGTGTGTAAATGTGGGTAAAGGGTATGGATAATTGAAGTCCCAGCCTGGATGTGGGTGGCACCAATCAACAGGGTTGTAGCCTAAATGGAATATAAGGGGGCAGAAAGCAGGTAGGCTTGATGCTGGCTGCTTACTACTTGCTGCTTCCTGCCTCACCTGCCATGGATTCCTCCGCTTACCCCTCTGCCTTGCCGACAGCTGACCACAGACTGAAACCTCTACAAACTATGAGCTAAAGTAAACCTTTCCTCCTTGAACTTTGGGTATCGGGTATTTTGTCTCAGTTACAAGAAAAGTAGCCATGATAACAATAATAGTAGATCTCAGAATATTTAAGTTGAGTGAACAGAGTTAAAAAATACTACAGACCTAATTACTCCATTAATATTAAACCCTTCAACATGTTAACTGTTCTACAGCAACAGAAAGCAGATTATTGGTTTCCTGGGTGCTGCATAAGGAAAGGTCTGGCAGGATGGAGTGAGGCACTGGGGAAACTTCTAGAGATGATGAATATGTTAATCTTGAGGGTAGTAATGGTTTTGCAGGTATTTACATTTGTCAAAATTTATCAAACTGTACACATTATAATATATAGAATTAAACCTCAATAAAAAATATCCATAAGAAAGTGTTATATAAAAATCAAGTTGTGGTCAAAGAGAAATTTTGTGGTCTTTACCTTAGTAGTACAATTTAGGGGTTCCTGAAAAGTGATTCAAGGGGCCCTGACTCCTGTATGCAGAACTTGAGTGCCGTAGACTACTTATAGTCAGTTACTGGTACTTGAATCCACTAACTTTGGGGGTGTGTTAGTCATCTTCACAGTACTACAGTGAAATAACTGAGGCAATAAATTTAGAAAAATAGAAGGGTTTATCTCACAGGTTACACGTTCAAACCCAACAACCAGGCAAATCATCGCTTTGTCCTCTGATAAGAGTGTCAGATGGCATTGGCAAGAACACAGTTTGGAGTGAGAGATTCCTATGTAAACCAGAAAAAATAAAAAAAGGGGTGGGAAATAGAGACAGAGACACATGGAGAGACTCCACCGCCCCACAGTCCCCTCCAAGGCCACACCCTCAGTGACCTAAGGACTTCCCATAAAGCTCCAGCTCAAAGAGTCTATAGGGAAGGAGTGAGACCAAGACGGCAAAGTGTTAAACACTAATATAATAATTCCCTATGTATAAGAAACACATTTAATTCAAAAAGAAATTCATAGACTAAAAAAGAATGGAAACCAATACTTCATGTGACAGGAACCCAGAACAAAGCTGGGCTAACCATTATATTTACAGACACAAGGAATTTTAAGCCAACACTGATTAAGAAAGATAAAGAAGGTCACCACATCCTTGTAAAGAGAGCAATCCAAGAGGAAGAGATAACAATCACAAATATATGTGCAACAAATACCAGTGCACCTGTCTAAAACAAATACTAATGGGTATAAAAAATAAAATAGGCCCTAATACAGTTGTATTGGGAGATTTCAATATCCCACTGTCACAGAAAGACAGATAAATGTCACAAAACATCAAGAAAATATTAGAACTAAATTTTTGAACCTATGGACTTAGTAAATGTCTACAGAGCATCCCACTCCACAACCTCAGAATACACACTATTCTCAGTTGCACATAAGATGTTCTTCAAAATAAACCACATACTAGCTCATAGAACATACTTAAGTGAATGCATAGGAATTGAAATTATCACATACATATTATCAGAGCATAGTGAAAGGAAATTGAAAATCCATGGCAAAAGAAACCTCAAGAACTTCATACACACATGGAAATCAAGCAGCACCCTCCTGAAAAACCAACTGGTCACAGATAAAATTAAAGAACAAATTAGATGTTTTTTTACAGTTGAATGATATTGACAATACAGCATACCAGAACTTACGGGACATAATGAAGTAGTCCTAAGAGGAATATTTATAGCAGTAAATATCTACATCATGAGAACAGAGCAATGCATATAAATAATTTAATTGTGAACCTTAAACTTCTAGAAAAAGAACAGGCTAAACCAAAAGCTTGTATGAGAGAGGAAATTTAAAAGATCAGAGAAGAAATTAATGCATTTAAGACTTGAAAACAAATACAAAGAATCAATAAATCAAAGAGTTGGTTCTTTAAAGGATTAAATAAAATTGACAAACCCTCACCCAGGCTTACCAAAAGAAAAAAAGGAAAGAAGAAAAAAACGGGAAGAAAAAACTCAAATCCACACAATTTGGAATGAAAAGGATGAAAGCAAAATGTACCCTTCAGAAATTCAAAAGATCATCTGTACGTACTTTGAAAACTTACATTTTAATAAGATGGAAAATCTAAAAGAAGACAGATCCTAGATATATGTGCATTACCAAAGCTGAATCAAGAAGATATAAAAATCCTATGTAAGCTAATATCAATTAATGAAATCCAAGATGATTAAAAACCTACCAAAAAAGAAAAGGTGCTAAGGGACTCACTTTTGAATTCTATAAGAAATTTAGAGGCTACTACTCCAAGAAATTTAACACTATTACTTCTCAAACTCTTTAATGAAATTGAAAGGGAAGCAATATTCCCAAATTTATTCCTGGAATCAAGCTTTACTCTGATACTAAAACCACAGAAGGACCCAACAAAGACAGAGAATTACAGGCAAATTTCCATAATGAACATAAGGGCAAAAATCTTCAAAAGATACAGGCAAATATAATGCAACAAATCATGAAAATTATACACCATGATCAAGTCAGAATGGTTCAACTTAACATAAATTAGCACATGTAATATACCATATTAACAGAGCCAAGGACAAAAATCATATGAACACCTCATAGATGCAGAAAAAGCTTTGACAAAGTTCAGCTTCATCACGACCTGATAAAAACCATGGATGACAACCAACATCATACTACATGGACAAAAGCTGGAAACTTTCTCTGTAAAATCAGGAGCAAGATATGGATGGCCACTGTTTCCACTCTTACTTAACATCATCCTGGAAACTTTAGCCAGAGCAATTAGACAAGGAAAGAAATGAAAAGCATAACAATAGGAAAGGAAGAAGTTAAATTATCATTATTTGCAAGTGGACATGATACTCTACATATAAGATCTCAAAAACTCTCCTGAAAAACTGATTGATTTAGCTGGCTACAAAGTTAATACTCAAAACTCAATAGCCTTCCTGTACATGCATAACAAATTCTCTGAGAAAAAAATCAGGGAAACAACATTCACAGTGGCATCCAAAAAAATGAAATACCTATGAATCAATCAAACAAAAGACCTCTACATTGAAAACTACAGTACTCTGAAAAAGAAGATTAAAGAAGATATTATACAATGGAAAGACATCCCTTCCTCTTAAGTAGGAATAAGCAGTATAGTGAAAATGGCCATACTTATAAAACTTTTTTTTTTTGGTCTTTTTCATTTTTATCGGTACCAGGGATGGAACTCACGACTGCCTGCTTGCAAGGCAGGCGCTTATGCCGCTGAGCTAAATCCCCAGCCCCAACTTATAAAACTTTTATATAGATTTAATGCAATCCCAATCAAAATTCCAATAGCATATCTCACAGAATTATAGAAAACAATCCTAAAATTCATCTGGAACCAGAAGATATCTAGAATAGCAAAAGCAACTCTGGACAACAAAGGCAAGACAGGGGTTATCACAATCCTTGGTTTTAAATTATACTATAAAGCTATTATGATAAAAACAGCACAATACTGGGGTGAAAATAGACCTAAAGATGGTGGAAAAGATAAGAAGGTACAGAAATAATTCCAGACACAGTAAGCCACCTTATCTTTGACAAAGGTGCCAAATACATTCACTAGAAGAAAGATAGCTCTTTAATAAACAGTTCTGGAAAAACTATCCCTGCACATTGTAAAAATTAACATTGGACCCATATCTCTCACTATGCACTAAACTAAATTTGGAAAGGATCAAAGATCTGATATTAAAACAAAAACATTAAACCTGCTGGAAGATAGAGTAGGTAAAACTCCTGAAGTCATTGGTGTAGGCAAAGACTTTATGAATAAAACCCTGATTGCACAGGAACTATCACAAAGAATCAACAAATGTTACCTCACCCTACTGAAAAGCTTTTGCACAGCAAGTGAAACCACCAACAAAGTAAAGAGAAAACTCACAATGTAGGAGAAAATGATTACCAGTTGTTCCTCAGACAAAGGATTACTATCAAGAATATATAAAGAACTCAACAAAATCAGGCCTCCCAAATTTAAAGATCCAATCCAAAAATGGACACCTGAGATGAATACACACTTCTCAGATGAAGAAATGCACACAGCAACTAAATATATGAAAATGCGTTCAACGTCACTGGTTGTTTGAGAGATACAAATTAAAACTCTGAGTTTCAACCTCACCCTGGAAAGAATGGTTATTATCAAGAAATCAACTGACAAATGCTGTTGGGTCAGTGAGAAAAAAAGGAACACTTTTCTGCTGTCGGTAGGAGTGTAGACTGTTGTAACCACTGTGGAAATCAGTGTGGAGATTCCTCAAAAAACTATATTGGAGGTCCCATTTGACCCAGCTAATCCCCTTTTAGGTGTCTTCTAAGAAAAATTAAAATATCGTACCACAGCAAAATATGTGTACCCATGTTTATAGCAGCACAATTTGTAGTAGCTATATCTTGGAAACAACCTAAATATCCATGAACTGAAGAATGGATAAAAAAGATGTGATTTTTATACAATGGACTACTACTCAGCCATAAAGAAAGATAAACGAGACTTGTACAGGTAAATGGATGCAACTTGAGATCACACTCATAAATGAAATAAATCAGACTCACATATGTAGACATCATATTGTTACCCTAGTGTTAGAATCTGAAAGAAATTACATATATATAAATATATATAATAGTTAAGAAAGTTATATTACTAATTTCTCTTAACTCATTGAAAAGAAATATTTGTGCTAAATATTGTTTAAAGAATTAAATGCAGATAATTTGTACTCTGAGTATAACTAATTTAAAGATAAAAATATGCAACATATTAACCATTGTTCCCTTTGAATTCTCTTGTTGAAATTTTGCTTTATTTTTTAATCTTAAAAATAAATTTTAAAAAATATTAGCTGGTCTATTGTATTTAATGGGAGTGGCTTATAGCTTTAAATCAGCTATATAGAGAGGACTGTGTTCCAAAAATCCAACTTTTCTAATAATTGAAATTGTTGAAGTGGATGAAATGACTCAAAGTTAGAATGCAGAGGCAGAGAAAAATGAGTGTATAATCATGTGGGAAATATTTGAACTTAAAAGGCAAGAGATGGAAGAGGAAGTAGATAAGAAAATTGAGAAGTAATACAGAGGTGGGAGAACACCAGGAAATGTGGGGGTCACAGAAGTTAAAAAAGGAAATGTTTTCAAGAAAGGTTTATCAAATGTTAAAGCTACGGGAAAGAATTTCAAATACTGTGCAAGACGGAGCCACTGGGTTCGACAATAATGAGTTTGTGCTGTCCTTTGAAAGAACGATCTCATCACACAGGTTAGGGAGCAAGTTCTATGAGGCTATGAGTGCGTCCCTAACATGCAGGCAGCTGTTTAAGAAAATTAGAGATGCATGAAAAACAGAACAAGTGCACACAGTGCGGTGGGTTTTTCTAATGTTAGGAAATTTCTGAGCATGTTTCAGTACAAAGGAAGGAACCAATGCAGATCAGCTGATTAAAAATGTAAAAAAGACAAAATGAACTGTATAGACACATCTCAAAAGAGGTATAAATGATGAGTACATGAAAAAAAAAAAAGCAAGGTATGCTATATATGTGTGCCAATACCCAGAATAAAGATAACTATTATATACTGCAAACATATACTAACAAAAAATTCATTTAAAGGAAATAATGAATGCAAATATTTTCAATTTTTTGAGCTTTACTTTGCCCAAAAATTACATGGTATCGTAAACATTTGTATGCATCATTTGTAACACTTAAATTTTCCCATGAAATTATTTCAAGGTTTGAGTTCATTTTTAAAAATTGTATAAAGCAGTAAAATCTTTCATTTATTGTGTAACAATAGCTGGTGGATGTCAGCACAAATTTAATGAATACATTTCAACAAAAACATTTGTTTAGTTAATGGATGAAGTTTGGTTCTATAATTTAATAAGCATTAAATAATAATAATATATTTCTGTGTTTGGATTTATGTATCAGCTTTCCATACTTTTTTCATTTATGGAAGTCACTATAACCATGTCTCAGAATTGCTATACCAAGTGGGTATGGTGGCATACACCTATAATTCCAGCACTTCGGAGGCTGACACAAGAGGATTGCTATGAGTTTGAGGTCAGCATGAAGTACATAGTGAGTTCAAAGTTGGTCTGAATTATACGGCAAGACCCTGCCTTAAAAAAAAAAAAAAAAAAAAACTGCTATAGAATAAAATTTGTTGAAAAAATAGATATGTTTTACCTGATTTAAACATTATATAATGGCACTATAGCATTACTTTATTTCACAAAAGAAAATATTTTATACATCTTTTTTGAAAACCAAAATTTAGATCAGTGCCATTTTTGGATTGCAGGAAGAAAGAACCAGGCCTCACCAGGAGGTGATCTATGCCTGGAAACCAGTACCATGCATGGGCCATGAAGTGGGGACAGCCACACCTAGCCCTCTCTCTGTGAATCAGCACTATTCACAGAGTGCAGAGGCAGAGAGCCAGGCTTCACAAGGAGGTGATCCCTGCCTGGAAATCATTTTCATTGTTTTGTTGGATTAACTTTTATTCTCTTTTGTTTTGTTTATGTTAAATCTGATAGCATGAGCAGCTATTTAAAAGACAACAAGACATTTTATGGTAGCAATTTTGGATTTATTATTGGCTTTTTCTGAAGTCCTTTATTGCAGTCATTGTTTTGTTTTCATTGTTTCTATTCTATTTTGTTCTGTTTGATTTTTACTGTGTCTGAAGGTATCTGCAGCTATTTTGAAGACGCCAAATGGCATTACGGTAATTTTGTTGATTGTGTAAAGTTTTGAAGTCCTGTATCACTTATACTGGTTTATTTTGATTGGTTTTATCCAGTTTTATTTTCATTGGTTTTATCCTCTTTAAAATAAAATAAAAAAAGAAAAAGTTTATTTTTAATTTATATATCAATTTTTCTGAGAAATCAAAATGTTTTGAACCATTCATAAATAAAATATATTATAACTTCACTTCTTTACTATTTACTTCATCCTTTTATTTAAATTTTATGAATATTGTACTAATTTGCTTATATTTAAAATCTGAAGTTGGTGAAGTTCTTATTTTAAAAAGTTTCATTATTTATAAATTGGTAAAGAATAATATCCATTCTTTTTCTCTCTTATTACTTACCTTTTTCCTATTAATGCATTTTAAGTAATCAGCTTTTAAAAACAATAATTTATTTTGCGTGTAGAAAAAGTTAACCAACACATACAGAATGAACTAAGAAGAGAATAAGTTGACATATTTTAAAACTTGTAAATTCTTGGAAAGCTAAAGTGAAATAAAATGGACTAGAAATTACACGAAGTGGGAGAAATGTTTATTAAGACTTTAATGCAGTGATGACAAACCTGTTAGAGCTTTCAGTGGTGCTGTTAGCCCACTGCAGGATGCGTGCCATAGGTTCGCCACGACTGCTTTAGTGTCTTACCAAGCATGAGACCCTTATAATGAAGAAAAGGAATGCGTTTAACATGCTACACTGAGTTACTTCACAGTGGCAAAAGATTTATGTAAAGATAAAGGTCTCTCAACCTGAGTGCTGTCAGATCCTAAGGTTTCGAACTTGATTATGAACTACACTGTACTTGATAAATGGGTTACTTGTAAATTGTCACAACTTTGTGTTTACTAAGGAAAGAGAGAATGTAAAAGAAAGTAGAGGTCCAAAGGAACGATTAAAACATCATAAACATACTGTTTTCTGTTCTCATTTTGAGCCCATAGCTCTTGTTCCAGAATTATCAAAGCTCTTTTCCTCAGGCTTTTTATTCAGTTTTAAGGGGCAACACTGTAGAGATCTACCATTCTAATTTAGCCTTTAGCCCTGTAGCATCTCTTCTGCACCTATCTGAAAAACTTTCAAAGATCCAGTTCCTATAACACCCCTTTTATGACAATATCCATAACGCATCTAGAATATTTTTTGTAAACAAAAAATTGTCAGTAATGTTTGTCTTAGCAATTGGGTTATGAGCACTGCCAGGCAAAACATATACTTTATTTACCTGTATATGCCTCATGCTTAATCTAAACCAGTTAATTATTGATAACTATCTAGTAAATGAAAGAGAAAGAGAAAGTGGGGAGTCAAAGAGGAAGATGGAGAGAAAGAAAGAAACTGTATGTATGTAATGTTCACAGGAGGTTTTGGAATTGTTGCAAGTTGTTACTAGGACAAACCATAGCATATTTCTTATTTAACATTCTCTATTAGGCTGCAATAGACCCAGTCCTGAATCTTGGATGAAATGAAAGCCCAAGGGGCAGCCAAATATAGAAAGAAGCAATAAAATTTGGCACTAAACCATTTAGAAAGATTATTAAAATCAAGTCATCAGTGCAAAGGACCTATGCAAAAAGAATCTAAGTCAAAATCAAAGAAAATGGAAGTCAGGAAAATCAGATGAAAGGAAGAGGAAGAGAGCAAGAGAAATTCCTAAGGCAAGGAGTAATTACTAGTTATTTGTGTGCCATTAATGAATGAACTTAGCATTCCTCACTAATCAGGTCCTGTAATAAGGTGCCCAAATTTAAACACTGGTTCTATTCTTGTCAGATCCCTGACTAGGCATGACATTTTCCTTGCTTGTAAGCCAAAGAAAAGATAATAAATACATACCTTAGACAACTGCTTTGAAATTAAATATGACTGCAAATCATTTAGCACAGATCTTAATGCATAATCATGTTGGTCACTATTATTAATAGCTTTTCAATCAATCTGAAAAAATAAGTAAAGGAAAACTAACAGGTGAAAAAAATCAGTTCTAGGTAGCGTAATGGTACACACTCTGCTTAGACCTCATCTTGTTTTATATATGTTATCCTAGTATCTTATTTGGTTAATATACTCTCACTACCATAAAAACTTTAAAAAATAAATGTCTATGAATATCTTCAAGACACCAAGATTAGAAATATTATTCTTAAACATGAAATAACAGAAACAAATTATAAAGAAACAATGCTAAATAATTTTAACTGTCAAAAATTTAAATTTCTGAGAAAAAGGTAAGTATCCCAAAAGATTAACACTACACAAGTAATGAAGAAAATGCACATAAAAACATGAAAGGATAATTTGCTTCTGTAATAGCACATAAGTAATTGTAGAACTAACTCTGACTTCCCAGTGGGAGTAAATAAAAAACTTGGAAAACCGCAAAGAATTTAAATCAGATAGAAAACGTCCTTCCATTGTGATACTAAACTAGATAACAATAACAACATGATAACTAGAAAATATCTAAATGCTCAAAAATTAGGTGACATGTTTCTAAATAACCTATGGGTCAATAATTAATAAAAATGGCATGATGTCAAGCATATTAAAATATGACACATCAAACACCAAGAAGCAGCTAAAGTTATACATTGAGGAAAATTTATAGCGTTAATGAGTATATTAGAAAAGAGAAATTGAAAATTAACAAAAAATTTTAAGTAATCTAAGGAATCCATTTTAAAACACTTGAAAAAAATTAAAACCAAATAAAGCTAAGAAAAATCATAAAAGTAAAAGCAAAATGAAAGAAAATGGGTTATAGAGTAAATTAACAAATCCAAATGTTATTTCTTTAAGAAAGCTTTATGAAAGTGATAAACTTATATTAAATTTTTAAAGATAAAAATCGCTAATATCAGAGGTAACTGCTAGAGATGTTTATTTCAAAAAGAAATTTAAACTCAGAGAACACATAAATTTTCTCTACTAATGTAATAAATGAAAAAAAATATTTTAATAGACATGAAAAAACATTTGATAAAATTCAATATCAATACAATACTGCTCTCCCCAGACTAGAGTCAAATGGCAGTTTCACTAATCTAATTTTAAAGTAACCTACAACAAGCATTATATTTATTATTTTTCATGGTGAAATATTGAGAGCTTTCCTCCTTGGATCCCAGATGAGACAAGACTGTTATGTCATTTTTTTCAAGACAGAGAAGTGAAGTGAGGATCACATTTGGGTTAGAAATGCATGTTTATCTTAAGTATCTGAATGTTTGTTTTCCTGGGGCGTGAGAAAGAAAAACAAAAGAGGACGAGAAGATATACCTCCAAATCATCTTTTTTTTTTTTTTTCCTATTAGCAGGAAAAGGAATTTGAAAGACAGAAAAATGTAAGTAGCACCAGAGGCTGGTGTTAAAATATAGGTGCCCTTGGTGTGAGACGGAGCGGGGCAGGAAGCCAAGGTGATTTAAAAAGGCAGACCGGAGCCTGGGAAATGAAACACTTGAGACTGAAAATGGATATTTTTTAAACGTTCTATGTTTTATGTCTGACTTCGGTTATATATTTTTTATTAATCTGCAATAAATGTTCCCAAATCCTAGTACAAATTATATTATTTGATTTTCAGCTGAGTCAGAACTAGGAATTGTCTATGTTGAATAGGACAAAAAAATCAAACTAAAGAAATGAAGGGATTCTAATTTCTTTCAGAGCCTCTTTTTCCTCCATTATCACAACAAAAATTGTCAGTCATACCCAAAATTTAACGGGTACATATAATCATAAACAATAATTAATCAATGCAATAGAAAAGGCATAATGCCCAATGACAATTTTTAAATTTATATTTTCACTGATCATGACCCACATTATAATCATTAATAACATTTATACAAAACAACTTCAATACTTGGGTTTCGAGTATGGTGAATATTATTCTCTGTTGTGGATCGTACAAGTTGACACAAACCAGTAATTTTTCTAGTAGAATCTTTACACTTGGTGGTTGTGTCTATATTTAGTCTCATTTGGGGGTATTGATAGGTTCAATTAAAAATTCAGCAGCAGAATTGTTACGCAGACAAAATAGCTACCACATTACGTGTTACATTTAGACATGTTAGCATCTTAGAGACAGAAATTCTTGGTAAAATATAGGGCTCCTAGCTATACCCGAAGTCAGTAGGATAGACTAAAATTCTGGATTTAATCACAAATGGGCCATTAAAGCTAACCATATAAAAAAATAAATAAAACCACCAAATCTGTTGGCTGAGTTTTGCCAGTACAGGGGAACTGAACCATACCAGCTAACTATAATCAAGACTGTAAACTGCCTGTTATTAAATTGTTTTTCCTGTGGTAAGCAAACAAAGATACATTGAAGGAAGGCGGGTAACAGCCTCAGCTCCTGATTCATTCTGCAGACTTTATGGAGCCAAATTGCATGTTGCCAATCAATACAGAGCCACACAGTCGTTTTTAAATGTCTTGCCACAGGAACTGGCTTGCAGCCACCATAGGAGAGAGGTAAAAGGAAGCTGGTATCGGAGGAAGGGACCCAATTTGTTTCCTCTCCAAAAACTGCTTATTTGTGTGTTTTGCTTCATCAGTATTTTGAAACTCAAAGACCCTAATGTAGGAACTCTTACAACAGTTTTATTCTTGAAGACAATTCTGATAAATTCTATTAAGTCCTTCATCTCTACATATATGCATCAAAAAATTAAAAGGAGGGAAGATCCAGCTGTGATTTACCACATTTCAAATGTCTGCTTCATGGTTTTAAATTTTATTGTTTTCTATGCTTTTGGAATTGTCCATGCCGTGGTAAGTTTTTCAGTGTGTAGCTTATTTCTATCTATGCCCATCCAAGAGAGATTCAGTTTTTAAGATTCCATAATATCAAAGAATAAAAGAAAATGAAACAAGAAAACAATTTGGATAGGAATTTGAGTATGTTTAGAGCTCATTTTCTAAGCAGGGCGCTGTGGCACACTTCTGTAATCCTGGCATTCAGGAGACTGAGGCAGGATGACCACTGCAAGTTTGAGGCCAGCCTCAGCTACAAGGTGAGTTCAAGGCCAGCCTGAGCTGTATAGCAAAACCCTGTCTCAAAAAGACAAATAAATAAATAGAAAATATTTAAGTATTAAAAAAAGAACTCATTTTCTTGCTGTGTACTTGTTTTAATATACTCACAAGAATATGGTATACTTGATATTTTATAATGAACTTTTAATAAATAAATCTAAATAAGTCATTAGATACCTTTAGTAATAGAAGAACATATCTATCAAGAAAGCCATTATCAGTAGCAATAAGAAGTGAAACATTTGTGTATAATTATGCATTTGGGGATAATTTTATAAACCAGAAGGCTGGGGTTTTTTTTATAATTCTGTACCTTCTAAAGAATCTTGCATAAATAATAGATTTCCTGCCTCATTCTGCTATGTAAAATGAAAATTCTTCACTAATACCATCTAAATATGTATTGATAGCCCTCATCTTGCATTTTTTACCTTTTTGTAATAACTCAGGTCTCTGCAAGGTTAAGCAGGTGTATCTAGGAGTGAAGTAACACGGAACTTTGTCTTCCTTATTATTTCTCATTCTAGATGTATAAACATTTATCAATTTTTCTCTCTGGGAAACATTATATCTTCCAAATATTTCCAATAAATTTAATAGTGATCCACAGGACGTCCATTGGTCATCAGAAAGAGGTCCATCAGTTGTGCAGATGAGGGGAGGATGAAGTATAGTTATATATCTAGAAGAGTAAGGGGGAGTTTCTTTCCATCTAAATTGCAAAATGCCTTTAAAGCACATCCAAATGTACATCTCTGCTAAGCTCTGGAGCTAAGATACTGCTCCGAAAGTTTGCAGTGGAAATACTGATGCTTGAGTAGGTGCTTCTCATTTCGCTCACTGATGTGCAAATAACATTAAGTCCTGCCTTAACCCACAGCTGTGAAAAGCTGTGTGGTGCAGTGTGTTATTTCTCACATCGAGTTTATACAGACCTCTGGAGACATTTATGGTTGCAGGTTCTAGGAAACCAGATGATAAATATTGGGGGGGGGGCGGATCTTTTGGACAAGCTGTTATAAGTAGTTGAAGCTCATGCGTAAAGTACTGCACTAAACTTGTACAATTGCAAAGATAATTTTAAAATGAAAAGATTTTATTCAGCAGGATATGCAGAGTTGCAGTTTCCTGCACCATCCCAGGTAGGTCATTTCTGCCACACCAGAGGCTGCCTTGGTGAGGGACGCTGAGAAAGAGGGCAGGAGAGAAGTAATACCAAGCTTCTGGCTACCCACCTTTCTAGCACTGCAAAACCTATTCAAGTCCTGCACAAAAATCTCTGTTTTAAATGGTCAAAATAATGCCACTGAGCCAATGTTGCAGAGACTGTCTTTAAAGATTAAATATGATAATGTAGATAAAATCTCTTTGTCAACTGGGAAAGAAGGAAAAATGACGTAGGATTTTTTCACTTACTTATCCTTTTATTTACCTGTGTTGAACACTTGCCGTGTGGTGTGTTGCCATTAGGAATGATTCTTCTTTTGGAGAAGTATACAGGCTAAAGATATAGAAATTACTTTACTGATTGCAATGAGTCCATATCTATGATACATATTTGTGTGGAGTTCATCAAAGCCCTTTGAAGAAATACCAGAACTCAAACCACAGGAGACAGCTCAAGAAGGGAATTTCTGGACAGAGACCTAGAGGTAGGAGCACAATTCATTTCTAACAGGAAGATCATGTTTGAGAAATAGAACTTTGAGTAGCTGACATAATTACATGCTTTTCTCCAGCACTGTTGAACATAGGATAGAAAGATCATCAGACCTTTTGAGAACGGAGGTTTTGATAGGTGATTGTAAAGAGGAATTTGAACATATGAATGAAGAAGTGACTTCCTGCAAAGAGCATGGACTAAAAGAAGACATGAAGGAAGCCACTGACAAAACCAGTAAAGTCAGGGACGGGACACAACAGCAGGGTGGGACATTTGCCCAAGACAGATACCAAAGATAGAAAATAGGTGAGGATTTGGAACATAAAAATAGAGATAAAAGTCGTGGGGTGTCGAGAGACAGGCCATAAAGCAATCTGCATACTAGCATCCTGGTTTTGTAAAACTAAATACTTAGAAGGCTACACAACAAAATATTAATGGTGGTTATTGCAGGGTGACAGAATTATGAGCTGGTTTTATTTTATTTTCCCTGTCTTCTACAGTTTTCAAATTTTCTTCATTCAATATATATGGCTTTGGTAATTGATGGAAAATTAAAAACAGATGTGGGAGCCCAGCAATATGGGAGTGACATCAAACAGGTAATTAAAGACAGTCCCCAACCTGAAGAAATGGAGAATGATATCCGGCACTAGGTAAGCATCACAAACAGCCTCGAAGGTGAGCTGATTTCCACCTTACTGTGCTTCCTGCAGGTCCCCACTGCCATTTACCTTAATGCCTCTGTCACCAGGAAACACACCCTGCAACTCTCACAGTGAGAAGCTCACCAGCCAATAGGCGTGCACACCCACACCCTTCTGCACTTCCTTTCTCTTAAAGTGACAGGAAGTCTTTAATGCCATTAATATGGGTGACCACATCCAGCATGCCTCCGAGCATTTATGCACAGCTGCGGATAGTTTTGCCTGTGCCCTTTTCTGGCACACCATAGGTTTTGGCACTGGCTAGTGTATTGGAAAGTCTAACGTGGTTCTAGAAGAGTCCTTGTTGAATAATTCCCATTTTCCTCTCCATCT
This sequence comes from Cavia porcellus, assembly GCF_034190915.1. Classification (NCBI taxonomy): domain Eukaryota; kingdom Metazoa; phylum Chordata; class Mammalia; order Rodentia; family Caviidae; genus Cavia; species Cavia porcellus. The sequence goes on from NW_026947512.1 coordinate 25,529,307, forward strand.
TCCTTCACCCCTACTTCCCTTTCAATAAAACACTTAACAGAGAGAAGTTTATTCCCAGCTCAGTTCTGAGATATGAATAGTAAAAGGACAGCAGATGAACCCTTGATTAAATTTCGGTAATGTTCCTCTGAGTGATTTATCAGTGCCATTACCCAGGCAACTGAAAATTTCTTTCCCAAAATCAATCCTCCTGAATTCCATGGGCTTTCCCCCTTCTACTCCTCTGGTAACCCCTGTTATCTAAAATCCTAATTTCATATCCACTGTGATACAGAGCATGAGAGTGGCTCACTTATATTTATCTTAAATTCAGTTTAAAGAAATAATGACAGGTACAATATATAGCTCACTCTAGTTTTTATGAATTTTTTTTTTTTTTGCTTGCTTTCTTCTGCTCCTAGCTCCTTGCAATCTGTGGTTGTTGTTTTGGATGGTTTATTTTGTCACATCCAATAGCAAATTTATTTTTCTTCTTTAGCCTTATATTAGGCCCTGGAAAGGCAAAATCATTTTGTTGAAGCTATAGATTTACCTTTTTAGTTTCAGCTTAGGTAAGTTGCACCTTATACTCACCTCTTCTGTTCGGTGAACAAATTTTCTCTGACCCAGCTTCAGATTTTCTTTGCCAGACCACTCATCTTCAATTTTGTCACTTAGTGCAGCATTCAACTGGAAAATGTCACTCGCATGAGTTCTACAAGTTCTGGAGCTCTTAAAGGAGTTCAGACAGGAGCACCAGGAGTCCTATTAGCCTAGGACGGTGCAGCATAAACAGGATCCTGACTCTGGATCAGACAGACTTGTGGTCAAATTCTTTCACTGCCACATTTTACAAGGCTGTGTGATCTTTACAAAATTAGCTGCAGTGGTACCGCAGTTCCTCAAATTAATTCTTTCTGTGATTTTGCCTGCAACCAAATAGAACATGAGTTTCTCTAAATAAAAGTAGGATTAGAATCACTTGACAAACTGTTTTGAGGGGTTAAGGACGTAATGTGTACACAGTTCCCAGTCCGAGAACTTGCCATAATGAGAGGTAGTTGACTTCTTTCCCTCATACCATCCACTTGAGAGTGACTAACTGCTCATCTGCTAGGGTTAAACCATAGTCTTAGCACATCCGTAACCTAACTTTAAAGGAACAAGCCCAAAATTAAACAGCACTGAGACAGAAATATGGTCCTGCCTAAAAACTTAGACAAGGGTTATGAAGGGGAGGCCAAACATTCCAATATACTAACATTTCTTGAGAGTGAGCCAAGGCCATATAAAGGCAGATCTAAGCACCCAACTGATCCTAAAATTAACCTGCTTTTCTGCGATACCGAAGAACCCAACTTTTACCCCCAACTCAGTCAAGACTCCTAGAATCCTAGGAGCCTAGAACTAAGCCTCATATGAAATTATGTATGTGGGGAGAGGGTGAATAAAAGATAGCTATTGAATTTCCAGGAAGAGAAAACAATGATTGTGTTGCTGCCACCTTCCTATCCTGTCTTGCACATCCAGTGAAATCATTAACCTCTCATAGAGACACAAATATTGCTAACAAGAGAATACTATTCCTCCTGACGTCAGAGACTGGTGTAAGACAATGTGGCTGGAGCGGCCAGCTGGGCACGATCTGCCGAATGAAGAAGCTCATTACCCACCGGGTGCAAAGCAGCAGCTCCCGTGTGGAGGGGAGGTCAAGCAGAGCTCTGCACCCTACCAGTTTTGTAATAGGAGAACACACTGACCTGGCCCGTGATACTAATCGCCTGACTCGTGAACAAGCCCACCTAGCACCTGGCCCAGTCGTCCCTCAGGAGCTCAAGTGGGACCACCTGGATCAGCTGGCAAAGAAACCATAAAAGGATCGCGGCAATCTCCTTCATGACGCGATCTTCTCGGTTGGTTGGTTTGTTTGTTTTTGTAGGGGTTTGTTCTGTGTGCAGGTGTACCGCCTCTTTTTCCTTCTAAGCACTTTTTTTCTCGTTGGTCATTTTTTGGAGGTGCTTCTTTTCCATTTCTTATTTTGCTTTAAGTAAATGTTAATGTACTTTCACCAATTGTTTGTTGCAATTCATTAGATGGAATAAGAATTTGAAAATTACTTCTGGTACCCACAATACCCCGAAATACTACCACTTAAGACCTCAACAGTCTTTCAATATAATCAAATTTAAAACTTTCTAATTGAGCTAAGAAACAGAATCTGCTTTGATTTATATTTTTTAATCTAAACTTCTTGTGACCATTTCTATAGCAATGGGGGGGGTGTTTTATTTTTGGTTAAAATATCCGCAAAGAGAAAAGTTTCAGATATAACCCTATTAATAGACTCTTATGAATAAGAAATCAAAGAGGGAGATAAAAATAATGAATATGATAATCTTACCTTTGGACCTGCTGCTTCTCTGACTTGCTGGTGTAGAGAACTCCATTTCTTTTAGATTTTAGTTTTGAATGTAGGAATACCTAATTTACTAGATTAAATGATAAGGAGTGTCTGCTTCAATTTGTCACCTTTCCCTACTGGGTTGCATTGAACGAACCTAAAATTAAGGTCCATTCTACCAAGAGAGTCAAAATTTCTGAGGAAACGAGGGCTGTGAAAGTGAAACCACTTGGTGTATGTGCCACGGTCACCTCTGTAAATACTCAGCTTCCCTCCATCTAAATTCTAAACCGAGTGTAGAAATGGCTCAATTGATATCTTCACAAATATTTCCCTGATGAGGATAAAGCTAGGAATTCCTGATAAGCATATGGAAGCACTTTAGAGTCGTGATGGGCTGTTCAACAGTGGAAGTTTAAGACCAAGAAGAGGACTCAAACACATGGACTCCTGTGCTCAAGTCAGTTTCAGATTGCAAATGAGCAGTCATCTGAATTCCCAACACTCTGCATTAGGAGGATTACTGCCCCAGGAATTGGCAGTCAGGGAATGGGAAATAAAAAATCATCAGCAGGTAGTTTTACCTAAGGATTTTATATGGGGTAATGTTAAAGACACTTCATGGTTATAGACTTAACACCGAGAACTGTACCTGTTTGTTGGAATGTACGCTTGAATGAATGTATTGCCTACATCAATCAACATTGTGATATACTCAGTTTAACTTGTTTTTGTACATAATTAAATTGAATTTAAAGCTTACAGTCACTTTGTAATGTAGATATTGTGCTACCATTATACGGATGAGTCTCAGGTTATGCATCTTGCCCAAGCAAGAGACTGAGCTGTGTCTAAAAGTTAGATAGCTATGTTCAGTCATCCTGCCTTCTCCTCACCTTAGAATCAAGAACAAATAAGGGACTACTTTTTAGTGGCCCTGATGACAACAAAATTAAACTGTGATGTGTTTGTTCATGCATTTAGGCATTAAATATCTACTAAGTGCCTACTAGTGTATGCCAAGGACATTGTCAGATTCTCAAATGATGTAGACAAAGACATGAGTTCTTGTCCCAAAAGAGTTATACAAATTGATAATCATCATACCGAATGCTGAGCAGTGTTTGAGACAGATGCACTGTGGGCAGGTATGAGAGGAAATCTGTATCCTTCTCCTTCAGATTTGTCAAACAAAGGATATGAATTAAGGTGGTGGACAGTTGAAAGTACTGGGTACATTCTTAGGCAGAGATTTCATTGCTATTATCACATGATAATATCTATCTTTATGTATTGTGCACTTTGCCTCAGACACATTTGTTATTTCCAATTTTGGAAAACTGTCATTCATCCCCTGTCCAGGTTAAAAACTTTGATTTTATTTAAAGTTAAAAATTCTGTATTAGTGCCAGAGATGATAGTGGCATAGTGTGAAGTTCTGAGTTTCTGATACCAAAAAAATTGTGCTAAAACTCTCTGTTCTTAGACATTTTATTTTCTAACCTTGTGATCATTTTTGTTGTTATTACAATATCTGTCACATTTACATTAACTTTTTGAAACAAATTAGCATTTCTTAAAAGGCGATGGGATAACTTTATACAACACAAAAGAATTTCCTAGTATTCTATTCCTGTCTCTGTATCCCAGAATGAGAAGGGCTTCTACTTGCAACTCTTGAGTCACATGGAAAATTCTCAATGCCACATGAGTCTATTACACTGAGTGCAATTAATTTTTCTTTTCCTTTCTTCTTTTAATTACTAGCATCTAATTTCACCTCCGGGAATTTAATTTTTCCTATTTTTATATGATCCCATATGCTATATATAAATTCATTTTTTAAGAAAATTAAAAGTATTTTAGTAGAAGCTAACAAAAGCAAACACACACAAAGGAAATGCAGATTCTAAACATGTAGCTAATTCAAATTTACTTTCTTTTTATTTACAGTAAACGACCAAAAACTTTTGTCTGTTTATACCAAAACGTCTTTCCTGATTCCTGGATCTGGTTGTGCATTTCCTGCCATGACCAGTATAAAATAAAGAGTTTATTGTTCTAAAAAATTATAAAACTCGTTTGAAAAATAGCTAAATTATGATGCAACTGTCAGCAAAACACAAGGGAACTTTTTTGTAGCTGTAAGAGTTGGCTAGAAGTAAAGAAATGTTACTATTCAACTCTTTTCTTAGGTCTAATTGCAGTTCACTAAAACTTTTGCTAGAAAAGAGAAGACTATGATTAAAATAGTATATATAGTAGTCATGATTTTGTGCCACTTTGGTGCTATTTGTTAGAGCTGTTGGATGGAAGGATATTGACAGTAGCTAAACTTTCTGTATCCCAATATTTAATCATTTTGTCATTACAGGTCAATTTAATCATAGATAAGTAACTGTCAAGGATATGTATCAAAAAATTAAAGTCAAGCATAGCACTGTCCAATACAAACATAATATAAGCTACATATATGATTTTAAATTTAATAGTCACATTAAAAATAGATGATCAAATCAATTCTAATTCATTTTACTTAAAACTTCCAAAATACTGTTATTTTAGATGTGTTATTAATTCTAATAAAAGAGATACTTTTACATTCTTTTATGCATGCTATATTTTAAAAATTTTGTCTATTTTTGCATTTATGGAGCCTCTCATTTGGCACCAGCCAACAGTCCTGCAAGAGCTGAATGTGCAGGCATGACTAGTGGCCCCTGCATACTATGATGCAGCTTTCAAGGTTGGATTAGATTGTTTTGTTTTGTCTGACATTGACCAATTTCAGTTGTGTGTCTTGCTGATCACATTAGTAAATTAAGACCGCATAAGAAAACATATGGCTAAATAACACAAGTATGCTATGTCCATACTGACTTTTGCATGTGCATCATAAAAACAAGCTGAGAATTAAACCTTTTTGTTTTATCTGAGCTTTCTTTACAATAATATAATTTCTAAACATAATCTGAAAAAAGAAGCAGAGAATTTTCCAGTTTTCACTGTTTCAAATGCATTTCAACTCAAAGGAAAGATTTCAGTGATATTGCTTTATTCAAAGATAACTGCTTTTGTTTTGTAATTAATGTCAGCAAATACATAACTCCGAATAGTCACCACCTTGCAAAGACAAACTAAAGGGTCATAACCTATGTATAGTTCACCCCCCAGTGCTTTGAAAATCTGAGCCTCTGGCAGCCTAGCCCTGCCTGGAAGATTGTGAAGTGCTGTGGCAATGGTCCCCAAAAATCAAAAGACTGAGGTCAAACTCCGTGTCACTCAGTTGGACAGTTGGGTAATCTTGGAGACTTATATAGTCTCATCTCTGAAATAAAGGACACATTACCTTTGTCATTGGTATATAATGGAGATTATATTGGATCAGGCAGGAGAAAAATTCCTGTCCCACAGTGAATACTCGGTAAATGCTCACTATTTCAGACATTAGATAAGCAAGAAATGGCACAAATTATTGTGTAAACTTCTTGCCTTTTACATAGCAGTGATTTTCTCTATTACACATTTGATCTATCTAGGTTTTCCCGAGTCAACATCACATGATCTAAAATCAGTTGATGTTATGTTCTGTAAAGCAGAAGAAAATTTTTACTGGGGCAGTGAAGATTATTCTTTTTAAACAATCTGTTTGTTTATGTTGATCATGTAACTTCTTGATCAGTTCTTGGTAAAATTCTAGGAAGAAGTACCACCAGAGGCTTTCACTGCTTTCTTAATCAATATCAATATAATTAAAAATACAGTCCTCTAACATCACAGCTCTCAAGCTGTCAGACTTTGCCACCTCTTTAACTAACCAACAAATTGTAACTCCACCTGGGCCATATAGCTCATCTGTGTCTGTTTAACAAGGGAAACATGTTTTTCTCAAAGATTTTATTCTGGTAATCAATACAATGTGACATCACGTGAAAAACCACACACATTGGGGGAAAAAACCAGACACGGTGAACTTCCATTGGCCAAGGCTGTGATTATACTAAATTATAGCAAAGCAATCTCTGAAATTTCACATACACGGCCTAGAACACTGGGGGCAACCGTATAGCATATGTGTTATTTTTCTTTTCAGACAAAAGTTGCTAATGCATGAGTTGTTCTTTTCTAAATGAAAACCTAGTATTCAATTTTAATCATAGTGTTGGCACTTTGCATTAAATAAGTGAGTTTGGGGTTGCAGTTGGGCATGCATCCCTAAAAGTTCAACATCACTGGCCTCGAGCTTGTGCTTCTTCTGCAATGGTCACACTTTTCACTTTCGGTGTTAGAGATAATCAACAAGAGGTGCTTATCATCATAACAGGTATGTAGAAAGTTCCTGATAAATGTTATTCACTGCAGGCATATGCGTACAATGGATTTTCATAAAAAGGATGTATTCTGCTGATTGGATTTTTTATGTATCACAGGAGTTGTTGGAGACAGGCAGTAGCATCCGAACCTTTCTGTAGATATCTATTGTCACAACCAACTGGAGTTATCATCTCCCTGCAAAACTGGAAGAAATTAAAAAACGGCAACAGTAGAAGGTCTTGCTTGCAGCTTATGGAGCTTTTGTGAGTTTCTGAAGTCTGCACCCCATATTAAGATACAAATGAAAACCCTTAGAATTTCAGTAAGTCTAGTGTTTTGAATTTGTTTATAAAAATGGTATGCAATAATCCTATAATTCTGAAGTTAAAGAAACAGACTGAAAAAAGAAGCAACAGGAAAAGATACTCTGAGTATTCATCTTTTCTGGTTTCAGAACCTAAGAAGCCTACAGAGAATGGGTGCATTTGGATAACCCGGAAGTGCTGTTGCTGACTTGGAAGGTTTATGTTGTCATGTTTCACTGGTTAATATGTCACCATAATTTATGCCATTAGATTTCTTTTCTTAAAGATTAACCACTTGGGCCCGGGTATTTAGCTCAGCGGCATAAGCGCCTGCCTTGCAAGTGTGTGGTCGTGAGTTCGATCCCTGGTACCAATAAAAAAGAAAAAGATTAACCACTTACGAATATCCCTGAGAATCAGTAGAATAGCACATTTGTTTGTACTATCCTAAGTGTCGGTGAAGTAGGTGTCATTTTAACCAGACAATTCTTACAATGAATAAATTCGAAAAACTTGTCATTTTTTATATTTTCTGTTATATTATTTTATAAAAATTGATTAAAAAACTAATCAATTGTTGGTCATCCTGTACTTAAATAATTGGAATCATAAGTGGTTAAACAAAAGAATGTAGTAACAACTCACCCAGAGTTAGAGTCTAATGTCAAGGCTCATATTGAAAGTGCACCTTTGATCTTTTAGATGTAATTCTATGTCTTCAAGGGAAAATAAACGTTATAAAATGTACTTGACATATTTTGGATCAATCTAGAGATTATAAATTCCAGAAAATCACTATGTTCTCCATAGTACTGTTTGTGATACAAAGTAGTTGAATCAGGTGTCCATAAATTTTACAGCACTACAGGCAAATGCATTGGCAGAGGCAGCAGACGAGAGCACGGATTCATGTGACATGCTGGACCACAAACAGCTTTTGACAAAATAATAATATAGTAATAGAGCACTGGATGCTTTGCAAAGCAACATTGTATGTATCACTTCAACTGAAACTTACAAAACACCTGGAAGTAGGAAAGACAAAACTTTCATTTAATAGATGTGGAAACTGAGAATCCAGAAAGAGGTAATATGCCAGAATCATTTGCTTCAGAAAGGCCAAATTAGTATCGAGATTTGATATTCACTCTGACACTTGATGTTCTCTTTTCTATGTTTTTATACTTGTAAGGGATTTAGCAATAAAATATTCATGGATTTTCATGAAAAAGAATGGTAGTATGGATTTTTTTCTACATATCAAAGGAATGATTGGAGACGGGCAATGGCATTCGAACATTGCTGTAGATATCTTTTATCATTAGCAACCAGAGTTATCTTCTCCCTGTTCTTTTGTCACTTCCATCAAAGTGAAGAAAGTAGCACATAAGCTTCATACAGGATCTAAAAATGCAAAGCCCCATAGGTTTCTTGGTATTAACTGGACTGACATATCCCAGTGCTGGAACTGTTGGTAAGATATTGAATTGACAGTTGCTGGAGGCACCATGTTCTTCTGGGGTAAAAGTTGTTCCTGGATGACTTGGCACATCACAAGATTGGGGAGGAGCGAGTATTTCCCAGTTTCTCTTTATAGAGTACTGAGACTGTTTCACAGCCATCCTCTCATTACCTCCTGTAATCTCCTTCACTACAAACTTTTGCCAGGCCTGCAGTATTTCTCTTTCTTTCTGTCCTCCCCTAAACTGTTCTTTTATGAGTCCTTTATCCTTTAGAGCACCCCTAAATGCTCTCTTTCACTTAGTTCACCTTTTATTGGTACATGGGAACAGGAAAGTGTTAACAATTAGTTGAGCTACTGACTGGTGATTGACAGGAAATGCTCAACAAGCTTCAACGAAAAGGGGACTGATCCACACCATGCTGGAACTTAGGACTCTGGGAATCCAAGCCAGCACCTCCCCTCCCTGGTAAGCGGCGATAGTTTAGCCCACTGCAACCCTTCCAGGGGGAGAACTAGCAGTGTCTCCTGAGATCCACGCCATGCTGGAACTTAGAACTCTGGGAAGCCAAGCCAATATCTCCGAAAAAAAAAAAAATTCCATGTAAATTATAAGTAAGTTGCAGTACACCAAAATGTAATCCACTATTCTGTGCAATTTATATGAACTTATAAAATCATTTTCAGATTCTATAAAATAAAAAAAACTAATATGATTGATAGTATCAATTTGGGATTATAGGCAACTACACTGAAGAAGACAAGACCCTACGATATACATTCTGGTTTGATAACTGCCAATTGTTGAAGTTCTATGCTATATACAAAGTTGTGTTTTTATTAATAGTGTTATATAATGATATATTCAGTTATACTATGTCTGATGATATAGCCAGTTCTATTGAAGATAACAAGAGACAACACAGGAACTATGGTAGAAGTCCTTGCACAATGGTCTTATATGTCTTTTTTGTTTCATGTGTTTATAGGAATATGTTTTGTTCTGTCTTGCTTTGTTTCGCTTCTACCTCTAATATAGAAAGAACAGAAATGCATGCTAAGACTCATGCATGTGTAGAATCTAGAAACAGTTTATGAGAGCTGATCTTATGACACATGATGAAATGAACAGATACTTTGAGGAAAAAGAGTCACTAAAGAACCCAGTGCTGACTCTGGTGTGTCATAATGTGAAACCCAGCAATAGTATTATTCTCTGTTCAGAGTGATATTAGCCTGCTTGGGTTTTTTCTTTCTCAACACAATTGAAGATATAGATAACTGCATGTATGTTTAAGTGTATAGGATTGATAACCATATTTCTAAGTTTTTATTGAACAGTTGAACAGAACTGTTTGCAGTCTCGCTATTTGAATTCTCACTTTACATGTTCCATTTTTGTATCTTGAATAACTATTTGTAAAATGACAATATGTAAGCATCAACCAGTGATTTCTTACTGTTTATGTTTTCTCTGAATGCATGTATTATTTCTACCTATTTTCTGTTTTGTTTAGTCTTTCTTTAAATAAAATTTTAAAAAATAATAATAAAATAAAATTTAAAAAAAAAGGGGGGGGGGACTGAGTGCAGCCTTTTCCTAGAATGATTCCTGCCTGCATTGCAGACACTCTTACTGCACTCTGAGACATCATCTCCCCTTCTGCCAAAGAGTTACAGACCAGTAGATATTTAAGAGAGGTCGACAGTAGAATGTTTTAGATGTCACAGCACCTGTATGAGCTTGAGAATGTCTTTGCTTTTGGCACTCACAGCAAGCAGGCATTATGGATTAGACCTTAGATGTCTCCTAGAGGCTCATATGCTAAAGGTTTCCTTGTCATCCTGTGGCTCTATCGTTCACTTCACTCTATCAAGGAAAATTCCTTTTAGCCATAACCCATAAAACTTTGTAAATAAAGCTGTTACTTGAGATAATGTATATGATTGAAAACTAAGAGAGATGAGCTATTGTGGTAACATAGAAAAATCTTAAGAACACATGAGTAGGAAAGCACTTAGGGCAATGGGACTAAATACAAGGCACTGGATATGCATTTGATTATATTTTTAAAATGCAGAGCTAACTTGTGCTAGATACTGTAGAGAGTGCTTTATAAACATTATCTAACTTAACCTTAAGCATTCTGTAAAGTTGGTATTGGTTTTCTCTTCCATTTTACTAATGAAAAAAAAAATGGAAGCAGACACAAGATGGAAAGAAATGGGTCTCAAACCTACTAAGCTGGCTGATCCAGAGTCCAGGTTCGTATCTAATTTTGCATTGTTTCCATTAATGAGAATTCATAGTCATATTAGAAATTAATGGCATGATGCCTGGCAAGCACGATGTCTGGCATGAGTTTGATCCCTGGTACCAAAAAAAGAAAGAAATTAATGGCATGAAAAGAAGTATATATTTAATAACTTGTCCAAAAATTTTAGACTATATTATACTATAGCTCATATAGAGTTGAAAATTTTAGAATAAATTTTATAGAAAAGTATTAAGTGGTAAAGAAACCTTAAAACCTTGATTTAATTAGCATATTAAAAATTATCTCTGAAAAAAAAATAAAAATGATCTCTATTTCTTTCATTTTTGCTGCTCTCCTTTTCTTCCCAGCTCTGTGTCTCACTAAACTTTGGGAAATTTTTTAAATAGTACTGAGAGTTGAACCCAGGACCCACCAATATACTATACCCTGAGCCCCTCTCTTTTTTTAGTATATATTTTTTAAGTTCTGAGATGGGGGCTCCCTAAACCAGTAAGTTATTCATCCTGGGTTTGCACTAGTGATCTTTTGGCTTCAGCCTTCCAGAGTGTTGCCTCACAATACCAAGCACTTCAGGATGTTTTTGATAGCTAAATGAGGAGATGAAAGAGGCAACATAGTGATTAATGTGCCTCACTGAGGTCCTCTACATGCAGACATTCATGTTTCTTCGTATGTGGATTATTGCGGTGGTCACCCTACTCTCCAAAGGAAATCTCATATTCATTTGCTCATCCAACTGTATTTACTGAGCCCCTAAATTTTACCAGGTTCATTCAAAATGTTGAGAAACAATGAATTAAACAGGCAAAAGAAGAAAACCTAGGCCTTCATGGAGTGTGTTAGTCCAATGGCATGGAGTGCGTTAGTCCAATGAAATAAAATGGTAGCTATTAGATGGTGATAATAGCTATAGAGTACAATAAACAAAAGGACAAATTGGGAAGCATTTTATGGGGTACAAGGAGAAGAGAGGTCTGCAGTTGTGGATGGGCTGATTGAGGGGTACTGAATTCAGACCTGAATGAAGGTGGGGAGGCAAAAATCACATGGTTGCCTGGGGAAAGTACTGTTGACTGGCAGGAACATGCCAGGGGTGTTAGAACAAGAGGAAAAAGGTAAAGTGACTTGAATGGAATGGGCAGTGGAGACCTTAGATGTCTTGCTAAGACTTTACCCTAAGTGGACTGGGCCTGGAACAGAGGAGGACATTATTTTGACAGTGTAACTGCCTTAATTTGTGTTGATAACAGATTTAAGTGGAGTAAGAACTAAAATAATAAAAGACAGGACTCTAAGGCAAAGCTACTAAGAGACGACAATGACATTTGAATGAGGGTGGTAATGAAGGCCAGTGGGAAGCCAAAATCTAAACTGGTTTCAGAGTTAACAGAATTTTCTGGACGATTGGATATGGGGAACGAGAGAAGAAAGGACTCCAAGGTTTTCACTTTGATGATGTGTTGGAAGTGAAGGCTACTATTCTCTAAAACAGAGGAAAATGATGGCATCTTGTTGGGACTCAGGAATCACATTGGGCCATGTAAAGTTTGAGATGTCTTTAAACATCAAGGGGAGAGATGCAAAGTGATTTACCTTGAATTATCAGCACACATGCATAGAATCTAAAGCCAGGAGACAGACTGAGATTACCCAGGAAGTGAACATGGATGTAAAACTAGAATGGTCCAAAGACTGAATTAGGAAAACTCCAAAATGTAAAGGAAAAAATTAAAACAAAAGGAAAATGAAAAAGAATCAGAACAGTGGGCTGAAAGGAAGCAGCCACAAGGCTCAAAGGAAACATCCAGAATATTGCGGAAGGAGCCTCTCCTATGTTCTACTAGGAGTGGACAGCTTAGATGCAGTAAGAGAAATTTTGGAAGAACACTTTTCTACTTTTCAAAATAATGAAGTTTAATGTTACATTATCCATCTTGGTAAATAACACACAGATAATCTCAGTGGATCTTTCTATACCACTAAACAGCAGAACAGGGATTAGAAATGATTGTAGGAAAATTTGTAAAAATCCTCACAGAACTAACTTAGATTAGAACTATTGTGATTTCCCTAATAATCCATGTCCTATAAAGCAATATTGAGTTTCATGAGATCTGGGGGAGCCATTAATTACTATAAAAGAGATCAAAGCTGGAATCTAAGGTGACAGTGTTTGTAGCTTTATTGAAATATTGCCAGTGGAAGTGAAATCATTTGCACAGTCCAATATTTCTACCTTTGAAATTCTACATTTTACTATATGTGAATTAGTCTACATTTGAAATTATTCTACTACATTTGAAATTGCATTCCCTATGCCTATACTTTGTTAGTTATATTCTTAGGACTTCAAACTAAAGGCAAAAACAGTATGATCAGCTTCATAATCATTGAGTAATCCAGCAAAGCATAAGTGTTAAAAACTTTTGTTGAATACATAAATGTTATGTTTGCAAACATTGAAAAATAAATGGAAGAAACAATGAATTCTTCAAGAGCCAAGAAGATGGAAGACTTGCATAATCCACTCCTGGGCACAGACAATACTAATAGGCAATATGTATTTATGAAACATTTTATGTAACTTCACTATAGCTAAGAATAATTTCTCGTATTTGTAGATGCCTATGATACTTAATTAAAATATTTTCATCTTTATTATTTTCCCCATAATTGCTTACTATAGTCTTGTTCCTTTCATATAAGTGCCCTGCTTCCCAAAATAAGTTTGAAATAAAGCACAACCTCCATTTAAGTTTCTTATAGAAAATGAGTTCTTTGTGTTCCCTCATGTTAAGGTATCAATGCAATTTTTTAAAAGATTATGTGTCCACTTTGTGCACTGGGTAAAGACTTGTTCCATAGAGCACCCAAGGTAAAACACCATTTTTAACCTCAATGAGTTCATATTTTGTGAATGAAAATGGATGTGACGTTCAATACTCCATTACAATTATGTATTAGTGCTTTAAGACCTGCAAGATGCAAAAGATGTTATGACTGAGAGGATAGGGAAAGTTCTATCCTTTAAAGTAGACACTGGAAATGGACTTTGACTTATTTGGGGACAGATAAGAACTTAGAAGGTATTCTAGGCAGAATCTGAGTAAAGACAAAAGAATGTGTTATATATTAAAGAAATAATGAATACTGCAGTGAACGAGTAAGAGAAAGAAGAAAATCAGAAATGAGAGATAGAAGAGACTGGAGTTTACATAACTAGTGACAGAGAAAACAAATTATGAAGTCACTAGTAGTTGACATATTGGTCAAATCATTTGTGTTTTTTATATACTAACACATAAAATCCATCAACATTAATATATATAAGCTATAAAGAACAAATGGAGGATACTCTGATTTGTAGAAACATCCAGATCACATCTTTGGGTTTTGTCTTGGATTTACGTTTGCAGTTGTAAGATATCTGGAAGCTCTAGATCTTCAGAAAACCAGGAATCAATCTAATTTTCACTGTTACTCAGACTCGGTGACAAAATCAATATAGGCAAAAAGAAAAAAAAGGATCATATGATGAACTGAACTATATATGGGCAACGATGGAATAGATAAGAGGAAGTCTGGGTGGAAATGAAACTTCAAAAAACTATACTGAACATTTGCTAAATTTATAATTACAACTATTCAAAACATTCAAGGCTAAATTTCCAAGTTAAGGATTAGCAAAAGAGTTATTTTATTGTAATTCTTTAATATTTAATCATTGTGAGTCCCAAATACACAGATTTGTTTTAAAATTTGTATTATTTTTGGTAAATTTATTATTTTTTCACCATTCAAAAGGAAATATGGAAGAATTTAGAAAAGGGAATCAAAGAGCAAGGACTTAAAAATATACTACACTACACTTGCACTTCCTTTTTTACAAAGTTACCGTGACTAATATTTCCATTTTCAATCCTGACTGAAAAAAAACCTTCCACTCCATGTGGTTTTAAAAGATGTATAGCTGTTTGTCATTTAAAATAATGAAATAACATCATATAATAAAGATAGTGGAAATCATCCACAATAAATCATAAGCCCATGATCAATAATTTGTGCCTCTTCTGTAATAACACAAAAAATTCATCAACATAAACATTCTATTGGCATAGAAATAAAAATGACATCATTCTAATTAAAGAAAATCTTTCTTGGTTTAATTTCTAGATACAACAGAATACATAAAGAAAATCAAGACATGCAAACACAAATAGAATAGGAAGAATTCTAGGTGCTTAGAATAATAACCCTTGAGCGGGGGGAATCTTCATGAATTAAGGAGACCTAGGCTAAGACAAAGTCTCATGATATTCTTGTTATCAGTTATTCAAGCACTGCTACAGGTTAGCTGTGGGATGGCCCCCACGGCTTGTGTGTTAAAAGACTTAGTTCCCAGGTTGGTTTTATTGGGAGGTGGAGAAACCTTTTAGAGGTGGAGTTTTGCACCAGGTCATGTGGGAGATGGCCTCACAGAGACTGTGGGATTCTACTGTCTTAACACACTTCTTCCCTCCCCTGCTTCCTGGACATGAGAGTTTCACTTCACTGTATGTTTCTAACATAATGAATCATCTCAGACCCAGAGCAGTGGTACCAACAAGCCATGAATTGAACCCTCTAAAACTGTGAGCCAAAATATCTTTTTTCCTCAATAAGTTATCTCAGATACCTGTCACAATGATAGCAAACTAAC
Source organism: Cavia porcellus (assembly GCF_034190915.1). Taxonomy (NCBI): domain Eukaryota; kingdom Metazoa; phylum Chordata; class Mammalia; order Rodentia; family Caviidae; genus Cavia; species Cavia porcellus. The sequence goes on from NW_026947512.1 coordinate 25,544,746, forward strand.
ACAAAGCATATAATTTTAATTGATCCACACTATTAGTTTTATACGCAGTGAAATGCTGATTGGTAATCGTTGGTTACCTTTCTTCTCATTAAGGGATAAGAATTATGGAAGTAAGTGGTGAGTAATGTTTAGCAGGAAGATCAGTGATTGTGAAATCAGCTCAGTTCTTCCACTGTGACGCTCTCTGACCTTGGGTTTGTCCCTCAGGTTTCCTATGTTGTAGTTTCCTAACCACTAATCTTGCATATTTGGGGGGGGGGCTATCATTACTTTATCAATTAAATCAGTATGGGACATGATAATAACACATATATCCAGAACATCAAATAAGATTTTTTCGTGAGAATCAAACGAGTTAAACATGAAAATATACATTTAAATTTCAATGCACCATAGTCAGTTTCTGGCACATAGTTGGTGTTTTGTTAGTGAATTAAAATGCTCAATGTTCATTGATTTCCTAACACAAAACATTTAAAAGGTGTTCAAAATCCAGATTATGAGTATATAACATATTTTAAAAGTATGTTTATCCTTAATATACTAGATTTCATAAATACAAAGTCACATCAAGAATCACCTATTTTTTTAAAAAGAGAGCTCAGTTATGGCATCTGGTTGATAATAATCCATTTCAAAGACAATAGCATTCAAATTCCATCACCAAGCTTTTGCTTCTACCTATCACCATTCTACTCACCTCTTCTCAAGTTTACTTTCTCATTCATTTTGCAATTTAGATCATGAACTCATATTCAATGTGGTTTATGTCCTCAGAACATTCAGAGATAAAATTTCAAACCTACTTGAGTTTAGGCCTTAAGTTTTTTGTCTTCTACCATGAGCCAAGGTTGAAATGAAAAATTTCCTTGCCATCTTTCTCTGTTCCTGGATGGATTATTCCAGCCCTTCTTTTCACAGAAAGTCAAAGCCTTTGAGGGTAAGGAGAGGGTGAGACCCACTCGCTCTAGTTGTGAGTTATGCCTGAAGCCTTTCTCTCTCTTGAGCCTTCTTCCAGATATTCCATCTCCCATTTTTTGACCAAAGAGATCAGGCAATGTGTTATTTATATTTTTTAGCCATAAACCCCTTCTATTAAGTAGATGAAGAGAAAGAAAATTTTTGTCATAAAATTAAAACTTATTTGAGAGATCTTAAAGAAGACATGATTAAAAATTTCTACCATTGATATAGGTTTACTAGAAATCACAGATAATTTGAGAGGGCCTAACAATATCATTATTGTTGCATTCCTTTTTTCTAAGTGAATATCTAGGTTGTTCAAAAGTTATATTTACTACTATCAAGGTTTAAATACAGAATTATATTGAAGTTTGATTACTTTGTCAGGCCAAAATTTAATTAGACCATTGCTGTGTCCTGACTGTTTTAATTTACCTAAACTATTATTAGTCCCAAAGCAAATCACTGATGTATATTTCCTTGAGGCACTGGCAGAAAGTTATGCTAAATGTTTTTTATACTTCACATAATTACATTTTTCCATTCTAAATAAATATATGAAAGTATAATATTTTTTTAGATTATTAAAATACATTAACACAAATTTTGTTATTAATGTAAATGCACTTCAAATAGAATGAAGCATACAGGAAAGAATTAAGACTGGACCAATAAGGAGTTTATTGTAGACTACAGAAGACTTCAATGATAAAAACCTAGGTGAATACTTTGTTACAATTATAGCAAAATTTTATCCTCCATCCCTTAGGACACACTGCATTTCCAAACAATGTTAAAAATCATTCTCTTACCCTAATCCTAATGCTAGTGGAGCAGGATTAGGATTAGGATTAGGATTACCCTTTCTTAAATCTATATTAGATCTTATTCAGAAAATTTCACACAGGAAATCGCTAATAAACTGTTGGTACAAGTAGATGTAACAGTCTCTACATATGTCAAAGATCTCCAATCTCTAAATTAGCAAAAAGTGCTGATTTCTTTGGTAGGCTAAAATTGAGTAAAAATGGATATTTACCAAGAACCATGATTACTCACAAGTGCATTTATCTGAATCCCAGTAATTATTGAAATCATGCAATAAAAACTATTTTACAAGCTGATTAATATTAGTGTCAAAAGAAAGGAGTGATCTTTTGAAGCAAAGGCTTTTCTTTTGGAAAGATTTGTTACAGGTGACCCACAGATATTGTACTGTGTAGGTATGGATGAGACAACTAAAGATGAATAGGGGAAAATAAGTATTAAAACTGTACAAGTGTTAGCTCTCAGTTATTTCATAGTTGCTTTAAATCTAAAGACCTATTTACAATAATAAAAGTGGCATTGATAGAAGAGCCAATAGAAGATGTAGTTTTTGAAAGCAGTTCACTGTTTACACCAAAAGATTAGTTTTTCACTTCAAATAAAAATTAGATACATACAAATGTCACTTTATGATTCGCCATAATGACCACCATTTTTATTTTTTTCCAGTCACTACTGAACAGTATCAAGTGTGTGGAATTACTGCTCTATTAGGATAATACCTAACATAACATGGGGTAATAAAAAATTACTTAGCTTATTTTAATTTAATATCAAAACCAACTGCTATAATTTCCCTTATCATTGTTTAGGTCACTCTGGAACTTCAAGAAGGAATTACGAGAGAGCAACACACACACACAAAAAAACCCTTTACATTTCTATCACCTGAAGCTTAGGAAAGGACTAGAATAGATTTCTGATCCATCTTCTATGCCCAAGGACAGGGAATCTCTTTCCTAGTGTAGGGTTAATACCTTTGCCCCAAGTAGAGAATTGAATCATTTGAAACAGATAAAACCTGAAACTTATACTATATGAACAAAGACTTTAAAAAATTCATAACTGAGATAATTTCAGTAAACAAGTCAAATTTTTTCAAGATTTTGAGAAACTAATATCCCAGAAGAAATCTGACTTATGTTTTTATAAGCAGACTCAGCAGCCTCCTAAAGTCTCTATTTTTTCACAAAAAAAAGAGGTAAAAAAAAAAAATTGGCAGAAATAGTGAGTTCTCAGCTTCCTTGTATTGACTTAACTTGTTTTTCTGGATTTCACCTTGGCCTCTCCTTGCCACCCAATTACCTGGCTCAATCAGACCAATCTAGAAGAGACAGCGAGGTGTTCACTGTTGCCACAACAATCTGAACTGTGCCTTGTTCTCTGAAAGAACAAATGGACCTGCCATTTCCCAGGTTTCACAGAAACTGCTTCACCCGGAACAAGGCGCCATGACCAGCCAGTCTCAAGGAATTCACCAGCTCCTGCAGGCAGAGAAAAGGGCCAAAGACAAGCTAGAAGAAGCCAAAAAAAGTGAGTCTTGTCTATGAGGGTTTTATCCAAAATGGATGAGGGAGGCTAGGAGACATGGGGAGATGAGCATGGGCTTCTTGGTCAGGCAGACATACGGTTAAGGTCAGTTTTATTATGTATTCTATGAGCCCCAGGAGTTTGTTAAAACTACCCAGCCACGTGCTTACTAATGAAGATCCTTTCTCATTCTGATCCTTTTGAGAGATCATTTACTAAGTGAAAATATCCTGGATACTAAGGTTAGGGAAGCATGGGCTTATGCCCAGGCTCGATCACACCTTGGTTTGTCACTGTTGTGAAATGTATAGAAGGTAGACCACTTCCAGGTTGAATCTGCTCACTAGAGAGTAAGCCTAACCAAATTACTTATCCTTCAAAAACTTGAGTTTCCATTTCCATAAAATTGTGATAACATTTAATATCTCATTCTCATCCCTCTTTTGATAGTTTTTAATTCCCAATATCTTAAAGTATTACCATTTTATTCTTATTTTCTATATTTTTAATCATGCATGCATGTACTTGCATATATATGTATCCTAGATAAACCTCAATATCCTTCGTACTTTCTTTGGTACTCATAACAGCTATGTAAATAAGGTATTAATGTGATTCCTATTTTATGTATGCAGAAACTAAGAATTCATGATTTAGTCAAGGTATTTTAAAAAATAGAAAACATGGCACCAGGTGCCATGCTTAATAGTTATCCTGTTTACTCCTCACAGGAACCTTTATGGCAAAGCGAGAAAATGATGCTTAGAGAAATTGTAGATTGCCCAGGGTCACACAGAGAGTAAATGGCAGAGACAGAATTTAGAAGAGGTCAGATTCCTCAGTCAAGATCTTACCTAGTGCACTATAAAAAATTTACATAATTTTTATAATGAAAGAATAAAATGTTGCAAATGTACATCTTGAATTCAGCTTCTCTAGCCAAGATCTATATATTTTTAACTGCTATCTATTTCACATCACATCCTTATTTGATTTACAGTAATTTCTAGTGTCATTCTCCTCCTTTATGACTGTCTTCTCTGCAATTAGATTCAAAGTCAAGCCAGATAATCTTAAAAATCTTGCTTGTGTAATTCTTTGGATGAATATAATGATAAAATTAGAGTAGGTCCTTAAAAAGTGTATTCAAGTGTATCAAACAGAATGACAGAAGGACCTACTTGCAAAGCAGGAATGAGTAACGAGGTGTGCATTATCCAGTCTACCGGGGTTTTTTACCGCCATGTAAAATCTTTTCCCTTTCTTAATAAAATTTGATTTCCTGAACACCGAGGAATGTGGGCACCAATAACACAAAAGGTAAAGACTCCAGGTGGAGGTGGCAGAGTAAGGGAAGGGAAAGATAATGAACACAACTTATTCTACAGCAACTGATTTTACAACTTATTCTACAGCAAACCATGAAAGCAGTTGCAGAAGGGTATGAATACAGTCATCACGTAGAAAACAGCACAGAGCAGGACCTGGTGACTGAAACCATATAGAAATTCCTAGAGTTTTTATTAAAATTTGAACCACACTTAAAACTTTCATCGCGAGACCAAAATATTTTGACATGATAACCATGCTGTAAGGAAGAAACTAAAGGATGATATTGAGCACTCATATAATCAATATAATTATGATTCGAATGACTTGTCATTTTTTTCCTTTTTCAAAGTCCTTAGAGAAAGAAAGTAGTGTGAATCATGCAAACTGTTTGACAATAGGGAACAGTAAAGGCAATATGGCTTCAACTTCAGAGGGAAGGGAAAAGCCAAACTGCTCTTTATTTACTCTGGTCTGTGGGCAAACTTTCCTCAGAACTCAGAATTTTAAAATGCATATTAGATTACTTGGGTTTTTTTTTTTTTTTTTTTTTTTTTAGTTTTAAAAGAATAAAACCAAACAAAATAAAACAGAAGAAAGTCAATCAGAACAAAACAGGACTTCAAAAACAAGATAATAAGAAATCAACAATGACTACAATAATGTCTTTTGTTATCTTCAAAATAGCTGCCCATGCCATCAGACATAGTAAAATCAAACAAAATAGAGCAGAATAGAACCAATCAAAATAAAACAATGAAAGTGATATGGGACTTCAAAGCAAGATAATAGGAAATCAGCACTGGCTCCCACCTTCAGAAGGAAATCCCCCATAGTTGCTGTACTACAAATTGTTATCCTCCAAATAGAAGGTCAGACCACTGGCCTTAGGCCTGCAAAGTAGATCAAATACCAAACACCACAAGCATTAAGTTGTTTTTTTCCTGCCTCAGTAGCTATTATCCCAGCCTGTGTTTCCCCAGATCATCTGATTGTTTATGAGGGAGTTGGGGCTTTTCTGCTCTCCTTGTGTCCTAGCCCATGCACTTCTCAGCCCTAGGAAGAAGTTAGTTTTTTGTTTCTCTTCCTCTGGTGGTTTGCATGGCTGCCACTGGCTGACAGGAAGAGGATTACTTCTTGTTTCTCTCCCCTATGACCCATGATCCAGGACTGCCATTGACTAGGAGGAAGGGGCTCCATATTGGATTATTATATACAAGATGTTAATCTCATATACCAATAGCTTAAAGCACATGTTTACTTTTTGCTTAGTACACTGTTTTGTTCATGAATATTCAAGCAAAATATTCAACTATAATAACCCAGGCTTTAAAATAGTTTAGAAAATATTTTGACTTTCAACAACTAACCCCTACACCCAGTTTTATAGTGAATGTCAGTGTGTCCTCTTTGCTTCAGAAATCACAGGCTTTTATGCCACTTTTCCCCCTGGTATGGATTATTTTTTTACAAAGCTACCAGCAGCTAACACTTTACAGACTTCTTAAACATTCTATGATGAAATAGATATATTTCTGTATATATTCAATATGCTATAGCTTCCCTTATTTTTCAGGAGTTTTATCTCATTCATCTAATTCCTTAAGAATGTATTTGTTGCTTGTCAGCTGCATGCTGCACTGGTGTAAGCCTGATGAGCAGCCCTGGATTCTTCATAAAGGCCTCACATGTGAGTTGAATACAGAAATGTCCACTAAAACAAGAGAAAGGAATAATGACATGAAAGGCAAAAGCAGTGCTCATTTTAACAGACCCATATATTTTTATTTTCTTTTTTCCCATAAAAAGATTCACTTGAAAACCTGGCATAATGAGGCTACATAGAGGTTCAGAATAGGGATCAGTTAGTCCCAACAGTTAATGTAGAAGGTCCGTATCACTTTCTCTTAATCCATTTATTTGAACATCAGACATTCAAGAGTCTGTTTGAGTAGGATTGTGAGCATATATGTTAAAAACAGGAGAAAAAGGAAGGAGTTAAGGAGAAAGATGAGAGAAACCCATAGTAATGCACACTGCTAACTGTTTTAGAAAAGTCCAAGATGAATAAGGTGGCAATATTTCTATGTTATGCTGCAAAATATTAATATATTCCATTAAGAAGGCTGCCTCAGACTGCAGTAAAGGTATGACAGAGAGAAGCACATAGTACAAATGTTCTGCCTTAGGGACACATGAAGGGCTACAGACCTGTTGCTTTAGAAACTACAGTGTTGCCTGCAGGAATGGAATTCTCAGGGCTCTACCTTCAAGGCACTCACTAGTTACTGACATGACAAGGACAGAGGTGGGGTGGCTTGGATGGAGAGGCTTGCGCAGTCAAATTTTCAGTTTAAAACCTGTGTTTCCCAGTCAAAGTTACATAGCACCAGTGGGCGCCACTCTTCTTTTCTTCTCAAAATGATAAAAGTAGAAGTTATTTTATATCTGTATCTAATAACCAAAATGTTTGAAAGATAGGAAAAATACATGCAAGATAGTAAGAGTCCAAAATACGTATTGGAGAGTTGGTTTTCTTTATGATATGTACTGTGCACCTGGTTGTAAGTAACAATAGAAGAATGAAACAGATCAGAACGACCTAGTTTCATTCCTTTTTACTCCTGCCGCAGTTCTTAGTCCACATTTCTTACACTACAGATCGTTACTGCTTCTGAAAAACTGACAAGAAAGGCTCAGATATTTGCCTCTATTCGGTGAATACCGATTAAATCATGTTTATTAGTTTGAAATCTCATATGCATTTTATGTGCAAAAGACTCTTACTACATTTACCTGAAATTGTAGTGGGCTTGCACTATTTAAATTATCTTATTAGACTTAATATTTTTGCCCCAAGATGTTGTGCATTAAAGAAAACTTAAAAAAAAGTGTGTGGTGCCAAGAGATCGACATTTTTATGATAGGATAACATAGACCTGCCGTAGAGATCCAAGTTTGGTGTATTAAAATGAACCTTTAATCAGAATTATTTTAGAGCTGGGGATTTAGCTCAGCAGCATAAGCACCCACCTAACAAGTACAAGGTCATGATTTGATCCCCAATAGCAAAAAAGAAAAAAAAAGATAACATATTTTAGAAATCCAACATTAATGATAGGAGAAAAAGATTTGTGTGTTTCCATATTTGTGACAATTTTATTTTTATTTTTGATGTTTTATGAAATTTACACCCACTGCATACTTGGAAAACTCTAGAGCTTTGCTAGCTATAGAGACTAGCTATGCTAGCCTAAAATTTGCAAGTGCTTGAGACTCAACAGCACGTAAAGAACTCGTGTTCCTGAGTCACTTCCTAGCATACATCACACCCTCTCCTACAAATAAACATCCAAGCCTTCTACTTGGAAGTTATTGAAAACAGTTTATGCTTAACCAAAAACTATACACTGAATTACATGATACAGGGTGAAAGAGATGATACACAGATGTAAATCCTCAAATCTGGGTGTGAGAAAAACATAATGAAGAGGAATATGTGTAAAATATCCTAAAAGCTACAGGCAAATCATAGTACAAGTGAAGGATACAGTCCGTAATTTTTTAAGACAATGTGGTCAGTTCGGGCTTCCTGAAACAGTCCTGCCTGCGTGTAAATCCAACTTCTGCTTCTCACTGCGGAGTGGCCCCATCAGGTTAATCCTACCTCACAGTGCCTGGCTTGTTTGTTTGTTTGTTTGTCATTTTGTATTTTTTTTTACTCAGAATGGAGACACCAATAATACTCACTTGATGGAGTCATCATGAATAACTGCATTAACATTCATAAAAGACTTAAATACCACTTGATACATAGAAGATACCCAACAAATGTTAGCTATTAATTTCCTTTTTTTTTTTTTTAATCTTTTTACCGGTACCGGGGATTGAACTCACGACTGCCTGCTTGCAAGGCAGGTACTTATGCGGATGAGCTAAATCCCCAGCCCCCTAATAATTTCCTTTTAATACATAATAAAAAGAATTCTATTTTTTAAAGGCCAGCCAAATAGGCTTGTGATTTCTTAAGCACAATCCACTATGAGGTCTTTTATTGTATTTCACTTAGGTACAAAGCAGATACTCCAAACTATATTTCTACTTTCTAATTGGCTAATATGTCAGTGAGTACAGTAATGCAGATTAGTTTCTGTGGGTGTATTAGACATTAGCCATCAGTAATTTTTCCTATATGTTTCTAAGTCTGTAGGTAGTCTGAATTATTTAAAGAAACACATTGTTTTAATAAATTCTTCATTCTATAAGTGGATATTTTGGTTCATGAATACATGGCTTTTAACAAACTAATAAAATGAAAGTTGCTATATTAGAATTTCATGGCCCTGTCTTCTGTGTTTTGTAGGCCTGTAAATATTTCCTTTTTCTTTACATTCCACAGACTAATAAGGTGTTTGTAAATACACTGGATTTTCATTTCTTTAAGTAGTAGAAAATACAGAACATTATATAAATAGGTTACATTTAATCCTACACAAAAACTGCTTTTTATATATTTTAATAAAGAAATTACAAGTATAGGAAAAAATAAAGGAAAACATCAGGGAAAGTGGAACTGTGAAGACAAAAAAGCTTGATAGCAACCAAGCACAGAGAGGGCCGGAGTCTTTTTATTTTTTTCTTTACCTTTTTCCAACATTTATCATAATTTAAACTGGCATTCTTTAAGTATGATTAGTTTTATGACAATACTAACAACCCCTAAAAGCCAAAAACATTTTTTTTTCCTGAGTTCAGAAAAAACAAGTTATTAGCAACAGCTCTGAATCTCCAAGCATTTCTCAAAAGTATCCCTTTATCTTCCTGGCAAATAAAGGTGGCCTCTGTTCTGTTGTTTCTGCATATTTTTGCCAGATGACACATCCATTTCAGTATGGATTTTTTCCAGCCTGTTGAGATATCAGGCTTTTCTTCTCATGTTTAAATGGCATATTAGTCTTCACTCCTTGATGATCTGCATTGGTTTCTGGGGGGTGCTGTAATTAATTACCACAAATCAGGTGACTTTAAACAACAGAAATTTGTTGTTTCACTGTTCTGGATCAATAAATCCGAAACTCGGTGCCAGCAAGCTTGAATTTCTTGGGGCCACCAAGGGAGAAACCACCCTACTATGCCTGTCCCCTACCAGCTGGTGTGTCAGAAACCTCGGCACTCATTCCAATCTCTGTCTCCATAATCAAATGTCCTTCTCTGTGCATCTTCTTGTCTCAAGTGTCCAACTCACCCTCTCCTTACCAGGACCCTAGTGGTTAAATTTTAATCCATTGTGACCTCCAATTATGTTGAGCACATCTTGCAAAAATCCTCATAAGGTCACATTCTCAGGTTAGACTCAACATAGAATTCAACAATTGAATCCATAGCATCCTGTAACTGTCAAGTTCACTTGACCACCTGGAGCCTTTATCTTACATATTTGTCCCACTTTATTGATAAACGCTTTCTGAAGAAGTTGTCCACATTCTATGTCCACATTTTCCCCATCATTTTTTCTGTGAACTTTTATTTTTACAGATTCATCAAAGCTCCACTTGCCAAGATCCACAGTATTTCTAAACCTAATGTAAATTCAGTATCATTCATCGTTGGCTCCCTCTTTCAACTTTGAAATTCTTCTTCCATTTGACCTCAGGACACCAGTGTCACTCCTGGTTTCCTCTATCTCCTCAGTCTCTAACATCAAGTCCCATTTGGACCTATTCTCCATTGTCTCTGCAGATACTTCCTAGGTTTATCTCCTGTAATTCCTTGGTTTATGACTCAGCTCTGTGACAACAGACCATCCCACACTTGGTATTTCCAGATCCCTGGATCATTTGCTTCTCTTCAAATTCAGATAATCATAAATATCAGCCTTCTCAGCATCACTGCTAGATGTTTAATAGACATCAAACAAAATGTTGGGGTCATTTTTGACTCATTTCTGTCTCATAGGTGGTTATTTTTCTTTCACAGTGAAGATTGAATCCAGGGTCTTTGCCCCAAGCTACATCCCCAGCCATCTAAAAATATTGTTTTCATTTTTGAGGCAGGATGTCACTAAATTGACAAATTGCCCAGGTAGGTTTGAACTTTTCATTTCCGGGTTTCAGCCTCCCAGAGTGTTGGGACTGCAAGAGTGTTGCAATGCCCAGCCATGCACAGCTAGATAAAAGGTGTTTTTGCTGTTCTGAAACCTATTGTTACCCTCTCACCTCAGGGATTCTGCACATGCCGCTGTCTCAGCCTAGAACAGGCTTGCCCAAAGGTGCTTGTGTTACCATTTGCCTTATTCCTTTCAGTTTCTACTCCCACAGCTTTTCATGCCAAGGCCCTACCTAGCTAAATTACACCCTACCACCATTTTCTCCTTACCACTTCTGTTTCTTTATTCTTTTTCATGACACTCAACATCCCCATCATATTATGTACTTATCGTCTGTTTTCTCTCTTCTAAACTACATTCAGAAAGCAGAATATATGACAAGAAGAAGTAGATGGTCTTCTCTGCTCTATCCATAGATCTAGAAAAGTGTGCAGTACACACTAGACATCCATTAAATGTTAACTGACTCAGTGTTTCATCTGAGTTCTCCGTAGACTTTAACACTGTTGGCCATAGCTTTTGAGACATTCTTTTTGTTGTCCTTACTCTCAGGTTCCTGTCCTTTGCTTGAATTTGACATTTTCCCAGATTGAGACTTTAGCACTCTCTTATTCTGCACACTCTTCCTTGCTTTCTATCCAAACACTCTTGATCATGACTGGAACCTACTCAAATCCAGGAGACTGATAGGCAAATTTGTCCCCATTCCACACTTCCCTGTGGATTCCAGGTTTGTCTACCCAGCTGCCCGATGATTTCATTTATTGGTTATTTTCAGGGAAGCCCACAGGAACTCCCTGAACGACAGCCTGAGGATCAGAGCTCAAACTTATGCCTTTTTTCCTGTCATTGTCTCAGCAAGAATTGGACCTGTTTCTCTAATAATGATTAAAAATAACTTTTATTTGTCAAGTACTACGTGTAACTACAGTATATGTAATCACTTTGCTCTGTATTGGCTCTTTCCTTGATGAGAAAACTCAGGCTCAGAAATTCTAAGTAACTTTGTTACAAGGCTTCTAATGTCTCCTTCTACAGTTTCCTGGAATAGGATTCTGATTCTCTTCTGAGATGATAAATGCAACCTATCTTCATCATCAGAAAAATATTCCCAAACAAATTCAGCAACCCAAAAAACAGGACCTATTTGTTTCTCAGGGAACAGTTCACTCTGCCTGTCCTAGACAGATAATATCTCTGAGCGTTATCCTCTGTCTCATACAGAGAATGCAGTTTAACTTGCCTCAAATTTATTTTTTTAATTATTTCATTATGATTCACCTAAAAATTATTACAAACATCTTTTTTCCTTTCTCTTCTTTCCTCTAAACTTTATTGTAGAATATAACGGTTTAAATGTAAACCTATCTGCATGCATGTTGCATGTCTAAAACCAGAAGTGGGTTTATTACAGTGTAACTGCTTACAGAGTCCCCAAAATTGTCTTAGGATTTTCTTGGCCTTTTTCAGTTCTTCACATGATCTGTCCATCCCATTGCTGTCTTGTCTAGTAAGTCAACTCAACTCAGTGGTTTCCTTTCCAGGAGTTTTTCTGATCTCCCTGGTCAGCCCTATTGGAGCTTGCTGATATAATCTGGGCAGATGTGCTTATACTTGTGGATTACCCTGTTAACATAACACACAGCATGGTAATTACAGTGAGAGAGAAGCACAGACTTTCCAGAATTTCAAAACTTGAAATCCCCACAGACACTGCAATTTTCAACTCTTACAGAACAATCAATCAAGATTTTTGTTTCATTGCTTTCACAGTTGATTTTGCATATTCTGTGGTTTCATTTATTTTATATATTTCCTCTTGCAACCTAGGGTACCAGGCACATCTTTTCAAAATACACAAAACCTATGCCAACTTGAACCAAGGACCATAGGATATGCACTTCTCTATTTTTCTAGTTCTGTGCTTATATAATAGGTGATTAATAATGATGAAAGAAGAAAATAAAGTCTATCCTCTCCTGAACCACTCTGCTGCATATTTTTAGCATTAAAGTTACAAAACATTAGATGAACATATTTTCAAAACCAGAACTTAGCCTGATGACCTTGTGTATCTTTGTAGGTATTTGGGAAACATAGATTCAATTGTGATATATAAAATCTGAAATGTTCCATATGGTCACCCTCTATATAATACAGGGTATAAAGAGAATAAAATGTGAACTCCTTTCTGTTCACAGCAAACATGATTTTGATGGTTAGCAGGAAATAGGTGTAATTTCAAAATTTGGCACTCTTCCTATACAGAGAGAGAAACAAGCTAGAGGTTAATATGAGTGGATGTGACACATGCATTTTGCTTCACCTCGAACAGAACAGTAGCCTTTAGGCTCCCATTTCTTCCAGTGGATTAAATCAGGTGTAGCATATGTGGGATCTCACACAGCGGCAGCTGCTGAGTCTATCCAGAAAATTGCTGCGCCAGCAGGGATTTCCCCATGGCTCTCCTATTTAATTGAATGAAAACCAGCAGGTGACTGGTGCCATGACAGGGGAATCACAGACACACTCTCAGACTGTCACCATGTGATGGAACTAATATACAGCCTCATAGTAGAGTGCTGGATTCTGCTCAGGGGTAGGGCACAAGGAGCTTTTGCTATTATTTTTTTAATGTGTTATAGAGCTGTGACATTGAAGGCAATATTTTTATGTGGTATGCATTTAAGATGGAAAATAATGATGTTTTGTGCCATTAATTTTATAAAATCATTATGTACACCACAACTCACTGTTACCAAAAAAATACTGACATATTAGCAATTTATATCTCTGTCTTGATATTAATGACAAGCAGTGAAAAAGAAGTGAGATAAGATGGTGGAATAGTTTCCCCAATAAACATATCATTTAGCTGTTCCGTTCATAGAAAATCTCTAAATAGGGCATGTTGGGTTGCCTCAAAATGGTTAGAACCAATGAGAATGAAGGAAGCAGAATACACAAAATGGTAATGAGCACCAAGTAGGGAAAAGTAAGCATCACTGTGAATGTTTCCCTAAGTCTCCAGCATCAAAAGAACTCTGCATTTTACTAGGCCTTGGGTTTTGAAGAGAGCACGTACAGAGCTAATTATTCCTGACAAGTTTTATTCAGGTCCACCAAAGAGTGATGGACGTTTAAAAGAAACACATATCAATTTGTAACTCAGTGAATCTGCTTTTATCCCAAATACCTATTCAGGAACTAGCAAAGCAACTCAGACCTAACTGGGAAAAAAATTTTAGAAAGAATACGCATTTAAATCATGCACAGACATAAAAAGAGATCACTGGATGATTCAATATATACATAGATGATAAAATTTATATGAAGATTTTTTTCATGCAACTTAATCAGAAAACACTTCTCTAATACAAATTCCATACAATGGAACATAGATGACCAAAGTTACAAATGATAATTTGAGACACCATCACAGAAAATAAACTATATTAAACGGACAAAAAAAGAGGCATTTCACTAAAATTCAAAGATAATATTCAAGAAGAAATGAATTCTAATGCAACTCGGTTTTTTAAAGTTTTACTTATCACAAAGAATTACACCTAAGTCCCTGAAAATGGAGCGTGGTGAGGGTGTGGCAGTGATTATTAGTCTGTAACTCCCAAAGCTTATTTTTTCTGGTTATCAGAAAGTTCATGTGCTTGGTTAATGATCCCTACAGTATTATATTGGTGTAAAACTTTTATCTACCTTGTCTGCTGGCTTAAGGCTTACACCTTTGCTCTTAATAAAAGAAAAATAGCTACTTAACTAAATCTCCTAACCATTAAAAACAATTGGTTTTACAGCTACTTGCCAGTCCCCTCCCAAGAAAGCCACAACCAAAAAAAAAAATCCTACTTTGATGTATTGTGGCCTTAATCAGACTTCTAGAGTAACAAATGGTAGGAAAAATAATCCCAATAAAATGTTTGAAAAAATAGTAAGTTGGTTTGATAAGAGTCTGAGCTGCATGTTTGCAGTGGTGCTGGAGACCTGCCAGTGGTAAATAGGATCCAGTTGGTGTGGACTGAAGGATTTCTGGCAGCAAGTCAGGACAGAAAATCTGACCAAATAATATCTTTTTGAGTAAATGACAGCTAAAATCTGTTCTTCGGCTGTTACTGCTGTGAATAAATGGGCAGATATTTTATTTAAACATGTAAGTATGAAAGAAGGTTGTCATTTCCATATTTGAGAGAATCAGACAGAAAAAAAAGAAAATTTAATTATTTACTGTGCTTTTCAATCAAGCTGATATTCTAGAAAAAAAAATTACTCAAAAACCAGGTAAGTCACCCACGTTTTAAAAAGTCAAGTTTGATGTTCCATATATATTAAAAAGAAGTATCGTTCCTTCTATGTCACTGTTAATTTTTAGGAAAAGGGAAACGATTGAAACAAGCTAAGGAAGAGGCAATGGCAGAAATTGACCAGTACAGAATGGAGAGGGAGAAGGAGTTTCGTCTGCAACAATCTAAGGTGAGAAAGTCAGAAGTGATTTTTATGCAATATAGATTATAAGACATTAATATTCACCTGATATAAAGTGAAACTGGGAGAAATAAACTCAGATTAAGCAGATATAGTTCAATCAAAATAGAACATCAAACTAAATCTTAAAACTAACAGAATTACCAGTAAATTTTCCTTCCAAAGCACCTTTAATTTGTCCTATAAAGAATCAGTCAATACTGATTACTAATAGATAGCATAACTAAAATCGTATTCTCAAATATCTGAGTTGAAGGGATTGGGTAAAGCATCATGCCTTCTAGAAATTAAAGACTGACAGACACGTTTTCATAAGAAAAAGCTTTGGAAAATATATTTTTTTAACTGTTTACTAGAAGAAGCAAAAAATGTTCATGTTAAGTTACAGAAGGTGTTGGTTAGGCAGTTTCCTTGGTGCAGGCTAGATGTACGAATTATCAAATAGATACTGTTGTAAATTGCTGAAAGTCCTCTAGTATTTCCTTTGCAATCTGATGGCTTCATTCAATAAATCTGTCACTAAAATGTAAAACTTTAGCTTTTACTATCATTTTTTAAATATCTACAACTCACAATAAAAATAAGTGCATAAAATTTCAGTTAATGTCTTTCTTTCCATAAAACATGGATTAACAGAAAGTACCTCCATGAGCCATCATTAAACTTACATGAAAATCCCTTTTTGCCTCAGTAAGAATATAAAGAAAGCTTTGTTCAGAAGATTGATATTTCAAAATTAACTACAAGTTTTGAAAATCTTTTCATTTGCAATTTTTATTTTACTGATCTTAGATTGATAAGTCCAAATAGATTTGATTTACTATAGTGAACCCACTGTAGAATAAGCTTTTCCAGTGAGTTGTTTCTTTCAGTAAAAATCCCTTCCTCAAGAAAAGTGAACCACTCAGCAAAAATAAATTCATCTTATCAATATCAATATTTGGAAAAACCTAAACTCCTACTCGATACATGTGTATACAGCCCGCTGTGATTGGCCCATAGCATGTTTATATTTGTTCTACCCTGGCCATACTGGTTTTTCTCTTCTTCCTCAGACAGATGGAACATGCCACTACTTTGGAGCCTTTGTACACACCATTCTTATCCTTGTAATTCCTTTTCCTTTTTTTGACACATTTGTCTTTTTTCCTCTATGGTTGTTAGCATCTTCTCATTACCTTATCTAAAACTGTCTTCCTTTCCAAATAAAGTACTACCCCATTATAAGCCCATTCTTTTTCTTTATAGCATTTTTCGCTATATAATATAATGTGTATTTAACATTTTTATTTATTGCCTATCTTTCCTTTTGGACTATAAGCAGCAAAACAGTGATTCATTGTTTTGTTCTCCATAGTTTTGCTAGATTTTAAAATGGTGCCTTCTCCATAATAGTCATGCAATAAATATCTGTTGAAATAATGAATAACCAACCACTTCCTCTGTAGCCTTATCTTTCCTATTGAATTCTGTCCAAACTATCACAGTAGAACTTGAGAGAATAATCATCAGCACTCATGACCCCTTTGACTATCGTGTAGAATATTTCTACTTAATTTTACTTTAAACATAAGAATAAAACTGACCATAATTTCAAAGAATAGTTCAACAAAGCCTCTGAAATGCAATTTCTCCAGAAGAATCCTATCAGATAGAATTCTGGTTCAAGATTTGTTTTATGCCTTGAAAAACAATTAAAATTCCTCATCACCCCCATAATTAGAGGTCCAAGCCAATTTTACAGCTAGTTGATCAAAAGCTCACATAGGAGAGTCATCATGCTGAAGCCTCTGCTACTTCAAGCATATTGTAACACCATTAGTGCAGATCCTCATTCCCTGGCATGACCTCCATATGTCAGGCATATTGCTATTCCCAGTAAATCTAGTCATCATTAACCCAGGGCAATTAGGAGGTCTGGGAGGGGACCCAAGAAGCCAGCTTTCTCCCTGCTGTGGGTACTGCACCCTGATGTTTCTTTTTATATAGCTGCTTTTTAGCTCTTCTTAGTATGTATGAATTTGCAAGTCTCCTGACTTAACAACACAAGCAGGAATTCTAGTGTAAGTTATATATCCACTAATATTATTTCAGCAAAGATTTATATAGCCCCTCCTTATTGTTGCTACCCAATGTAATAAGTGCAAGTGTAAGGTATTACGTTGTTTAAAAATCTGGACCATGTAATATTAAATCTATTGTTAATACAAATAAAAGTTACATGGACTATCAATGTAAGTGAAAGGCTTAACCATAGTTTCCTTGGGCATACTGAGAATTTTTGTATATTTTTTCTTTCTGAATTT
Source organism: Cavia porcellus (assembly GCF_034190915.1). Classification (NCBI taxonomy): domain Eukaryota; kingdom Metazoa; phylum Chordata; class Mammalia; order Rodentia; family Caviidae; genus Cavia; species Cavia porcellus. The sequence goes on from NW_026947512.1 coordinate 25,562,308, forward strand.
ATATCTCAATAGGATCTTATCTTCTTGGGGCAATAAAAGTTTGAGTGGAAAAGCCTGTTCACCACTTGGAGACTTGAAGCTCTTAAACAGAAACATTTAATTAACTTACAAGGACAGTTACTGAGTCAAAGATGTTACCATCACCATGTCGGTAGATTGAACGCTACACGAATTGACATAAAGTTCATAACCGACATCTTTTGACCAAATATACAAGGATGTCTTGCAGAATTACCAATTTCTAATGTATACTGCTTCCCAAATGTTCAGCTAACAGGTTTCTGCCTGTGAACGTAGCTGTGAACGTAGTGAGTTTTCGGTAACATCTGGAACACTGGTTATTGTATTCTGTATAATAAATATGTATTCAAAATCAGTGATCATTTCCCAATAAGTTGTATTTTAATTTTTTATGACTTAAAGGGATTTTTTTTCAGTTAGATAAAATCACACATACAATGGAATTTAGAAGGAAAATATTTAATTTGGTAGAATGTTTTATTTTGATAGGTGGTTCTATGTTTAAGCATTTTTATAAGGTGTATGTCTGCTACTTATGTCCTTATTGCCAAAATATTATTTTTTAAAAGTTATTTGGCATCTTAGAAGCAATATCTTATCAATATTACTTTGCCTGAATCCAGATACCCCCACTGTTTGGACTATAATCATGAAAAATTTAACCTCAGTACCCTTAATTGTATCTGGGTGCAAGTTTAAGACCCAGAAGAATTATGTGAATTCTAGAAGCTAAAATAGTCAAGCAATTCCTTAGTAAAAGCCAGTCATCAGTGGTGTTTTTGAATTATATAAGTACATCTTATCCTTAAGAGCACATTAAAAATAAAAATAAAAAAAAACAACTGCATTGCCTTAACAAAATCTTATTTAAGAAAGGCTGAGATTACGAAGGAGCTGATTATTTTAACAAAAGATAACTGTTAAAGTATTCCACTGGTAGATTCCTCTAAACTGTTAATTGGAAGTGAGACTTTATTTTAGTCAAATTATAATTGACAAAGACTAAGAGGATTTTGGAGATTATGAAAATAATTAAGAATTACTGACAATTAAAGAACAATCAGAAAGATGTATTTAACTGACTAAAGTTATAATGCAACTAAAGAAACAGGTACATCTCAATTTGAAAGAAAGTCAACTTACCCTAAAATTCTCAAGATTGTGTATGTAATTAAAACATGTACACATACTTGTATATATATACTGCATACACACACTCATATATATATACACACAACACACTTTACTGTTCATATAAAGGTATCTTACACTGTATTTTGTGGGTGTGACCATCAATCAGTGGGCTGAAGCTTATAAAACAAAAACCGGTAATATAAATGTATGGTATAATGAATTCCATCCTTTGTTTTGGTAGATAATGGGCTCTCAGAGTAATATCTTAGATGAATTAGAAGAAGAAACACTAAAGAAGATACAAGAGCTGAACAGACGCTACAACAAGTATATGGAAAGTGTGCTTAAACAGCTTTTGGGCATGGTATGTGATATGAAACCAGAAATTCACATTAATTACAGAGTCACCAATTAAATGTACATCATAGTGTGTAGTAAATGGTGTGTGGGTTCCTCCTGCTTGCTCATAGCTTTACGTTTATATCAAAGAAATTAAATGTTAATCTTATTTTTTGGATATATACAAACTTTACTATGACATAATTCACATGTAGGCATTGAATTAAACATAAATAGAACTGTTGCTTTCCTAATAATAGTTATACCTTCACAGTCTAACTTGGAGAAAGACAAGATTGCAGAATAATGTGCTTTTTTAACACATGAAAGGAAAATAATCATGATAGCTTTTTTAGATATTTTTCCCTCATTTCTTCTTCAATTTAGAAAATGTGCTCTTTGGTGAGGTTGCTTAAAGATCATTTTAAAAGTGAATGTAATTATGACACGTCTCAAATGAACATGTCAAGGATTTTGTTTATCTTTAATCAATGAGGAAACTGAATATGCTGGCTCATTTAATAAATAATCCTAAAAGTGTGCATAAAGAGAGAAGAGACAGAAAACTAATGGGTTATATAACCATCTTAAGAGAAAAGGCCCCTACAACTGTCCTATGTATTATTTCAATTGACGAGAGATTGTATTTTTCAAGTATATTTTAAATAAACAAATAAAAGTTTAGCTGATGGCATAGATGTCATGGTTTATTTTTGTTGTTTGTAAAGAAGTAAGTTCCAAGGTATGAATTTGTCCCCCATTAGTTCAGTCTCTCAGAAATGACTACGCTAACTTAGTACTTCATTAGTTAAATACATGAATCATCTCAGACCTGTTGTGGAAGCAGCAGTAGTGTCCCTTTACACAAATGCAACAAAACCTGAGGAACTTGCCTAGAGCCACTTAAGGACAGGGGCAGTACAAACTTTAAACAGGTGGTGACCCCAACGTTCACTTCTAAACAAAGGGTCGTCTTTGAAAGCTTTTGTAGGTAGTGTGTGCTAAGAATCATGAATGCAAGAAGTCTGATTTTTCAGTAAAATATGCAGAGAAATTTAAATTCCAGTGCAAATAAAAGTTTTTAATAAGTTTTAATCATCATCTTATCACAAAACTTAATGTCTCAAGGTAGTTAATGTTCACATTAGATAAATTTACATTTGTTTTCCTAGTTTCAAAACTTCTGATACAAGGAAAATCAAGTTAGTTTCATACTTCTTGGTGGTAGATTTCTCCATTAGTAAAACAAACAAACAAACAAACAAAAACTGATTTCTCAATTAATTAGCAGAAAAGGATCAAATATTCTTAGAAAAACTGTCATTTTTTTTCCGAGGAAGAGAGCACGCATCAAAGTTGTCTCCCCAAAATGAACAATCATGGAAGATTTCCTCTTCAACACAGAGTTAGAGAATTCAATTGTTCTCTCCTACAGAGCTGAGATATATACAGTAAAAGTGCTCATTTAAAAAGATACTGCATGAAAAGATAATTCTGAAAAGCAAGTCCTGTGATTTCCCTTATATCATAAGATTTAGTTTTGTGTCTTATTTTGTGAAAACTAAAATGTATGATTTCTGGATGTGAAAGTTGAAATAAATTGTCTGGAATACCCAAAGTAAATAAATTCCTGACTATGCATAGGATATGGGATTGTGTTTAAGCTCTAAACAGTTTGGAAACACATTAAACATTTTCTCAGAAAAAAAGTGGAGCCACACACAGAAGGGATGAGTCTGTACTCCTGGGTACCCCTAGTAAATCAGCTGGCTTCCCTGAATCTCTAATTCTTCTTAGTGTTTTCATCTGCAAAATAGTGTTGAGTTAAACAATCCCTACAGATATTTTAAGATTTAATTCTACATATTAAATTGAACCAATATCAAAGAGCAGTAGTCACTATTTACAACTTCTTTGTTCACTACTGTTGTATTTTTAAATTTTTCAGTGACTTTGTATCTATTCTAAAGCCTTATGAAATGAGAGTTGGTGATCCCTAGTACACTAGACTCTATGTAGCTCACATTTTTACACTCAAATGTAGTTTCACATTTTGGAGTAACTGAATGAGTCATTTTCCCTGACCTCTCACATCTCATAGATGGTAAAGCTGCAAAGTTTTAATATATTTACATACGAAAAGGTTTCATGTCTTCCAGAGATAACTCACTTATACATGAGAGCTTTCTCAGTCACACCAAAAAGTTGAGTTTATTTATACACGCATTTATCCTGCAAGGTTTTTAATTCTTCTCCACTTTTGTTTTGATCTTTCGTACAATCAGAAACTGAAAAGTGGAAATCAATTCCATTAAGTTCTTATTTCCTGAAAACAAACCATACAATTTACAGAATTGTAAAAGAAAAAAGATTACATATTATTTCTCTATTTGCATACATGCACACACACACACACATACACACACAAAACCAAAAATTGCCATCAATGCATCACCACCATTAATTTCTCAATGGGCAAAGATAATAGGATAGTATTGGGCAGAGCATGTCAAATTGCTAGTCTATAATGTTTCAGCTGAGGTCATCCTAAAACTAGCCACATTTCACAAAAGAGCCCAACCTAGACCACAAAGCTACAGTACCTACAGCCAATCAAATAACATGGATAAGAAAAGATGGAAGCAGGTTACCTACACAGCAGATCCATTAACTCGTGAGAAATAATAAATCAATCTTTTGAGCCACTGAGTTTTAGGATGGTGTGGTATGAAATTATATCTGGTATATCTCTTAAAAGTAGATACAGCTTTTAAAAGAAGAAGCTAGTCAACTGTCTTGACTGCTCTTAAGAGATGAAGGAACAGGATGGAGCTTTAACTGTTAGAGTCACACATGCTTAAGAAGAGCAGGGTAGGAGCGAGTAATAACTAAAACTGTAAAAATTATCAAAGAAATGGTCCAGAAGCTTGGAGAAGATGTATATTGGGCCTATTCTTTTTTGGAATGGGAAATGTTATAGAATATTCATATAAGATCAAAATATCCCTTGAAGGAGAAAGATTGTTTTGAAGAATACAAAACTGCAGAAGCAAAGTCCTTGAGAGAACAAGTGGCACAGGATCACAGGCAAAAGAGGTCACCCTGAATACAATCAGGGACATTTATGTTAGCAAAAAGATGCCTACACTGACATAAAATTGGATCAGTAGACTTACTATTAGAGGAAATAGTCATGTCTGAGTATTTATGTTTTCAAATTAAGTATGAGAGGAATAATCATCTGAGAATGAACAAAAGTTTTAAGAAACTCACCAAGACAAGAGGAGGGGCAAGATAGTCATTTTAGGAAGTAAGAGGAACAGGATTGCCCAGAAGTTCAGAATATGCAAATGGGATATTCTGTCATGCGTTTAAAATGAGATTAAGACAGGTGCTTTTTTCTCTGGTGATAATGAGCTGCCCCAAGCAGGAAGAAAGTAGATTTCTACTTCCACCACTGAATCCTCAATCAAAGATTTGAGATCAGCTCTTTTAGTTCTAAAGTCAAACTGGAATAAGTCTTCTTTAAAAGACTATGGACTAGTGACCTTAAATTTAAAGAAAATAAATTATGTTCTATTTTCTATTGTTTCTTTTAAGTACTAAGAAGAAAGAAATATAAGCACAGAGATCATTACAACTTGACAGTTCCATTTTTCAACCCAAGGAACAATAACCATTGTCAGTTCTACATGATTCAAAGTTTCTCATTTTCCTGTTTTCACTCTGTTTGGCCTAAAACGGGCCAATTGCAAGGAGTGGCTGGTTTAATGAGTCCTTTTTTTCAGAAAGTGATGAAAGAATTGTCACAGTGGGTTATAAGGTGAGGAATGACAGAAAATTAATGTAATTTAATTTTGAAGCCACTTTAAACCATCATGAAATTGTCTCAATTTAAAGTAAACTTTAAGCTATTTCTTCAATATCAAATAAGCAGAAATTAACAGAAGTTTAACTGAGTCTATTTTATCACACCTTGCACTTCCATTGAAAAGCATTGCAACTGTCAACGTGTAATCATTTTTATTAATGTGTAATCAATTAATAAGAACATATGTGTTTCACAGACAGACCCAAAAGGTATTTAAATAGATTCCAGTGAACATGAGAACCCTGCCAATATTCTGAAGACCTGTTTCCTAATAGAATTCACAGTTTGTTGTCACAGATCAGAAAGATGCTTTCCTAAGCACAAATGTAAATACGTCCAAACACCCCAAATAAAACTGCCAGCTCCGAATGTTATGTGCATTTATGTCTGCCCAAGAAGCAAGAAGCTTTGCATGATGATAATGCCAGTATCAACAAGGTTTAGAAGAGCTGTGATTTTGTTGATTGAAAACTACACACACCACTGCTTTCGAAAAGACTTGCAAACTTTTATGTGACTGAATATAAACTAAAAGAGAACTACTCCCACCCTAGCCATGAAATGAGTTGTGTCTAAAACAAACTGTCTGAGGACATTCTCATTAGCTCAAGTCCTTTCAGGTGGTTAAAAAAAAGCCCATATAGGAGTGTTAGCATCAACATTAGTTAAGGAAAAGATAATATTAGAGCCAGTTATAATAATATACTATTCTCCTTCATGCTGATTTTTTTCTTCTTCCCCATCTAACAAGATTTACTCAGCCTTCAGGTTTTGTCTTAATTTGTGAAATTTCATCTAATTCACATAGAAAGGATGCCCTTTGCCTCCTGGGTGATTTTGCAACTTCATAGTGCTTAGCATGATGAGTGACTTTTAGTCCTATTCATCATGTTTCTAATAAGCCTGTGATTTCTATAAAGGCAAAAGCTGTCTTCTGCTCATCTTTATCTCCTAAGACCTAACTTGATTCTTAGTATATTGATTAATTAACACATTTAATGTTAATAATAAGCAATATTGTGATGATATGAAAAACTTCTGATGCACATACTAACAGGACTCTCACAGCATTAGAAATTGATGTATTTCTTAGAACCCTCAGTTGATTTGCTAGAAAAACAAAGAAGACTGATATTCCAAGGTTTAGTAGGAGTCAGTTTGGTGAACTAGGAAGAAGGAGAGATGTTATGCCAGAAGAAAGAACATGGGCAAATGCCCAGAGATTCACAAAATAATGATTCAGATGTGGAAAACAGAGACTTCCATTTAGTGAGAAGGATGAAGTACGGCTGGAGAGATTCTAAGGGTCTTTTAAGCCAACTAAGACATTTGTTCTGTATTTGAAATGGAGAAAGATCCACTGAGTAGCTTTAAGCAGTACAATAACATAATGAAAATCACACATGCAGTGATCAGGCAGCATCCAGAGAATTAGACCAGAAACAGTAGCATTAGCTAGAAGGCTTTTGGAGTGACCCAAGTGGGTGACAAGTAGGTGCTTATCTGCAGCAGCAATGGAGAAAAGGGGACAGATGGAGAGCTCCTAAGAGGTAACACTGACCTGAGCACTGGCTAATGTGAAAAGGAGAAAAACATAATGAATGCTTGAGATTTCAAACATTGAGAGAGTGGCGTGGAGGAGAAAAGACTGTGGGGACTCAGAAGAATCACGCTTGAACAGAAATGGGTGAAGCAGAAGCAGGTGATTCTGCAGAAGTGAACTGAGCATGCGGCTTAGATTGCTCACCAGCAGACAGCACCACGGCATAACCATTTCTTTCTTTCTTTCTTTCTTTCTTTCTTTCTTTCTTTCTTTCTTTCTTTTGTCTTTTTCATTTTTATCGGCATAACCGTTTCTTACGGGGTAGTTCCTTCATGCACACTCACGGTCACATTCTATACAAATACCACAGATAAACTGAAATGTCTCTAAGTTAACATGAGAAAATTGTCTGGAATTTAGCTTTGTCTGATTCTACCCCTTCTTCTCCGCAGTATCTTGATTGTGGCTTGCTGTCTCTATTCACTTCTTTCTATCCAGTCTCCTTCTATTTTCCACTTCAGGCAATTATCACCTTCTCCCCACCACCACCAACAAAAAAGGGCAATACTAACCAATATAGATAGCTTGGAAATCTGGGATGGTTGGCACATGTGTGAAATATCTTTGCAGTCTCGACGCAATTGTCATTTCTCAGGATATTCAGCCACTGTCTCACATACAGAAATGGTCTCTGTTCTGACCCGGGGACAAATCTTACATCATCTGCAGCTTTCTCAGGATGACTTGCCCCTCCAACTGTACTATAGAGTTTATACTTTTCCTGAATGACAATAAGGTCAAAGGGGTTGTTCACACCATTGCCTGCAGCATTTTATTTGAATCTCGCTCTTTTAATTTTGTTTTCAATTCATGTTTTACCTGTTTTCAGTACATAATGATTACATTCATCCTGGGGAATCGGTACACATACATAACACATCTTAATATTTCTTTTACTTCCTTTTCCTGTCCTCTCTTTCACCCTTCTTCCTCCAACTCTTGCTCCCCTTTTCTTTTTCAAAAGATCTAACTCCTTGTTTCCAATTATTTATGGCACCTGCCTCCCAGCTCTGTCCAGCTGCTGCTTCAAGAAGTCATGTGCTGTCACCTCCAATAGCACAGAAATCAGCCGCCTCATTCCTCTGGAGTTTCCTTTCTTAAATGCTCTTCCTTTTCTTCCCTGTATGTATCGTCACCAAAAATCCTCAATATAAAAAATACATACATAACTAAATACAGCACTGGCTTCTGTCTCCAGAGCTAATATTCCTGTATCCATCAGTGGAGATAAACCCAACTACCGTCAGCCAACCTTCATTAAGGCAGAGGGAGAATTTTCAATAAAAAGACCACAACCTTAAATTTCTTATACTATACAAGTTCTCAGGACAATCCACAAATTCTTAAATTCCAAGAAGGAATAATGACATTGTACTTTTTATTTACTGTCTTAACAATGTGGGTTTGGGGACATCACTTATAAAGATTTTAACTCTGATTCATGAATTAGCTTTTATAAGAAGTTCTCTAATGAGTCTGATGCAGGAATCTATGGTTTGAGAAATGATTGTTAAAATTGTAGAATACAAGTGGCTACCTGCAAGTGAAAAATTTAGTTCAAACTGAACACACAAATTTAAATATTACATTATATCTTGTGAGAAAGATAATCCAAAGGGTAAATAGAGAGCGTAGGGGAGGATAGATAGTGGAAAGTAGGAGGAGCATGTTCAAGTGGGAAGGGGAACAGGGGAGGAGAGAACGGTGGATGGCAAGGAAGGGAAAAGTGAGAAAGGAAATGGAAGGAAAAATAGAAATAAAGCTTTGTAAATGGTGAAGGGAAGATGGGTTGAAGGGAGGAAATAGGGTGAGGAAAAAAGAATTAAGACATATTATATAGTTATAAATTCCCTATGATGAATCTGTTCATCATGTATGAAAAATACATACTAATAAAAAATGTCTAGAAAAATCAAGCTCAAACATCAAATGCCAGGAAGAATCTCAACAAATCCAGCCTCATAGCAATGAATTCTTTCCTTTTTCTATATCTGACCAGAACAGTAGAAGCAGAATTTCTGAACACCAGAAGTGAGAGGGAGAGAAATGAAAATCTTAGAACAAATTCTAGCATGAATATAGCAGGTCCAGGTTAAGAACATGAAACACTAGAGAAGGGTAACAGAAGGAAACTAACAGCCCTGTTCTGAAGGAAGAGCGGAGGTAGTTGCCTCGTGTAAGTTTTCCATAGACTGAGTAATCTTAACTCAGGAAATAAGTACAGCAAATGTATATATGTATATATATATATATATATATATATATATATATATATATATGTATGTATATATATATATATATATATCATTACACTGAGTTATCAGCTTAAAAAGATAAGTGATTTATATTAGAATAAACATTTAAAAGATACGATAGATCAGCAGCAAACTCTTGTGAAGACAGATTACAGATAAAGACATCAAGTTTTGTTGAGTTTAAGTTGATAAGAATAATTCTCCTTAACCTAAATACATGGTATCTAAATAAAAGTAAAACATGATACTGCTGGGATTGTACAACCAAGAGCTGGATTCTGAGTTCAGCTCCCAAATCCAACACTCAGAATTCATGAGAGCTTGACATTTTGTTTTTTTTTTTAATAGCATGGTGTTAATACTAATGCAATATGGAAGAATGTTATGATAATTTAACAAATTTAAAATGCTTGGGTAGTGTCTGAAACATAAATGAACTTTGATGTGACACATGATGATGACTGCTATTAAAAAGTTGAACAACTTTTGACGTTGTATTTCTTCTGTTTGACAGATATAAAGGAAAAGAATATGAGAAGCAAGTTGAAGGTGTTAGAGATTGTGGATTTAGATAGAACAAAATCCGAAGAATGTGGTATTAGGTACAGTGAGAAGCTACTCAAAACATCACTCTTCTTGTTACTAAAAATACTTCATTCCCTACATACTTCCAAAATCAGAATTCCAAAATTTATCTGACTATCAGAAGTTAAAAAAACAGTTGTTTTTAAAAATTTTAAGTCAGTGGAACAAGACTGCTTTAAACCTTGAAAAGCTGATAAGATTTAGTTTCCCTCAATTTTTTACTTAATTCAAATGTTGTGTGTTAAAATTTTTAATAAAATAGGAAGACAAGGTTGGAAAAGAGAAAGAAGATGATAAATACTGAAAAGGTGCTTAATTTGTGTGTGTATTCTTGTTTACATTCTGATGAGCAAGCCCATTTTACCCCCATTTGGATATACTTTGCACATATGCTGCCATATAGGTTACCTTGCCCTTTCCTGGTTCTGCTCTTTAGCAAATTTCCTTTTTCTTATTTCATTGGCACTTTTCTTCAATAAACCAAAAGTGCATGAGGTCCTGAACCACATCATGCTCATTTATAACTAAGAAAGTTTTTTTCGGTTTTATGGCTAAGACAAGACAAGAAAATACTGAATTTGAGCGGCATCAGTTATAATGATTCAGATAACATTAAACCCTATTAAAATTACTTCAAACAACAAAGCGAACTTTTTTGAAAAATATAACTAAAATTTCCAGGAGTGGAAATTAATCGTAACGGACTTTATCTCATGATGACATCAAGACTTCATTTCCAGTCTTGTCACTAAGATTCAGTTTATTTCCCCTTACCGTTACTGCTGTGGTGAGTTTTGTCTTTAGGCTGGCTGCTATTTTGGTTTATGCCCAGAAAAAAAGAAACTTTTACTCCACATGCTACAAATTTCCAGAGCGTCACTCTGGACTGACTTTTATGACTGATTTGCCAGATAGCAACAGTTGGAGAAATGGAATACATTGATTACCACAGCTAGGTCATGTGATCAAAAATACCCACAGAAATTTGAGAATTATGGACAGTGAAGGTGTAGACAGGTATGGAAAAGCAACCAAATATATCCATCATGAAGAACCAGAGCTTAGAAACACTTAACATTTTCTACTTTAACATAATCTCTGCTGTTTTCCTTAAAAAATGTAGAAAATAGTACTTACCTCATAGAATTATCATGAAGATTAAATAATAAATGTAATACAATCAGCAAAGGATCTCACACATAGTAAACATGCAATAAAGTTTACCCCCTTAAGTTCCTTGATTTCTCAGAAAAAATGCCTGTCGTAGTAGTCATTCAAATATTTGTCAGATGAACAAATGACCAAATCAATGAGCACTGCTTATGGATACACACAATTTGATTGCTTGAACAGGCAATAGAAGAACGAAAATCCAAAAACAGCAAAGTTAATAAAGTATTATGATGCATTGCTTTTTATATACATAGTCAATGCATTTTACAAACAGTCTGCAAAGCTTTTCAGGTCACTGCTTTCCTGCAAAGACAAATAAAGTTAAAAATTAAGATACAAAACCACCTTTCAGGTATTTTAATGGAAAACATGGAAATGCAGAAAAGTGAATTTCATGTTCAAATAAACTGTAAAATAGTCACAAACTCAAATTGCATTATAGAAAAAGTGAGGTTTGGTACCTGGTCAATCATTGTGATCTGGAAGAAGTCTTAGATGTCTAAATTTTATTTCTCTGTCTTCAACAATATTCTCTGATTTGAGTCACCATATGTGTCATTTCAAGGAATGCCAGTAGTCACATAACTAATTTGACTTTTTAACTCAAACTACTATCCTACTCCCCCAGCATCCTGCCTTCAAGTATTTCTGGTATCTTAAAATGGCAAATAAAGACTTCCTTTTAAAATTTTTGCCCTTCTAGAGAAATGGTACTACAATCAAAACTTTGCAAAATTATTTTAATTATCATACTTCATAAATACAAGATGATGCAAAAACCTCATCTTTTTACAGCAACAGGTGTAAGGACTGCTTAAAAGGCTTTTTTTTTTTTTTTTTTTTTTTTTTTGGCTTCTGTTGCAAATTAAAGAGTTAATCCCTGGTTCTTCACAGCATACGTCTTGAAGCACCAGGTGTGACATCTCATAGTTTTCTGTATCATTGCCCTACTTTCCACCCTCAGCAGCTTCAAGAAATTCACCACAAAGATTGTACTCAATGGTGAAAAACAAAGGCCCCAACCCTAACCCTTTAAGGTCAGGTGCAAAGTAAGGGTGCTCATCTCACCACTTTTAGTCAACATGGTAGTCCTATCAAGAGCAATTAGGTACAAAAAAGGGAAAACAATGCATCCAAATAAAACAGGAAGAAATAAAATTGTCTTTGTTTGCAGATGATATGATCTTTTATATAGAAGATCCTAAAGATCCACAAAAAGACTATTGGAACTAAAGTTTAGCAAAGTTGCAAGACTTTAAATCAACATGCAAATGTTAATTGTGTTTCTATACACTGATAATGGAAAAAATCCAAAAAGGAATTACAAAACAGGTCCATTTATAAAATATCAAAAAGAATAAAATATTTGGGAATAAATGTAACCAAGAAGATGAAGGAGGTATATACTATGAACTATATAACATTGCTAAAAACAATTGAAGGAGGAACAGATAAATAGAATATATATCTCTCATCTGTGGACACGAATATTATTAAAGTGTATACGTTACCCATAGAGATCTACAGATTCAGTAAAATCTCAATCAAAATTCCAATGTTATTTCTCTAAGAAATACAAAAACTAATCTTAAAATTTATATGGAATCACAAGGACCCATAAATAGGCAAAACAGTATTGAGAAATTAAAAATAAAACTCGAGGAGTAATCAAAATAATATGAGACTAGCTTTAAAAATCTCATGAATATATGGTCAAATAACCTTCAACAAAAGTGCTGAAACTATACAATGGAAAAAGTGTAGTCTCTTCAACAAGTGCTATCAGCGAGTCATTGTCAAATTTGGGTGGGAAAGTAGTGATCTAACTTCAAATTCTGGTAGTCACTCTGACTTTATGTCGGCCACTAATTAAAGCAGGGAGAAGACAGTGACAGGGAGAGCTGAGGAGTCTGTAAGAGGGCTGAGAGTGGTAGCTTGGGCCAAAGTAGGGACAGCAGTAAAGCCGTACATGAGAAGTAATTGGATTTTAAAATCTAATCTACTTAACGGAGGCCTGGCTGCCAGTATTTGTGGGCAGTATTCCTGTTCCTGAGGCATTGATCAGGGCTGAACAAAAAAGCACCTCATTGAGACATGCAGATACGTGAAGTGACAACCAGGACAAAGTAGATAGTCCATGGGGGGTTAGTACAGCACTGTGAGTTCAAACAGTCCCAAAGTTTTAACAACCACAACAACAACAAAATAGAATAACTGCCTAGGAGTTGAACTGTCACCTAATTTCAAAGCTAATGAAAATTCTTAGTAATATGCATACAGTTGATCCAGGACTAAGACTGAGAATACACCTGTATCCCCCAGGACTAACTTTGCCTACCAAGGCTTACCTAAGACACAGGATAGTAAAATGCCTGTGTACAAAAGCTCCAGAGTCTATACCCCTGATCTGGAACACATAAAATGCCTGCAGTTTTAGCATCAGAGTCAACCTCTATAATTTTTTCTTGGTAGTCTAACATCAACCAGACTAACTGTTTTTCAAAATATCTTTGGAAAGATCATGGTATCTCATATGATCATTCATTCAATTAACAAAGCTTAAACTACCAACTATAGCTAGATCCCAGTCTAAGATCAAGGATTAAAAATATAACAAGGAAAGACAAGCAACAACCACCAAAAACCTGTCTTGAACATGGAGTTCTCTGTCAAATGTGAAACCAGCAAGGAACTGAAACACAGCAGCACCCTATGGTGAAGTCAGAGGTGCTGCGGGTATCAGAGTGGAGCCATAAAGACCCATCAGCAGGAGAGGAAAGGAGCAAATAAGCTGCTCTCGAGGTTAAGGAAGAATTTGCTGCTAAAAGTAAGGAAGAAAAATCAAATCATAAACCAGAATAAATGTCGAGGGACAGCCTTGTCTGCGTGTTAGCTCTTATTGATAGGAAGCTTGTAAGCTAAGTCCAACAGACAACTGAAAACTCAGTATTTTGTCATGTCATTGACATTCAACTTTTTATGTTGTCTACATTTCCTTTTAGAAATATCATTGTTTTAATCGATTCTGCCAGTCATTTCACCTTTCCCCACTAATCTGTCACTGGAAAAAATGCAACTAATTTCCCCATTGGTGTGCAAAAGTGCATAGAATCCAAAATGAAAAATTTGAACCAGAAAGCATCTTCCTCCATCAGTTCCATCAAAACTTACTTCCTGACCTGTGTCTATCATTAGCACGTTGCTTCTCTGGAATTTGATGTAGCATGAACCCACATTTTTTTTTTTTTTATCCACCAGGACTTAACTTTACCTGTTACACAAAATGTTAAGATGCCCTGGTTGCAAAAGCTTCTGTACCTCCTGATCTGCAACACTAAGTTTTTCTTCGTTTTAAACAAGAATCTAAAGAACTTCCCCATTATTCATAAATTCTCTTTGTTGACTGGTCAGTCTTAGTCATCCTAACTGACAACCACAATACTCCAGGATATATAGAAACTGTGCCTTTATCCTTATTTGAACTCCTTATCTTTATATGTCACTTTAAATTTGTCTTAAAGTATTCATCTTATTTTATGACTTCAGATACAATGTTACATTGCTTTTTAGCCAGTGCACCTCTGAGTCTCCTCTGCAGCTATTTATGTTCATTTTAATCTTTATAGTCATTAACTTTTCTCCTTTCCAAAATATTTGTATTTCCATATTCTATAACATACATTTCCTACCACTGTTCTCTAGTACCAACAAGAATGAGCAAGACTTTGAATTTCTGAATCATTATTTCATAGCATCAGCTTCTGTTAACAGTGACTCACAAGATTCTGAATCAACAGTAAAGAATTTAATTAACAAAATCCACACTAAAGCTTTTCTACATACCCATAATAGACTAACAGAGAAAGTAATTTATTCCATGCACAATGGTTTCAATAAAATAAATTCTAAAGATCAACCTAACCAAGAAGGTGAAAGACCTCTCCAAGGAGTGTCAGAACACTAAAGAAAGAAATAAAAGAAGAGGCAATAAGATAGAAAAATCTCTCCTGTTCATGATGTTTAATGCTTCCTCACTGGAATGCTAAGCTTGTGGGAGTTATTTATATCCTGCTGTTCAAGGTCACCACCAAGGTCCAAGTTTTCACACCCATCTACCTCCTGAGGGCACATGTTATCATAGGATGCCAGACTTAGTCACTGCTGCAGATACTGGCATGGTGGCAGCTTGTCAAAAACTGACATGGGTGTTCAGAAACATGTTTGGGGGAGTTTACAAAGACAGGTACATGTAACTTTACGGCATTCCATCCTATACTACTAATTTTTTATTGCTTCTCTACTAGTTATGCTATTGTACTATAGAAAGAAAATACCAAAATTATTGTTGTTGCTTTAGTTATGTGTATGACATTATGCATGTTCCACATTTGGAACACTGGCAAAAGCACTACCACTAAGACTAAGGAAACCATGTTCTGTTATTAGTCCCAAGATGCCTCAAACTCTTAAGTTTACATGAAATAACTGACCTTTTAGAAACAGATGCCATGTGCTGGCATCAATGCATCTCTGGCCTTCAGTTTGTTGGAGGCAATTAGAGAGGCACATCCTGGACATACCATTTTGCGTTTGATAATTTTTTCACCAATGTTAACTTCTTGGTAAGTTCAGTTTAGTGAGATATCAAGCAACAGATGCAGTGAGAAAGGATCACACTAACAAAGCTCTTTTGGAACCAGAGATGGCTCCACAGAAAAAAAGAAGGAGGCATATTCAATAACCAAATTGATGTCTGCAGATGGAATGATCACAGTGTCATCAGATTGCCTCTTCTGGTGCTGCTATTCAACCAGCTGAAAATGCTACAGCTCTGGTCTCTGATGATGAGTCAGGCTGAGAAGGTGGAACAATAGATAATTTGGCAAGTTTTATTTCGTGTCACTGCATGTCTTATTCAAGATGGCTCCAGTTCTGAGCCTGAGTCAGATGACCCCTCATATGCACCTTAAGATGACCCTCCTACAAAGTTCCCTCTGTGTCTATTGCACAGTAACCTCTGCCATCAAGGAGGATAAAGGTGACAAAAATTGTCCCCAGTGGAGCATGGTGGTACCCACCCACAATGCCAGCACTCAGAAGGTTGAAGTAGGAGGATCTCTGTGAGTTCAAGGCCAGCCTGGGCTGCAAAATGAATTCAAGGCCAGCCTGAACTGCACAGTGAAACCCCACCTCAAATAAACAAACAAGCAAACAAAAGTTCACAAATGGGAAAAAGCTAACCAAACTGCACATCCCCTAAAACTGACAGGGTTACAGAACCATGAAACAATTTCTTCATTGAAATGAGAACTCCTATAGAAATTCTTGAACTTTTTCTTGATTATGGGGTCATTGAACTCACTCTCAAGTATTTCAACTTATACACTCAAGATAAGAATGTACATTTTGGTTTAAAACTAGATCTAAATTCAAATGTTTTCTGGAAATTATTCTGCTGTGATTATATTTTAGTTCCTAGGAAGGAGTATGTTTTGGAAACAAAGAACAGATGCACATAATGTACTGGTTAGTTCTGACATGAGACAAGAACTTTTCAAAACTGTATTTTCTAATTTACTAATTTACATGTTTCTGACAATGCAAATTTGGATCCAATGGACAAGTTTTCCAAATTGTGACCTCTCATAAGCAAACTCAATGACAGATGTATGGAATATTTTCCAAATGAAACATATTTCTGCTCTGATGAATCCATGGTTTCTTATTTTGGTCATCATGGATGCATTCTTCTTGGAGAAAGCCCATTCCTCTTGGCTATACCCTTTGGTGTGCTGCCACAGATCTGGGTTACATTTGCTGGTTTCAGTCATACCAGGGTAAAACGCCAAATACTAAACATGAGGAATATAGCATCATTGGCCTTCAAATTTTGGAGACAATTTCAGAAGCACACCAACCAGGATGATACCATTTTTGCACTTGACAATTTTTTCACCAGTATTGAACTTGTTGATAAGCTCAGTTTAGTGAGTTATCAAACAACAGATACAGTGAGAAAGGATCACATTAACAAAGCTTTCCTGGAACCAAGGGTAGCTCCCCAGAAAAAAAGAGGAGACACATTCAATAACCAAACTGATGGCACAGGCAATATTTTCTGCATATAAAATGATCACAGTGTCATTGATATCACCTCTTCTGGTGATGCTATTCATCTCTTGTGTTTTATCAAAGGTTATTCCCAGAAACTGAAAAAAATCTAAGTTTGATGGTCAGATATGATCAAAGAATATAACCAGTTCATGGGAGCCATAGACAGAGCCGATGAAAACACTGATAAGTATCAGGCATCAATCCATGGAAAGACGTGGTAATCAAGTCTTCTTTTGTTGTTTTAAATTTGTCTACAAAATGCTTGCCAACTGCATGAAAATATGATGTAATGCCAGGGGATTTTGAGGAGTTAGGTCAGCGTGTAGTATGTCATTATCTGGAGGTCCCTGGTCATCCTGCAGAGCCTGGGAAAGAAAAGAATTCCTTCCTACGGACATAATATTGACTCACATTATAATGACATAAATTGTAAGTTAGTGAAACAACAAAAGCAAATACAGTGTTCTGAGAGCCCTAAGAACACCCTTTTAGATGTTAAAAATGTGACACTGCTTAATATGTGATGTGTTCTCTTAAATATCACACTGAATAGCAAGTGTCACCACTTCCTGAAACAAGAAATACGACTTTACACATCTTGTACGATGTAGTCCTAGGCTTTGTCTAGTGTTCCATTTGTGGAATGCTACACAACTCCACAGTGGAACATAATGAAGGGTTTTTTTCTCTTCACATTGTTATTCCTTCAATTTTTCTAGTAACATATATTAATTTTATGCAAAAAATTGCATACACATTAATTTATTGCAAAAAAATTGCAACCTCAGGTATAGTTGTTTAAAATGAGTATGTTACCAAAAAATGATCTCTACATCAAAATTGCAATGATAGTATTCACATAAACAAAAAAAATCCCTAACACTCATATGAAAATACAAACAAAAGACCTGAAGTAATCAAATTAATCCTAAATAAAAAATGCAAAACTGGAAGAATCACAACACTCATTTTCAAATTATACTACAAAGCCATAATGACAAAAACAACATGGTACTGCTACAAAAAAAAAAAAAATACACCAAACAATGAAATAGAAGAAAGACACAAAAACAAACTCATAAAGCTACAACTATCTGATTCTTGACTTAGGAGTCAAACATATATGAATCAGTTTCTTTAACAGTGCTAGGAAAACTGGATAACTACACGGAGAAGATTGAAACTTAGAATCCTATCACCTTATTTTAAAAAATTAAAAATAGATCCAAGACCTATATATGAGATCTGAAACTTTGATCTTAAATGCTTAAAGCCATCTGAAATAGGGCTCTAACAACACAGGGAATAACACTGAAAATCAACAAGTGGGACTACATCACATTAAGAAATGTATACAAAAGAAACGAAACAAAAGAGTGAAGAGGTAATCTAGAAAACAGAAGAAAATCTTTGCCAGCTGCTTTTCTGACACAGAATGTCTAATATGTGTAAAGAACTCAAAAAAATCTCTACACCAAAAACTTCAAATAGAATGATAAATAAATGGGCAAATGAATTGAAGAGACTTTCTTGAAAGAATTTCAAATGACCAACAGACATATGAGAAATTTGCAACATCTTTAACCACTAGGGAAAACAAATCATAACTATACTGAGATTTCATCTCATCTCAGTTAGAAAGGCTGTCATAATGAATCCAAAAACTGGCAAGGATGTGATGGGGTGGAGGCAGCAACTCTTCTATTCTGTTGGTGGAATTGTAAATTAGTACAGCCACTGTGGAGATTCATCACAGAACTTAAAAATACAACTACCTTATGACCAGTATATCGCTTCTTAGTACACACATAAAAGAATTAAATTTCAGAATACTACAGGGACACCTGCATACCCATGTACATTGTTGCACAATTCACAATAGCTAAGGTATGAAACCAGTATAGGTGCCCATTGGCAGATAAGTAATGAAAATATGATATACCTAATGGAGGGTAGAACAAAATTATATCATCTGTAGGAAACTAGATGGTCCAAGAGATCATCACACTCAGTAAAATAAGCCAGACTTTTAAAGGCAATATCACATATTTTCCTAAATATGTAGAATCTGAAACACATGACCTAACAATACAAGAGAGAGTGTTGGTAGACAAGAAAAAGGGAACAAAGATGAAAAGGGTAGAGATGTGAGGGACAGCAACAGAGGGAATGCAAAAAAATTATCAATTATATCATTATGATATGTTTACATGAATTACATGAGGTAAAAGGGCATCCACCACAGTTAACGGAAAGGATAAGTTACAAAAGAATATGGCATTGCCAACTGTTTTATTTGCAGAAAAGGCATTCATGCATAGAAATGTCAAGAAGTCTTCTAATATGTTCACTGTTACGAGATTCTCTTGTGATTTGAGTCTAAACTGTTCCCCAAAATTCTCATGAGTGTGCAAGGTGATGGAGATCATAGAGATACTACAGTCATCTGTGAGTTCATCCACTGACCAGATCAGTAGCTGATTTGCTGTTAGGAAGTGGGAATCGTTGGAGATGGGTCACTGAAGGTGTGGCCTGGAAAAGGTATATTTTTTTCTTGGCTTCCCATGCCCTACCTCACCCCACTTCCTGGCTGTGATAGGTTGAACACCTTTTTCTCTGCCAGGCCCCTCTGCCATCTTGGAGCTCACTGACCTCAGGCATAGTTGTTAAAAATGAGTATGTTACCAAAAATGATCCCAAATCTTCTCCTCCTTTAAGTTGCAGCTGGCAGGTATTTTGTTCAGCAATGGCAAAGTGACTGATTCAGATGCTGAGCACATTTTTCTTTTTACTTAAGAGTATTGTTTATCTTGCATTATTATAAAATGTTTCCAAGAGGGGAAAATAAGAATTGCTGTAAGTATGTGTAGTGGTGCATACGTTAATTGACTTGATGGTAGTTATCATTTTCAAAATGTGATGCTACACATTAACCTGATTTTATTTGCAAATTATACTCAATAAAAATTTTAAGAGTACAACGAAAACAAAGGAAAAATGATAAAGGCTAAAAAAGAACTATCACTCATATTCCATAGATTTCCCACTTTCAAGTTTTTTGAGACATTCCTTTCAAAGAGTCTTGAGCTCTTTTTATCATCTTTCTTCATGAATCACTCTCATATCAATTAAATGGTCTCCTTTTTCCTCTGGGGAAAGAACAAGGTCTAAGCCTTGAATTGTAAAACTTATTGTTAACATTTTTTCAGAAACTGACTCATATCAAGTTTCCCATTATGCTTCACTTTAACACAAAATGTGTGATTCAAAATGTTCTTCTGTAAAGTTGTGGGGGAGGTTTTTTGTAAGTGTGTATACACTATAACTCAACCTAAGCATTCCCTTCTATCTTTAGTAAATTCTGATTAAACTAACAACCTAAATGGTGCTGTGCACATCCAATGAATCACAATTTTAGTGTGGCATTTCCAAATGTGACTTATATGATCTTGAATGCCAGGATGTCACCATTTATCTTGTTTTTTATGTCTTACAACATAGATTTAATGAGAAAGATAAATTAGGGATGCTTAGGTTAAGAATTTGAAAATTGTACTTGTCAAGAAAGTAGAAAGAAATCAAAAGTCTTCTAGTGTTAAAAGTTTTCTAGAGCCCACCTCCCCGGTAAGCAGCCATGGCTCAAGCAAACAGCAGCCCCAGGAGGAGAACCAGCCGGTGTCTCCTGAGATCCATGCCATGTTGGAACTTAGGGCACTGGACAACAAATCACCTTGCTCACTTCCCTGGTAGTCAGCTGTGAGCCTACCAGCACGCGGGCTTAGAATCAAACATCCCATCCACCCACCCACCCAAACCCCCATATGCTATGTAGCAAATAGGGGGGATTTCCTTCTACCATCTCTTTGAAGGCAATGATGTTATCACTGTTTTGCTTTGTTCTGATTAATTATATTGCTCTATTCAATAAAAAAGGTCTTCTAGTGTTCAAACAAAATGAATATTATTAATTTTCTAATAAACGGAAATAGATATTAAAATATGTATCAACCTTTTAATAGCCGTTTCCATTTTAAATAATGATTGTCTTCTGATCAGGTTTTTCAAAAAATATTCAGACTGATCAAAAAATTTTGAAACAATTATTGTGCATTCTGCACATGCACATACTAACATACACACAAATATATATTTGACTAGTTTTAACCACAAACATGAAGTAATTTGAATAATAAGTAGAAAATATCCACCGGAATCTTAACATATGCTATAAACAAGTTGTAATCAACCCTAGAAATATTTGAATCCACAGGTCTTTCTTGTTTATTTTTAGGACTGTTTCTCTTACCTTTCCCTGGGATCTAGTTGAAATTCCTTCCCAGACATTTTGAGAAGCTACTTAACACATTTCTTTTCAGGGTGTAACATTCTGTCTTCTTTAAACCACTGTTCTCAGCACATTTTTAGTCCAGGTCTCAGGGTTAGCCTCGTAGTTTGGTACAACAACCCAAAGCAAGTTCTTGGCATTCCCGTTCCTAGGCTGACTCCACATTTTCAAGTATATTCATAAAGCAGTGTCAGCAAGCACCTTTCTATACTTCAGATCACTTGCCATCTACTAGGCACAGCATCAAACTCTTTATAAACATTAACTTTTCAATTTTCACAACAATCAAATAAAGAAGGTGTCATGCTCCTCAGTTTAGAGATTACAAACTAAAGCTCAAAAAGATTATTTGCTCAAAGTAACAAAGCCAGTAATTTGTACAACAGGGACTCAAACACAAGTATGCATAATTCTGAAGAAATTACCTAAATTGCTTCATTTTGTAGTTTCCCTTTTTCTCTCATAAAGTAGACCAACAAAGCATCCTGCAGATTCCTGAAAGCTGGGAAAATTCAGCATTTGACATAGGCTAGGAGGCCAGACCTCCACTCTGTCACCTCCTAAATGTCAGTCATGTGAACACTGTGAAAAACTCTCATTCTGATGAGTAATCCTGCCTTTTATTTTTGGCCACTTCGAAATCACAAATTCATGATCCAAGCCAAAAATAGATATTACTCCTTGTAACCGGCTTTTGATTCCTGTTAAATTAAGACCATGTTTTTTCACTTTCCAAGTTTCAGAGGCTGCATCTCTAGTTGCTATGTGTTTAAGTGTTAGAATAATTTCTACTGTAAACTGCACTGACTCCATCTTTGTAAAAAAATCTTAGATTCAGTTCTTCGCAGGCTCATGTCCTTCCCCCTTCACAGGAAGGAAGCTTCACCCTTCCCTGAGCTATGTAGCCCTCCCTTTGCCCGTCGCAGGCGGGGTCCCATCTGCAGACACTGTCGCTCCTATTTCCCTTTGCTTGCCTTCTGTTGGATCCTGTGATGCTTTCTCTCATCTTCGCTTTCCACATGGGACTCAGACAAAGCGCTCTCTCCCTCTCAGTACTCTGTCTTCATGAGCCATCCTCTCCCTACTGCTCTTTTGGTCTAACCTCCTATTTACCTTCAGCTATTGTCTCCATTTTCATTTGTTTTTCCACCACAATCAGAATTTTATATTCTTGATCTCCTGCCCCATTTCAAAAAGCCTCCTCTTCCTGCGTTGACATTGCTTCCTCCCAGGCCCAGCAGCTTGCGTGTGTTCAGGTGTGTTGACAGGACTCACACCAGCATTTTCTATCAGACATTTTCGTTCAAAGGCCTCAACATGGCACGGCTGCTTCTACATTCCTGTTGTTATAATAAAGCCTTGGGGAAATTTGTCCTTGTTCACCATACAGCTCACAAACAGTATCACATTGACCACGGACTCTATAATCTCCTTTATGTTCTTGCGGTCTTCACTTAATCACTTGACAGTACAGAAGCCCAAATGAAAATTAACAACCACATTCACAGCTAGAGGAGACTTTCTTGGCTTTACCCTACTGAAGATACAGCCCTTCTATATTCTTAACTGGAAAGCTGCTGTGATTAGTTATTCACTGCCTACACGTTTCTCTCCCTTCATCTTGCTACTTTCTCCTTTCTGTCTTAAGACTTCCTACTTCATGTTTTTTTTTGGGGGGTGGAGTTTGTTGTGTTTTTTGTTTTTTGTTTTTCAGGTTATTTTGCTCTCTGGCATGCAACAAAGCAACAACTTTAATCCATTGAAGTATGTCTGCATTCTCAGATATGCAATCCTACTGCAAAAATTTCCCCTCATAGTCCTAAATTGCAGATGATAATTGTTGTACATTAGTTGTGTTTAATTACTCTTGAAGACCTTGGAGTCTAAAAGAGAAACTCGTTGGCCAAGAAACTTGTTATCCACAACACAGGATAAGAACCATTGGAGCAATTATTTGACCATTCCTTAGGAACTAGTGCATTCATCTCTCCTGGGGGCTCCTGTCTCATTATACACCCTCTAAGGGGTTCTGTATCCTCCACAGGCTCTTCTCCTGTTGCTGTCATCTGGCCTCAAGATTGACTGGCATAGAAAATAAGGAACATCTGAACCAAGAATTATTAATCATCAAACATGAAGTTTCCAAAACTGTTCTCTTGGGAAAGTAAAACAGAAAGAAGATAACAACATAAAAGATTAAGGATAAAATAGCAATTCTTTTTTTCCAGTTAAAAAAGCTTTTTTATTATTTTTGAAGACAACTTGCTAATAAGCTCAATTCTGAGTAAAAGTTTTTGAGTTTTATATGTCATCCCAAAAGATCTCTTGGCATTATAGTCATTTACATAGATGGAGATGCATCTCAAAAATGCAACATTAATCTGCTTTAATATAGTAAGTTTTAATAAGCAAAGATGTTAAATCAACTACATGTTAAGAAACAAAAATTAAACTTGAAACATTTATAGTTTTTAACATTATGAACTTTTTCTTTGAATTTGCCAGCATTTACTAAAGCTTATGTAAAACATTTGGCATAGACGTTTGAAATTATTAGAATGGCATAAAATGGAAAGTTTTCTTTTAATTTGTATCATACTTTAGACAATAATTTTGCATGTGTTTTAATAATACTTTTAAAATATACAATATTTTTAAACAAATGCTTATGTTTGAGGGAGATTATTTTGAATAGTCTTGTGCCCTTCTCAGTAAATGTCAAATTGTAGTCAACAAAGCTTACAAGTCATAAAATTGAAGGGGTGATGTGACAGGAGAGCTTTTGTCTGAAGTATAGTAGTTAGTTTACTAAGTAGGTGTTTTGCTCTAGTCAGCCTCATTCTGAAACTTCTGTTGAAATAAATATTCTAAAAATATATTAACTATGTACTTCACTTGTTACATGAAAATTTTCAGTCTTCTAAGCTTTCTTTTAGTGATGTAAATGCATATTTTGGTTAAATATGATCGTATGTAAAAATTGACTGATCATACTAAATATTTTCAGCCATTATTTTCAAAATTCTTATTGAACTAGTTACTTAGTGCCTTTGTATTTAACAGGCCATCTGCCTTCCTATCTCTGATTTTATGTAGATGTACCTCGCTAGGGGAAGCGTGGTTCACATCCAACTCCAGCACATACAACTGACCTATTTCAATCAACCAAGGACTTCAATTCTATTGAAGTAATGTTGATGTGAGGTTGTCCTGTCCCATCAGAGTAAAAGTTAAAGCTTTTAATAGTATATTGTCTTAAACATGATTTTTTTTTTATTTTAAAGAAACTAAGTTAGAAGAGGACATAACAAAGCAGGTCAGAACAGAACAAAATTAAGCAACGCAGGATTTCACCACAAGACAACCTGATACAACAGTAGATACCATAATGACTCTTTCCCTGAAATAGTTGAGCATACCTTCATACACAATAATATCAAACAACACAAAATAATATAAAACCGTTCAAGAGAATGAAAGTATTACAGAGCATTCAGAACCAAATAACAGAAAATAAACAACGGCTACTATTTTTTCTCATTGTCCATAAAAAAATTGTTTATTCTACCACACATAATAAAATCCAGTAAGATACGACATGATAGAACCAATGGAAACAGAAGTACAAAAGTATGGTAGGACTTCAAAATAAGATGATATTACAGGATAAAACCATTCCAACTAATGAATGGAAATATTATAAGGCTTCAAAGCAATGTAATGGGGGATCATGATTACCATAAATTTTTATGTACCCTTACCATTACTTACACTAGGGAGACTATATGGTATTTATACATGGGAGTTTGATTTATTTCACTTATGAATATGGTCTCAAGTTGTGTCCATTTATTTATAAATATCTCAATGTGATCATTCTTTATAGCTGAGTAGTACTTCATTGTATAAAAATACCACAAATTTTTTATCCATTTTTTAGTTGATGGACACTTAGGTTGTTTCCAAGATCTGATTATTACAAACTGTGCTGCTCTAAACGTGGGTGCACATATATCACTGTGGTATGATGTTTTCAGTTCTTCTGGGAATATGCCTACAAGTGGAATAGCTGGAACAAATGGGACTTCCAATGCCAGCTTTTTGAGAAATCTCCAAACTGACTTCCACAGTGGTTGCACCAGTCTATACTCCCACCAACAGTGCAGGAGAGTTCCTTTTTCCCCACAGCCTCTCCAGCATTTGTTGTTAGTGGTTTTCTTGATCCTGGCCATTCTTTCTAGAGTGAGATGGAATTTCAGTATGATTTTAATTTGTATTTCTCTAATGAATAAAGATGATGAACATTTTTTCCTGTATTTATTTGTCACTTGTATTTCTTCATCTGAGAATGGTGTATTCATCCCAGATGCCTATTTTTGAATTGGATCTTTCGATTTTGGGGGTCAATAAAATCCAGTAAGATACAATGTGATAAAACCGATGGAGACAGAAGAACAAAAGCTTGGTGGGACTTCAAAACAAGATAATATCAAATCATCACTAGTTAATATGTCTTGTTTTCTTCAAAATAACTGTTCATACCATCACAGACAATAAAATCAAACCACACAGAATAAAACCATTCCACTTAGTGACTGAAAACATTATAAAGCTTCAAAATAAAGTATTTTATAGACAAGAAGATAATATAGTAACCTTTGTTCGTTTTCTGTTAGTTGGTTCTGAATACCCTGTAATACTTTCATTTTCTTGAATGGTTTTACACTGTCTTTTTATTTTTGATACTATAGTATATGAAGGTATACGCAAATATTTCAAGGAAAGAGACACTATGGTAGCTATTGTTATGTTGGATTGTCTTGTGGTAAAACACTATGTTGCTTACATTGTTCTGTTCTGACCTGTTTTGTCATGCCCTCTTTTATCTTAATCTTTTTTTTAAATAAAAAAATTGGCTACTTTAATAAAAAAATCTATGAGGTATGTTGGTATTTTCATTGGGATTTTATTGAATCTGTATGACAGTTTTGGGGCCATTTTCACAATATTTATTTTTCCTATCCATGAACAAGGGATGTCTTTTCATTTTCTGAGATCCTCTTTGATTTCTTTTTTCAGGGTGTTATAATTTTCACTAGATAGATCTTTTACTTTTTTTATGAGATCTATTATTCCTAAGTACTTCATCTTCTTGGATGCTAGTTGAAGGGTGTGGCTTCTCTTATTTCCCTTTCAGTGATTTTGTGGTTAGTGTATAGGAATGCTTTTGATTTTTGAGTATTGATTTTGTACCCAGCTAGATTGCTGAATTTATTTATTATATGTAGGAGACTTTCAATGGAGTTTTGGGAGTCTTCTATGTAGAGTATCATGTCATCTGAAAATAGTGATAATTTTCCTTCCTCTTTTCCTATCTTTATCCCTTTTATTTCTCTCTTGTCTAATTGTTCTGGCTAGTATTTTCAGTACTATGTTGAATAGGAGCTGTAATAAGGGACATCCTTGCCTGGTACCTGATTTTAAGGTAAATATGTTCAGCTTTTGGCCATTTAATATGATGCTGGCTGTTAATTTTTCATAGATGGCCTTTATCATATTGAGGTAAAGCCCATCTATTCCAATTTTCTGTAAGGTTCTTATCATGGATGAATGTTGGACCTTATAAAAACTTTTTCTGCATCTATAGAAATGATCATGTGATTCTTATTTTTGGCTTTATTGATATGGTTTATGTATATTAAACCATCCCTGAATGTCTGAGATGAATCCCACTTGGTCGTGGTGTATAATCTTCTTGATGATTTGCTGCTTCCTGTTTGCCAATATTTTATTGAGCATTTTTGTTTCCCTGTTCATTAGGGAGATTGGCCTTTAGTTCTCTTTTTTAGTTGAGTCTTTCTCAGGTTTTGGTACTAGAGTTTTATTTACTTCCAGGAATGACTTAGGAAGAATTGCTTCCTTTTCAATTTCATTGAAGAGTTTGAGGAGTGTGGGCATTAAGTTTTCTTTGTATTTCTTGTAGAATTCCGCAGTGAATCCATTTTGGGCCTGGGCTCTTCTTTGTAGATAAGGACTTAATTACACTTTCAGTTTCATTAATAGAAATTAGGTTATTCAGCAGTTTTACATCTTCTTGACTCAGCTTTGGTACTTCATATGCTTCTAGAAATCTGTCCATTTCTTCTGTGTTATCAAACCTATGAGACTGCTTTCATTGCATCCCACAGATTCCAGTAAGTTGTATTTGTATTTTCATGTGCTTATAGGTATTGTTTAATTTCTTCTTTGATTTCCGTGACCCATTGATTGCTCAAGAGTATATTGTTCAATTTCCATATGTTTGTGGGGTTTTGCAGTTTCTTTTATCATTAATTTCTAGTTTCATGGTGCTTTGATCTGAGAACATGTATGGGATAATTTCAACTCTTTTGCATTTATTTAAATATGTTCTGTGGGATAGTATATGGTCTATTTTAGAGAATGTCCCATTTACTGCTGAGAAAAATGTATATTCCGATACCGTTTGATGGGACACTCTGTATATGTCTATCAAGTCCATTTGTTCACTGGTGTTATTTCTTTGCTGATTTTCTGTCTGGTTGATCTGTCCGTTGGTGTCAATGGTGTGTAAGGTCTCCTGTTATAATTGTGTTATTGCTTATTTGATTCTTCACTTCTATTAATACTTGCTTTGTATAAGTGGGTGCTCTGGAATTTGGTGCATATATATTTAAGATAGTTATCACTTCCTCTTTAAGTTTTCTCCTAATCAGTATGTAATGACCTTCTTTATCTTTTCAGCTCATTCTCATTCTTGGTTTGAAGTTTACATTGTGTGCAAACAGAATAGCTACCCCCACTTTTTCTTCTGGTTCTTGTTGCATGAAGTACTGCTTTTCATCCTTTGACTTTCAGTTTGTGAGTTTCCTTTTGGGTTAGATGGGTTTCTTGCAAACAGCATATAGTTGGATGTTGTTTCTTGATCCATTCTCCCAGTATGTTTCAGTTAATCGGTGAATTGAGACCATTTACATTAATGGTTATAACTGCTATATATTGGTTTATTGTTGACATATTATCTTTCTGCTGTTGCATCGTTATCTTTCTGTTCTGTTTAATTGTTTGCCTTGCTTAGTGTTTTTTTTTTTTTCCTATGTGTGTCTAGACTGTCTTTCAGTATTCTTTGCAGGGTTGACTTGGTGATCATGAAGTTCTTCAGCTGTTCTTTATCATGGAAGTATCTTATTTCTCCATTCATTTTGAAGGACAATTTTGCTGGGTACATCAGTCTAGATTGAAAAGCATTTTCCTTTAGGATCTGAAATACTTCACTCCATGCTCTTCTTGACTTCATTGTTTGTGTTGAGAAGTCTGCTGTGATTCTGATGGGTTTTCCTTTATAGTGATCGGTCTTTTCTCTCTAACAGCTTTTAATATTCTAGTCTTATGTTGGATTTCTGGGATGGTGATTATTATATGGTTGGGTGTAGTTTTATTTTTGTTATGGCTATTTGGAGTTCTGTATGCCTCACTAACTCAAATGTCAGTTTCCATTCTCATGTTTGGGAAATTTTCAGCTATTACTTCTGTAAATAGCTTCTTGATATCATTTGTGTTGTCCCCTTCTTTTTCATTTATCCCTATCAATCTTACATTGTTTTTCTTTGCATCATCTTGCAACTGTTGAATTGTTATTTTCTGATTCCTTGTTATTTTTAAAAGATCTTTCCTTTCCTGTTCACTAGCTGCCATTTTGTCTTTGAGGTCTGAAATTCTATCTTCACTTTAGCTGAGTCAGTTTTAACAACTTTCAATGGAATTTTTGATTTCCTGTATATCTCTTCAAATTTGTTTCATGTATTCTGTTTGTTTCTTATATTGTTCATCCAGTGATTCTATTTTTTGTTTTGTTCCTCTAATTTTTTGATTGTGTCTTTCTTAGATGTGTTCAGCATCTGTTTCATTAGTTTTATCATTTCTTCTTTTACCTGGGAGATTATTTCTAGTTTGAATTCCTTTAAAGCTTCCCAGAGTGCTTCTTTATTTCAGTTGCTATTTTGTCAGGTATTTCAGGTGTATGGCATATATTTTCTTCTGTGTACCTGGCTCCTAGGCTTTCTTCAGACAGACTGGAGATTTGAGATTGCATTTTGGTCTTTTGTTTTGTCATTTTCTTATATTTCCATGTTTCAAGTATTTTTTGAAGGCTTCCCATGGGCGTGTTGGAAATTGTCTCCTAAGCCCTCGGCTCCTGGGACTGAATAGAGGTTGTTGAGCATGGTCCAGTCAGGCCTTCAGGCCCTGCTGTGCCACCTCCAGTGTTCCAAGGAAGTTGGGCAGGCACCTAACCACTGTGGATGATGGCCTAAACCTCTCCCTGGGCTAGAACCAATGTGCTAGAACTCACTTCATGTGCCCTTAACTCCCCCAGTTGAAGAAGGTCACTGGAGATGGTCTTGTTGGGCTGCAAAACCTCCCAAGACTGGTCTATTGTGGCTGGAAGCTAGGCAGATCCTTGAACACTGGGAGTGATGATCTTAAACTCTCCCAGGGCTGAGGATGGTGCACAAGAACTCACCCCAGCCAGCAGCTGAGTTCCCCAGATTGAAAGAAGGTCACTGGGCATGGCTCAGACAGGCCTGAAACCTGCTGAGCCCAGCCCAGTGTGGCTGGAAGCTGGGCGGGTACTTGACCACTGGGAGCAATGATCTTAAACTCTCCCAGGGCTTGGGATGTTGCACAGGAATTCACCCCAGCCAGCCTCTGAGTTCCCTGGATTGAAAGCCCTTAAACATAATTTAAATTACTACATCTACCAGAAAGCAAGCCCCGCCTAGAGAATGACCCAACCCACAGAGAGCAAAGCCTACAACTCCTTGGAGAGACAGGTCAGAACCATAGAGGCTCATCCTTCCTCTGGATTTGCATTTAGATGAGCTCTAAAAATGTCCCCTTTAAAGAAAACCTTGTTTGAGTTGTTTTTTTCTTATTTATGACCTAAATTTTTTTTTTATGTGAAACATCTCTGAGGTACTTAGAATTCTCCTCAGGGAATTAACTAGGGTATATAATTCCCAGTTCCAGGAAGTTTGCTTTATTTTTAAATGTTATGATTTTTTAAAACAGTATATTTTAGTATTGAGGTGATACAGAATTCAGAGCTAAATTATTTAATAGTAAAGATGGCACCAAGATGTTCAATAAGAAAAAGATCAAGAATGAATAGAGCTGTCTCATCAAGAATGGATGAAGTACTCTGGCGGATCTGGGCCCTGAGGGATGGGTGGAATTCAGAGGCAAGGAGCACCTATGACTGGAATAGGCTGAGTGCACCAGGGCAAGAAATAGTCACAAGATACCTTGGGTCAGTGCAGATATGACTAAAGCATGGAGATCCCTGCTGCAATAGAGTAGGAGAGAAGGTCAATGGAGCCAGAGTACAGAAGGTACTTAAGGACGGACAAGGAAGTTCAAATTTTATCACAGCACATGAGAAATCACTAGATAATTGTTTTAAATCTGTAACATATACTCTTCTAATTATTTTTTTAAAAATACATATCCATTGTAGAATAGTTAGGAAAAGATAACATACAAAAAGAAAAGAAAACCACTCACCAGATAATTGTTATTTTCTCTTTGATACATTCCATTAAATGTTCTTAAATGAGTGTTCAGATTTTTTTAAATTGAGATGTTACCTACACTCTATTGTTTCCCACTTTTTATCTAGTATGCATGCATTGTTGATCACCATGAAAATTCTACTATGTAAGTCTGATTTATTATTTTCTATTTTCCTATTGCTGGTTAAGTTGAAGTATAATACAAGAGAAGTATTGTAAATTTAAGAAGTATTAAAGAAGATATTTTTCTTCAGCAGTCTGAGTTCTAAAAAAATGGAGGAGAATGTGCTTGTGTTGAAATAAATATTTACACTAATAATCTCAGTATGAAACATTGGAAATCTAGCTAAATTGATTACTGAGAGAAAAAAGAAAAGATATTAAGGAAATATCAATTTCAATTTCAAACTTTCAATAATATTAATGATATTAATATATTATTAGCTATGACAGAAATAAAGTAAAGGTAAGTAAAACTGAGAGCCTAATTAAACAAGAGAAACATCATATAATTCACAGAGAAGGTGAGAGGACTTTGAGGAATATAAATATTAATAGTTTTCTTTTATTATACTGAAGATGAAACTATCTCAAAATAAGTGGAAATATGTGATAAACAGGTTCAAATCAGTTGGACATAAAACTGAAAATAATACTAACAGCTTTTATTTTATTTTGCACATATCACATGCCAAGTGCTGTTTAACTACTTTATATAACTTAAAAGGACTAAGACCACCAAAAGGAAAAAAGGGCTAAAATTTTGGGAATTTCTGGATCTAATGCCTGCAGAAAGTAGTCTCCAAAGGTTTCCTATGTGAATCAGTAACAAATATTTTAATCCCTCATTCACTCAAGATTAAAAGTCAAGCAGTATTAAGAGGAAAGAGTATGGGGTACAAAGCAGTGCTTGTCAGTGTAAAAGAAGTGGTTCCAGCAGCGACTTTATGGAGGACTTGCTCTACATCATCTGTTATACAATTGATTTACAGCTTCACAACAAAACTCTTATGTGGAGGAGAAATAAGAAGCCCAATTCACCCTTCCTATGAGCTAGTGGAAGGCATGCAGGTTCTGGGAGGAGAAACAAGAAGTCATTTCTCCCTTCCTGTGGGCACACTGCACATGGGCTGGAAGACAACTCTTCCCCCAGTTGTTAACGACTAAAGTACAAAAACAGTTTAATGCTTGTGTTGTTTTGTTGATTTTGCAGACTTAGAGCCCATAGTCTGAGCCTCTGTTAAGAAGATGACGATGTGCAATATAGCAAATATGGGGGATTTCCTTCTGCCTTGTTTTTGAAATCCAATATTGTTCTCACTGTTGTATTTTTTTCTGTTTGGGGTGGGTTTGTTCAATGTTCTATTTTGATTGGTTTTATTCTGTTCTGTTTTGTTTGATTTTATGGTGTCTGATAGTATAGGCAGCAGTTTTGAAGATGGCAAAAGGCATTTTGGTAGCCATTGCTGATTTCCTATTGTCCTGTTTTGAAGTCCGGTGTCACTATCACTCTTTTGTTTTCATTGGTTTTATTCTGATTTTTTTGTTTTACTATTTTTAAAATAAAATTTAGAAAAAACAATTCTATGTGGAAAGCAAGAAAAAAAAAGCTCTTGTGTGAGTACTCGTAATTAGTTTCCTAGGAATCACATACAAATTACCACAAAATGAGTGTCTAAGATCAGCAGATGATACAGAATCAGCAATGGATACCATTATGTCTGTTATTCTTCAAAGTAGCTGTTCATTTCATCATGCATATTGCTGTGAAATCCAGTGATGCTTCTATTCTCTGTTCAGAGTGGTTTTAGTCTGTTTTGTATTGTTTAATTTCAACATACATGAAGTTATGGACAGCTATTTTGAAGAGAACAAGAGACATTCTGTTAGCCATTGTTAATTTTCATATTGTCTGGTTTTGGAGGCCTGTAATGCCTTCATCACTCTGTTCTGATCAGTTTTACATAATTTTATTTTATATGAGTTCATTATGTGTGAAGATACAGACAACCATTTAGAAGAAAACAAGAGACATGGTAGCCTCTGTCGATTTCTTGTTGTCTTGCTTTGAAATATGTGTCACTTACATTGTTTCCTTATGATCTGCTTTGTTCTGTTTAGTTTTACCCTTCTTTTAAATAAAAATAAATAAATGAAAAATAAAATCAGCAGAAAGTTATTGTCTCACAAGTCAAAAGGCCAGAAATCAGAACTTAGAATTCCACCAGGGCTGTGCTCCCACAAAGCTGGATGCTCTAGAGCACAGTCTTTCTTGCTTTTTCCCACTTCTAGGGACTGTAGGTTTTGCCTGCCTTCCGTGATCCATGGCCACGACTGCCACCTCCATCCTCGTCTTCATATCACTTGCTCTCTTCTATCCATGTCTTTTCTTCTGCCTTTTACAGGGACATTTTTCACTACATGTGGATCCCACCTGGACAATCTAAGATGAATTTATCAAGATGCTTAAGTTAGTTATGTCTTTAAGCAAAATCGTATTCATAAATTTGAGATTCGGACAAGAAGCTATCTATGGAGACCACTATTCAGCCCACTCCAGAATTGCAGTCATCTTTATTTTTGTAGAAAGTAAACTAAACACTGAATGACTTTGTTAGTTTGCCCGTGACCTCACCACTACAAAGTGAGACTAGAGCCAATTCAAGCATAAGCCATCTAACTCCATCATTTATGACCTACACGGTTATGCTGTGATGTGGTGCACACAGTATAGGAGGAGATTTACTCAGGAATAGTCACCAGAATCACAGGCCCAGCAGAGATACAGGATGAAATAAATGTGCCTTAGCCACATCTTACTATGGGCTTCATCAGTTTTTAAGTGAGAGGATAACAAGATCATATAAACGTATTGAGTTTTGTCTGTTGTTTGTAAACTAGATAAATTTAATTTTATGAGAGCTGAAACTAAACTTTTTTGCTATATTTATATTAAGTTCCCTGTTTAAAAAACACCATGATATAGATGGGTCTTGCCCACTACAAATTTTTAAAGATATAAAGATAAAAATAACAATGAAATAAAGTTTCAAAACAGGTTGGTATGACTGTTACAATAATTAATACTTTGAATATTGTCGATTTCATAGTAGTTATTCAGCATAAAAGATATAGGCATAATACCCAGTCCAAACTAAATTAGCACAAACCTTTCTTTTCAATGAGCTTAGAGAAACAAGTTGTATAACTACTTTATCTCATGAATACATTTTTTCTTTTCCCTTTTTTCTTTCCCCCAACATAGTTTTTCTTTTCTTTTTAATAGTTTCTTCCCAATTCACAATATGTATAGTACATCTTGAATCTTATTTATTTTTAAGTTTCTCACATTAGTGAGAGAATACAATATTTACACATATGGTCTGATTTATTTCTCTTATGAGTATGGTCTCAAGCTGCATTGATTTACCTATAAAAGCCTCAACTTTGTCCTTCTTTGTGAGTGAGTAGTACTCCATTTTTTTAAAAAATCACCTCTTTTTTATCCACTCTTCAGTTGATGAACATTTGGCTGTTTCCAAGACATATCAATTACAAATTGTGCTGTTACAATCATGAGTACACATATATTGCTGTGGTACAATGTTTTTAATTCTTTTGTGAAAATACCCAGAAGAGGAATAACTGTGTAGACTGGCACCTCTAATCCTAGTTTTTAAAGGAATCTCCACACTGATTTTCACACTCCCATCTATAGTAGAGAAGGATTTCTTTTTCCACTCTGCACTCTCAGCATTTGGTATTAGTTGATTTTTTTATGATAGCCATTCTTTCAGGAGTGAGATGAAATCTCAGTGTCGTTTTACTTTGCATTTCTCAAACAACTAGTGATGTTAAACATATATGTGTGTGTGTGTGTGTGTGTGTGTATTGCTGTTTGTATTTCTTCATCTGAGAAGTATATATTCATCTCAGATGCCCATTTTTGGATTGGATCTTTGAATTTAGGTGATCGGATTTTTTTAATTCTTTTTGTGTTCTAGATGTAAGTCCTTTGTCTGTACGGCACTGACCTTAATTTTTTCCCATTGTGTAGGTTGTCTTTTCACTCTGATGGTGATTGTTTTTGTTAAGCAAAAGATTTTTAATAAGGTGACATCCTGTTTGTTGATTCTTTGCAGTATTTCCCTTGCAGTCTGGTTTATGTTTTTTCATGAAGTCTCTGCCTACATCTGTGTCTTTGAGATTTCAATGTATTTTCTTTTCCAGTAAATTTAGTGTTTAGGTTTTAATATTGGGTTTCTTATCTGCCCACTACACTTTTAAGAGTGCCATGCACAGGAAAGGAATGCTTCTTACAGAATAGCACCTTAACAATATGAATCCACATCTGAATGAGAAAGGGTTATGTCTATTTACCTGCTGAAGTTGTTACTGGTAGCTTTTGGCCCTCTGTATTTTTATTTTGCAGGGTGTGTGTGTGTGTGTGGGTGTGTGTGTGTATGTGTGTACATGTTCTCTTCTCTTATGAGATAAGATCCTTGACACTTAATTTTAGCTCCTGTGTATAGTGCAGTGCCTTGTGTATAAGAACAATAAGCACTGATTTCTTGACATATTACCAAATATTTCTGACATGTGCATATCATGGGGCATATGGTTTTCATATGAAATAGAAGGTAAGATTCTTACCTACCTAGAGTTCTTGTATCTTTGGGCTTTGTTGTCCTTCTCAAATATTTTATTCTCTCAAATACAATGTTCTAGAAGACAGACTATGCAGAAACTGCAACCATTTTATGTTCTAATTCAATTTTAATAAGGAACTTTATGATATGCCTTATAATTGTTTGATTCTACTACTATAGAAAGAACAGTTTTATGAATTTGATTTTAAAATTATAAGAATCAAGTTAATAGTAGAGGCTGATTATTCTTGTAGGATTAATCTATTTTAATTTATTGTCACTTTGTATGTGAAATTAGTCTTACATTTCCTTAGTTAAAAATGTCTACTTGTTCAAACTGTTGGTTAGTAGACTTTGGCTTTTAAAAACTTATTTTAAAGAGAATAAAAACAAGCAAAATAAAACAGAACAAAGCCAATCATACAACAATCTAGTGTAAGTGACACAAAACTTCAAAACAATACAAAATCAACAATGGTTACCATAATGTTTCTTCTCTTCAAAACAGCTGTAGATATGTTCATACATAGTAGAAATCAAACAAAATAGAGCAGAATAGAACCTATAAAAACAAAACAATGAATGCAATAAAAGACTTCAAAACAAGACAACAGTAAATCCAAAATGGCTACCATAGTATATTTTGCTATCTTTGAAATAGTTGCCCATGCCATTGGATGTAACAAAATCAAACAAAACAAAACAGAACAAAGCCCAAACCAACAAAACAATGAAAATGATATAGGACTTCAAAACACGATAACAAGGAGTTAACAATAACTACCATCTTCAGAAGGATATTCCCCCATAGATGCCACACTGCACACTGTGATCCTTTGAATAGATGATCAGACCACTGGCCTTGGCTGTCCACTGGCTGCAGTGGCCTGCACACGGTCCTGGGGGGCTTGCTTCCTGTTCTTATCCCCCGTAGTCTTTGAGTGGCACTGACTCATGGGAAAAGGCGAGTGTCTGGCTCTCCCCCAGCTGGGGTCAGCCCGTACTGGTTTGCAGAGGGGGCTTGCTTCTTGTTGATTTCTTGTTCTTTTCCCCAACAGTCCCACATGAGTAGCTAAACTTTGGCTTTTTATATACTTTATCACTGGTTCAGTAATTTCTATTTATACAAAGACATATGACTCTTTTATATAAGACAACAATTATATTATTCAGCCAGAGGCAAATTGCTTTTTATTCCTTATTCTTTCCTTTAGTATACAACAGCAGAAGTAGTTCAGATCCAAGGACATTTCCCTAAGAAAGGGGAACATTGACTATGAAAAAATGACCTAAACACCATTAATGGAAATTCTAGTAAATGTGAAATTAGATATTAATGATTACTGTAGCACTTATAGGACATGATCTCATGCAGAGTTCTATGCCAACTTGATAGCTAATTATCTTTGGAGAAATCCCACACTTTTTCATCAATGATGCCTAAGATTCATTTTTAGAGATCTATGCTGATCTTTTCTAATGGTGAATTTACTAATATAGATAGCTGTGTTTTTATGTCATATATATATATTGAATTATCTCCTATTTTCCATTACTCAACCACAGAAGCTCTTCCTTTCCTACATCAACAGGCCAGGGTGACCTTCTTTGACCATCCGTCCAGTATATTCTCTACACTATTTTGTTGCATTTTTCTCACTTACTTATTTGAAACTTCCTTGGTTATTTTTCCACTTATTTGCATTGCCGCCTTCATTTCCCCTGTTATATTACAGTTATTCTCAACGTATAGAACTATGTAGGGACACAGTAGATTATCAATATCTAACTGAACAGATTTACGGGCAATTGAATCCAAACTGTGCATATAACCACAGTGCTGTGTTAAACTCAGGCTAATAGTAGAAAGAGTACGTACCATGGCAAATACTCAAAAGATATGTGAGTGTTGGGGGCTGGGGACTTAGCTCAGCAGCATAAGCACCTACCTTGCAAGCAGGCAGTCGTGAGTTCGATCCCCGGTACCGATAAAAATGAAAAAGACAAAAAAAAAAAAAAAAGTCAAAGGATATGTGAGTGTTAAAGAGGGTATAAAGGAATCTCAGATTTCTCTGTGATCTTGAGTTTTTGTTTGAGAAAATTTTCTCTGTAGATCATATCTTTCACTGGAAATTTTAATTTATTTTAATATTTGAAAAGGTTATAATGTAAAATTAAGGAGAAATGTTTTCCAATACAAAGATACCCTACAGTTAGTTATAAGAGGCAAATATTCTAGCAAATATTCTTATTGTTGGTCAAAATCAGTTAGAAATATAGCACCCAGCATGACACTCACTTCTCTAATCAAAGATCCTTCTTCTGACCTGCTTCCCCCTTCTTTACCACACTATTTCTTGGCATACAACTATTGCAGATGAATTGTATCTTTATCCACATTGTACTATTGCAGATGTTGACCGATTTAGCCTGTG
Organism: Cavia porcellus; assembly: GCF_034190915.1. Lineage (NCBI taxonomy): Eukaryota > Metazoa > Chordata > Mammalia > Rodentia > Caviidae > Cavia > Cavia porcellus. The sequence continues at coordinate 25,600,419 of NW_026947512.1, forward strand.
CTTATACAAATGCCATGAGTTTATGAGAACAGGAACCACATCAGTGTTATTATTTACAACTGCCACATTCTCATCCATAGAGCATCCTCTTTCTACTGCAAAAAGAAACAGTCAAAACCCTTGCTGGTTATCTACTTGGTTTAGGCTCTGTATTTGACTCTAGGAAACCAAAACCTGTGAGAAACCGAGCTGAGTATACAGGGAACACAGAGCTTGAAAAGTAAGCATTGTGAATTCATGTAGAAGGTATCGCCATAAAATATTTCTGGGGTCATAAAACAGATGAAGAGCATTTAACCCAGCCTGGTCAGAGGGTGGATGAACCTGAACTGTCTAATATGTTCTGAGTACTTGAATGTCTCATCTATAATTTAAAAATGCATGCCAAAATTCATGCAGGTGAATTTTAAATGTCACTTATGCCTACCCTCTACACACTTAGGATCTTTTTCCTGCTGTTCATATAACTGGGGATATTTTTACTCATTTACATGTTAGTAACTGAGAATTTCTTTTATTCTCTAAAATCCCTTAGAGAAAGATAGTGCATTTCTTTGTTTTTCTCTAATATCAGTAATATTTTTGTCCAAAGATTACCTACATTGTCTGTGAGTCTTCATATTCCTTGCCCCCACTATAGCCACAGTGACAAGGCGAGGTTCACCTTCATTTATTCTCTTATAAAAATTTTGAGCCCCCGGGGGCTGAGGATTTAGCTCAGCAGCATAAGCACCTGCCTTGCAAGCAGGCAGTCGTGAGTTTGATTCCCGGTACTCAAAAAAAATTTTTTGAGCCCCTACTCTGCCTGAGCTGGTGAAGAACCACTCCCATTGCTTGGGGCATGGATGTAAATGCATCCATCCCAGTATCCTGACTCTTGTGTTCTAGTTGGGGCACCTGAATGAATATGCACGGTGATTTCAGCTAATGATAAGAAACCATGGACAATATTGAAGAGAAAAAGGTTAGTGAGAGGTGGGGAGGTGCTCCTTTAGGCAGAAAGCAGTCTCTTCAGGAAGAGTTGGCCCCAACAGCCTGAGAGACTGAGCAAGTAAGAGGTGGAGGAGCAAGTGCAGGATTATGGGGTTAAGGTAAGGAAGGCTTCCACTCAGTGACAGAAATAGAATGGGTGTGGCTGGTAGACAAGAAAAAACAGTAGGCAAGGAAGGAAGAGTGAGGTGTTGGTAAAAACGTGGGCAGAGATCAAATTTATTTTTGTCCCAAATCCAGCCATGAACTACAACTGCCTTTTATGTCTGCAACCCTGATCCCTAGCACCTGAATTCTAGTACATAGTGTCAAGACACTGGCAATACACAGAGAGGAAAATCATCAAAACTGAGCACACTCCTGTTAGCCCCTCAGCAGCCAGAAGGAGTCCTCCTGCACCAGCCCTTATTCGTGATCCCAAAGTGGGCCTGGTTCATCTCCCAGTTTGTCAAGCCTTTTTGATGAAAGCATGGGGTCATTTGCTTTCCCTAAACTTGGATTCTGCCCAATGCCAATTTTTACATCCCTGTGATATCAGTGATTCTTAAAACCATGGGCACAGGGAACTCTACGTGGTGATTAAGAGCCTACATTTATCCCCACCACTGTGGGCTGGGGTTTACCCATAACCCCATAGGAAGTGAAGTGCTACACTCTCTGTAGGTAGATTCTTCCAGATCCAGCCTGAGACTCTTTTTGTAACCTTGGAAAATCAGACCAGGTTGGCATAAACCATAAGACACTTCCAATTCTCAGAAATCCACAAAATCATGGTTTCTCTTATGTCTTCCCAGTCACCTTGTCTAGTGTTAGTGATGTGTGTTGCACTTACTACATCACAGATTTTACATAGTATCATGTGGTCTTTGACTATGGTCTCATCTGTTTCTGGCTGTGGTGTTTGTTTTTAAAACTCAACCTCCAGGTGTAAATCTCTAGTCTAAATGCCTTCTAGTACACGTTTCTTTCTTTGAATGGATAGATTGCTAGATGGTGATTGTGAGGATTATTGATGAAAGATTATTGGTGAAAAATAAATTAATACTACCACATACAAAGGGGACTTCTAAAGAAGACTATTGATAAATATGCCTTTGTTTTTTTTTATTTTAAAGAGATTAAGACAAAAGAGGATATAACAAAGCAGATCAGATCAGAACAATGTAAGCAACACAGTATTTCACCATAAGACAACCCATAATTAACAGTAACTACCATAATGTCTCTTTCTTTGAAATAGTTGAGCATAACTTCATACACAATAGTATCAGCCACAACAAAATAGTATAAAACCATTCAAGAGAATGAAAGTATTACAGGGCATTCAGAACCAAATAACAGAGAATAAACAATGGCTACTATATTACCTCATTTTCCATAGAAAATTTGTTTATACTATCACACATAATAAAATCCAGTAAGATACAATATGATAGAACCAATGGAAACAGAAGAACAAAAGCATAGTATTACATCAGAGTAAGATGATATTAAATTAGCACTGGTTATTATAATGTCTTATTTTCTTCAAAATAGCTGTTCAAGTTATGACAGAAAATAAAACCAAACATACCAGGATAAAACCATTCCAACTAATGAATGCAAACATTATAAGGCTTCAAAGCAAAGTAATGGGGAATTATGATTACCATAAACTCTTATGTACTCTTACCACTTCTTACAGTAGGGAGATTATACAGTAGATAAATATGCCTTTGTAAAAGGTAGTAATGTCTATCAACACCTACTCTTTGAAAATCAACAATATTTTAGGCAGAGATATGAAAAAAGAAAAAGATAGTAATATGTCTAATACAATCTGTAGAAAGGTGATGATAACATATTTTCAAAATATCCTCTTCATACCTCCTATCCAACTCAAAAAGAGTTTGGGGAAGAGACTACGATCCTCCTCTACAGCGTTAATAACTCACTAATGTTCTCTTGAATCTCTGTATTTGGCCCAAACTCTTTTTTACAGCCAAGGTAAATCTTTCATGTACCAGGATTAACAATGCATTAACTCTTTTATCAGAAACTTGGGCTACAATAAGCTTTTCTTTATTTGTCTAATAAGGTTAACAAATCTTAGTCTTGTTTTATTTTCCTTTCTTATCACTTACTAGGTTTTGATAATTAATAATATATGTGACTTATCTAAGTAGCTTGGCCAGAGAATCAACAAATTATTGTGGGTGGGGCACTTTGACAAAAAGAGGAACTAACTCTGGTTCTCAGAACTTTCTATTTGGTACCAGTGTAACAATGTCATATAACCTACTTTCCAGTTGAATTTCAAAACTTGGCCATAGGGTAGGCAGTAACATCCCCACTCACAGATAAAAAACCTGTGGGACCGTCTCACAGCTCGGAAAAGGAAAAGTTAACATTTGAACTCGTGTGTTAACACTCATGTTTCTATTCCTTCCTCTTCACTGAAGGGTTAAAGGTCTGTAGAAGAAATATTGAGAAGAAAATGCCTGACAGGGCCACTAACACAAAGAAAAGACTCTTCCCCAGAAAGCAAAAAGCATGATATACTGTGAGGCATGTGAGAAGGGGAATTAGGTGTAGCACTGATGTCAGACAGCAGCAGAGGTTTCAAATGGTAATAATGTTCATCAAATTGTAACAAATAAAAGATGAAACAATGCAAGGATAAAGAAGAGAGGAAAAGAGGAAGTCAGGGCTGCGTCTGACGTGGGTGAGGGAGACAGTCAAGAACACACCCCAGAGGAACCACCCACGGGTACTGGGGGTTTCCCACTGTGAGCTGGGATCCTATGGAATCAACCTCTTTTCTTAACAGTATACCTACATGTTAGTTGTTGCTTATTAAATTTGAAATTTTTATAGCAGTTTAATATAGAACAACCTCGTTCATATCATAGAATGGCTGTTAATGGCATGGACTGAGTATATGTTAGTGGTGGTCCTACTCAATGAAGATAATTATATTAAAGTACCATAAACTCAGTAGTTTAAGCAGAAAGCACTTGAAAGTCTGGTGTCTGGTGAGGACTGGCTTCCTGGCTGGCAGATGGGTCTTTTCTTCTAACCTTGTTGCTGGGTATGGTGGAGCATGCCTGTCACGGCAGCACTGGTGGAGAGGGAGCAGGACTGAGGCAGAGGCAGGAGCACTGCTGCAAGTTTGAAGCTGAAAGCCATCCTGGGCTACACAGTGAGACCCGTCTCAAAAGGAAAAAAACACTGAACCTGTACACGGACATAGATAGCAGAGAGAGCCCTGTTTTCTCCTCTGTGTGAGTTTCTTCTAATTTCTTCTTCATTTGTTTTAGATAGAAAAATAATTGTATATATTTGGGGATGCGGTGTGATATGTTGATATCTGTATACAGTGCATAGAGGTTTTGTCCAGCTAAAAAACATAGTCATCACCTTCCCAACTCTTTGAGGTTGATGAGAGTATTTGCGATCTATTTTTTCAGCAGTGGTGTACCACACATTATGACTGTGGTCAATAGAAGTGCAATAGATTGCTAATACTTAGTCCTCCAGTCTAACTGAACCATTTCTGTACACTTTGCCCAACATCTCAGCTTTTCTCATCCCTACCTCTCTTCTAGCACATAGCACAGATATATCCTCTGTGTATCTCTGATCATGTTTCAGAGGTTCCACATGTGAGTGAAATCACACAGTATCTGGCTTTTCTATTTTGCTTTATTCACTTAGTGTAATATCCTTCAGGACATAATGCTTAATCATGAGGGTCTCAGAATCATGGCCTAATCAAACTCCAAGTATCTCCCAAAGGCCTCACCTTCAGATGCCATCCCGTCTAGAGTTAGGATTTCAACCTATGAACTGTAGAAGACACAAACTCTAATCCATAACAAATGCCAGCTGAACCATAACTGTGTTTTGAGTAACTGTTCAGATATAACTACATCGTAAAACCATTGTGGGATGCCAGCGTTTCCTCAATGAGGTAAAACCCTTACCCAGATGTAGTTTAGAAAAACGTGTTGGTCTTGGTCTTACCTAGTTCCTCTTTTACTGCAGGTGGCTGTGCACACATGAGCCTGCTGGTCTGTGCTATATGCTGGACAGCACTGTTTCATCCTAACTACTTTCTTTGTCCACCTGACTGTGACAACTATGGAGCAGCATCAGTGTTTCAGTCTGTAACTGGCAGTATTCTTTATACTATTTCCATAGCTTTTGTCTTTTATCTTTCTACTTACTACTACACATATTTATGCAAATTTTAGAAACTAAGAAGAGAACTCATCCTTCCAAACATGCTCTAGGAATTATCTTCTTACACACAATTCATTCAAGCAGGATTTTATGTTGTCATGAATCTTTTTTTTGTCTTTTGTCTATCTGATCACGTCTTTATTTTTTATTTAATTTTAAAGGAAATGAAATCTACAATGGTTACTATATTGCATATTGTCCTCTAAATAGTTGCTCAGACTACTGGCTTTAGCCTTGCAAAGTCAATTCAGCCATACAGTTCCTCTGCATCAACTGGTTGCTCCCCGGCAGGGTCAGGGTGTTGGTCTCTCCCCAGCCCACACACCGGCTGACGCACAGGCAGGGCTTTAGTTTCCTTCCTGGTTCTTCCCGGTCCACACTCCATCTGGCTCACAGGTAGGGGCTTAGCTTATCATGAATTTTGACAGGAAGAGAATAACTGCTGGATTAATGCTTCCTCCATAAATTCCTCACTGTAAACAGAAGAAAAACAGAGAAAAAGGATAAAACACTGGGCCTCTCTCCTGTTTTGTGCCCTCAAGTGTTTCTTACACCTACAGCATCTGAGATTTAAAGCATTCTGTGCATTAACTCATTTCAATTTGGTTTAGTCATTGCATGGTTAATTTTTATAGGCAATACAAGCACACATAAAATTAAATTAATCATGGTTAGACCTGAACCGAGGTTAATTTTCATTTCCTTTCAAAATTGTCTACTTTTAAATTCAATTTTCCTTCCTTAATAAAGGAAACAATAAAAATAACTTTTGTAAAAATAGAATTGGTCATTTCTGATGGTTTATAGACGAACTGAAGTGTAATTAAGGAAAAACAGATGACCTGACCCATACAGGCATGAAACATGTTTAAGTGCTCATATTGATGCTTACACAAATTCCGTATTGGATTATGCTGTACCACTTCTAAAAGTACTCAGTGGTTTCAGAAGGATAACATCCTTCACACCTTCACTATCTTTAGTTAATTATATTGCTATCTTCACTATCTTCACTAGTTAATTATATTGCTAGTGTGTTTTATAAATTTCTTCATTCCACAAACCACTGTCTAGCAGATCCTGTTTGCAAGACCCCATCCTAACTGTAGCTAATGCGGAGAAGAATGGATTTCCAAAATCTACTCACAGAAGCCAGAATGATATAAACATAATACAGTTTTAAAATGTTCAGCACCAAGGAAGACTTTTTTGGTAAATGGCCCATGAAAGTCTAGACAAAACAGAAGTCATAAAAACAAAACAAAAAACATTAAAGTAACTCATGTTTTTGTTCCAGGAACACAAAAAAATGATTACTGTACTTTATGAGCCTGTTCAGAACTGTAAGTTTTTTGTCTAATTTTTTGTGGTTGCAGCTCACTTGGCACCACCTAGCTTTTTCTGCCAGCACAGCCAAGGTATTCTGGGCATTTACTGTAAATGGAAGTTTATGCTGTGCTGGGGGATCAACCGAGACTCCAGGAAGGAGGCCACCGGGGCGTGGACAGACTTAACTTTGCGCCACTAGATGTAACAGCTAAGTCAAATGAAGGTTGCATGATAAAATGTCAACCCAGCCAAACAAATATGTTCTTCTGACCACTGTGCAAATGTTTTCTTCTGGCTACCAGCTTGCTTCAAAGATGATCCCCAAAGGCTCTTTTCCTTTGCTTAGGCTTTAGGTAGGGTAAATTAACACTTGATTTGTTATTAATAGAAAACAAAACAACTACTTTCCCAGTCTTCTTCAAAATACCCACAGGAACCCACCTTGTGGAATGGCTTGGAAGAAAACACTTTTGTTCAAAGCCTGCAAGTCTGGCAAGGCTGCAAGCTCTGCCCATAGCTACCTGTGTGACGGGGAGCTGCATAGAAATATGCAAACTGGCAAACTGGGTATATTTTACTGTTTTACAACAATATGTTTTATTGTTCTCTGGCTAAGTTCTTTGCCAAGGGCAAGGAGTATGAAGTAGCTAACAGTAGCTGTCAGCATGAACCTTACCACTTTTGGCATCTCGGTTTTAGCCAAGAGGCACTGTGATTGCTCACCAATAAGTCATGATAAGTTGATAATGCAAGTAGACTAAATCATAAATATTTTAAGATCGAAGCATGTTTTTTCTGTCCAAAGTGACATAATACTACAATGGCAAAAGAGTTTTTCCTGGGATAAGCAATAAAGAGTAAGTAGAAACAGCTATTAAAACATTTGTAATAAGAAAGTAACTTACTGAACAACTGACCTACAATAATTAAAACAAAGTTCTTCTTAAACTAAAATTTTACCCATTTAAAAATCAGTGGTATGTTTGCAATGATTTATAAAATACAGCTTTGTGTCTGTTAAATTAAAACCAAAAAAGTGAATCATCTAAAATAAATCAGAATGCATAAGCGAAGAAGAGAAATCGAATTGTGACTAGCTGTAAATAATAAGAAAATACTCAATGTGGTAAAGAATCTCCATTTTGAATTTTTATCAGCTCTTCAGCAATTTTTACTTAGGATTTGATAACAAATATTAATATTCTGCTTAGGGATATTTCTTAAAGTTGCATTACCAATTGTGATAGTTATTTCTGCATCCTTTAGAGAAGTATATAACTTTATGGGTTATAGAGCTCCTTTGAAAAAACTTCCTTAAAACGCTTAACCAGGCTGCCTCTCCGAGACTCAGTCTGAGCAGATCTGGCTCTCTGTTCAGTTGCCTTCATTTTTTCCCCACTTTCACTTACTTCCTGTCCCTGTCTCTCACTGTCTCACATTCAAACTCTCAAAACCCTACTAAGGGGTCTGGGGATTTAGCTCAGCGGCATAAGTGCCCGCCTTGCAAGCAGGCAGTCGTGAGTTTGATCCCCGGTACCGATAAAAAGGAAAAAGACAAAACAAAAAAAAAAAAAACCTCTACTAAGACACAGAAACTAATCCAGTGTCTGTTGTGGACAGTTTCAGGCAGATTTTCAATGCCAGTTCTGCTACTCACTGTAAAGCAGGACTCGTGATACTCTGGTAGTGTCACTGGGAGATAAAAGAACATATGTAAAGGCTTTTAACCTTTTAGTGTTCAGAAAAATTAGAAAATGTTATTATGTATGCATTCCAAAAATTACAAACATGAAATTCTATGCCTTGTTCAGACATATTTCCAAATCAAAAATGTCTTAACTTGATTTCTTTCCTTGCTAATTGAAAATATCAATGTAATTTATACAAAATAGGTTCTGAAGGCAGAACCTATGTAGTAAATATTTATTTAAAGTACAAACAAAAACTAATTTAAAAAATAAAGTGGGAACAAAGTTATTCTGCTATCTGTGGCTTGCCTTTTCTCCTTACTGAAGGTTTTTGCATCATGTCTTATTTCCAAATAGTCTTGAAGTAAATGGAGTACAGTAACATCTGTTTGTGTGTTCTACTTCCTCCTATATTGGTGAAAAGACAATTGATTTGTCTCAAGTTGTGTTTTTTAATGGATCGTGTTCATAGTTGGTTTTATTTGTAAATTTGTTTCCTTCTTATAACTCTAAAAATAAAGGAACATATGTCTGGTTATGTTTTAGACATTCTTCATAAATTCTGCTGTAATTCTCACAGTGGAAAGTTTGACAACATATAGATTCTGAATTGACTATGAATAATAATCCCTCCTACTTCCCGCAAAAGAAATATGAGCATAAATCAACCAGCAACCCAGACACTGCTTTTTTAGCCAATACCTGGTTTAAAACGTCTGCATGTCCGCTCTAATAATCCCCTCTTGAACGCTAGATGGCACTATGAATTCACTTTGTTTGGAACAAAACTGGCCGGTGCATAATTTCAAAGAGAAAAAAAGATGAAAATTTTTCTTGACTGATTTGATAGTCTGACACATATTCTTAAAGAAGTGAATTTGTATGATGTAGCAGTTATTTCATTAAGTTTCAGCAGTTGAAAAAAAGCATCCTCTTTTGGCAAGCAAAATGTGACTGTTTCTGCAAACACAAACCCATCAAATCAGCCCTGGAAGTCTAGTCGGAGAAAAAAGAGAAGTCAGGCAGTTTTGTTGGCTTACTCACTGGTTTTTGACTGACTCAAATATTTGCTTGACTACTTGGCAGTCAAAATAGTCGCCCCAGTTTCTATGCGTCAACGCGGGGTATACTTTATAGGATAGATAAAGTGTGGTTGTGAGGTGTTCGATTTCTTTCCCGCCTCCTTTGTGGCTGGGCTAGTTAGTTCAGTTGGTAGGGGAGGCTACTAACGAGGCTGAGGTCACCCTGGTTTCTATCCCTGCCTGGGGGGATAAGTTCTCCTCACAGAGGGAAGAGGGAGCTTGTCTTTAGCTCTGGCCAGGCATGTCACAAATTCCTGATCTAAAAGCTTCCTGCCTATGGATGTGTAGGTGATCAGAACAAACACATCATTAGAAGAAGATAAAACTTACAAAGTATACCCTATTAACAGCAGATCCGCAATGTCACATTCTATAGGAAGGGCTCAATTGCGCTTCTAAAAGCAGTTCTTCTAACTAACAAAGGCGCACCCCTTATTCCTCCAACCAACTATATTGCTAAGAATGTACTTCATGCCAGGCCGGATGCTAGATATGGAAGGGGAGAGAAGTGAAAAAAAAAAAATACCCATAGTTACAATGACTTCACAAAATCATTACAAAGGTAAACATGCAAACAAATTTCAGATAATGAGAAAAGAGTTTAACTTCCAGGCAATTACATGTAGCAGATCTCAAGTCTAAGGCAAATTTAGCTAAAATTTGGACCAGAGCTACAGGTAAGGAAACCATAGCAATTGGAGATACAGTTACACTAGTGCTTGAGAACACAGAAGTGTTTCCGGTATTTGGTGTTCAGAAGGAGGAGCTGAGTTGCTAAGGTCTAAATAAAATCAAAAGAGTTTTCTATAATCTAAAAACTTTGTGAAATCCAAAGTATAAAAGACCCATGAGTCCTTACTGATGCAAGCAATTGAATAAAAAATTTAAAAATAATAAACAGATTAAACAAATCTTTTTTGAAGAATCTCAGATGTTTTATCTAGATACTTTCCCTCAGGTGGAGCAGAGGCAAAGCCACCACAGCAGGGTGATCAAAGCCAGCATCAGCAGAGCCGAGTCATGGAGAGGGAGCTCCATGGCCGCTGCCTTCTTTCCCAAACCTGTAACTTCACTCTAACCATATCAGACTGATCCTAATTAAGGTACAAAAATGCAAAAGACCAGTCTTCCTCAGAAGTATAGCAGTCTTCAAAAGCAAACTGTTGAGTTGGATGTCATGGTACATATCTATAATCCTAGCATTGTACTTGACCAGCTGAGGCAAAAGGATTATCATGAGTTTGAGGACTACAAAATGAGTTCAAGGCCAGGCTGAACTATATAGTAAGACTTTGCCTTAAAAAAAAAAAAAAAAATCTATCAGAGCCAAGAGCTTAAAGAAAAAGACAGCTAAATGATATAAGATGTACTTACTGGCTGAGAGCCTGAAATTTTTTTTAAAAAATGCCACATTAAGTGAAAACAAAGGAAATGAAACAAATATTGAATTAACTTAAGCATGTAGCAATATTGCTTCTTTAATTGTGACAAGTACACCAAACTAATATATATTGTTAATAGGAGAAACCAAATGAAGGTTATATAACTTTTACAATTTTTCTGTAAATGGAAGGCAATCCCAAAATAAAATAATTTAAAAATCTGAGTTATACATTGTCATTTTTAATAAAACCAATATGTTTTTTAAACTATTTATAAATGTAATAACATTAACTGCCTCTACCTATCTTCTAAAAAAGAAGCAAGAAAAGATGGGAGAAACTAAGGAAGTAAAGAAGGAAGGAAGAAAAATGAAATTGCTGGCTATAAAAAATAAATACACATTGCAAGTGCTGTGTTACATATCCATATGGGATAGCTGATGTGATTATAGGATGACTGAGGAAAAAGACCCATTATCAGTCTTCTAATGGATAAAGGTGAGGAATAGACACATATAATACTCTGTGAATTGCGTACCTAACTTTTTGATTTGGTGAAGTGACTGAAAAGATACCATGAGAATTCATAGTATATCTTCCAAAGCCTTGTTAAAATATAATCTCCCATTCATTGTTAGTGGCTATGCAAAATGGTATCTCCCCCTCCTCCTCCCCCCTCCCCTCCCCCCTCCTCCTCTCCTTCCCCTCCTCCTCTTCCTCCTCCTCCTCCATCCGCCAGTGTGGCACTGAAAGACAGTTTGGTAGTTTCTTATAAAACTGAACATACTCTTACTTTACAATTGAAGTCTTGTTCATAGCCATTTTAAAAAGGTGAAAATGTATATCTGCAGAAAATCTTCGACAAAGATATTTATTACTTGCAATTTCCAAAAGTTGGAAATACCTAAGGTATTATTCAAAAGGCAAATAGGTAAATCAACTGTGATTGATCCACACAATAACACCCACCCCCCAAAATGAGCTATAATAAATGAAAAGACATAGAGAAGCTTTAAAAATACATTCCTGAAAGAAAGAAATGAACTGGAAAATGTGGTGTATGTACTGTGTGATTCCAACTCTATAATATTCTAGAGAGCCAACTATGAAGACTTTGGAAATATCAGTGGTTGTCAGGAGTTAGAGGAGAGAGGGGGAACGGGCAAAGCACAGAATTTAAGGTGGTGAAACTGCGCGCTGTGCTGTACTATGAAGATGGATCCTCGCCATTCCGGATTTTTCCAGATCCATAGAATGCACAATATCAATGGCTTGCCCAATAAACAACGTGTCAAGCAGTTGATTACTTGTAACAAATGGACCTTCTACTGGAGGATCTTAATAAGGAGAAAGGGTACAGGGGGCAGTGTATGGCAAATTTCTGTCGCTTCCTCTTGATTTTGCCATGAATCTAAAATTATTACAAAATGGTCTTTACAAATCAAACTACTGTCATTATCATACACAGATGGGCTCTTTTAGGTGTAAAGGATGGAAAGAACTTGATGGAAAAAAGGGGAATTGTGAGGGCAGTGAGCTTCATTCCTTGTTTGTCATCAGCTAGCATAGTCCATTCATTATACTTTTTGAATGTGAACAAGAGGAAACTAAATCCACCTGTCTCCCGGTGGGGAGACGAAGGCCCAGAACTCTCACTGCCAAACACCAACAGTGGCAGAGAAAGGACTGCAGAGCGTGTCCTCTGCGTATCGTATTCTGTGTGACTGCAGCATCCTGACGCTGTAACACCTGGTGGAAATGGGAAAGTCATCCAAATCCAGATCTTCTGAACTTCGGTTCAGTTTACTTGTTTCTTATCAAGGACAAAGATATGAGGGAGTACTTAGGGCACCCATAAATCAGTGACTTTTTAAATTAAAGATGATTATTTATGGAGCACCAACAGTTGAAGCAGGGCACCAGCCTCGGCTCTAGCATTTTATGGCCTGTACCAAAGGACACAGTATCTTAGGTAAGTTCAGTTCTCCGCTATCCCTTCTTCATTTTACAGTACTAACCTCACACAAGTGTACAGAATAAATGAAATTGAGTAAAGCATTCAGCACAGAGCCTGGCATGTACGGTTTGAGAGTTATAAATTATTAATTGTGGCTGTGTGACCGTGGCACGTCCTTGGAGGCACCGTGTATACTCCCTCGCATATGTGCCCCCCAAGCCACCCACCCCAATGATGTTTTTCATATTGTCCCTCTCCCCAGAATTGCTTTCTTGTTCATACTGCAGCTTGCACTGGCAAAAAGCAGCATCACTAACCCAAGGGCAAAGCCACAGTGTGCCCACAAGGCAGGATCTTGGGGAAAAGAGCATTCCTCTCCAGCAATTCCTCCTTCTCGGTGTTCAGTGTGAGTTCATTAATACTGAGAGAAGAAGTCAAACCGTGCTTGAATGTAGCTCTCAGTACATTTGTGATATTAAATTCATCTACCTACGTAGTATTTGTTTACTTATGTATCTAGTGGGATGTTTCTTTTATCTAATATTCACAAAAATTTTTATTATACTTTGTCTCAGTTGCTTTTAATTATTTTAGAAATGAACTATCAGCAATGTATTGCAATCCAGTAGATAGTTTCAAATAGGCACGCACATCCATTTATTTGAAACAAAAGTTTTATGAACTAATTCATATGCTTTCTTTGCACGATCTTATTTTTTATCTTATTGTCACTTATTAAATGCTAAGTCAAATGAGTTTTGCTTTAGAAGTAGCAATATTTTATAGATGCTTCAAAAACTAATATTTTGTCTTCTAAAAATATAATTTAATAAATAATATGTAAACGGTGCAATTCATACAATTGATTTTGACTTCATGACAGTTGTTTAAATGGCATGGATCCTAACTACTTAATATAATTGTTCAGAAATATATTCTAAAATGGTTGGAAAGATTATCAATGATGATAAAACATATATACATATATATATATTACAATTATAGAACTCTTCCACATAAACTTGAATCATTTACTGTTAAATGGAAATTCTAGAAATTAATGTCTTTCAGTTTTAAACTAATATCTAAATTTCTCTCTTGCTTTCTTTTCCTCCAACCCCTCTTTGATGTCCTTTCTTCTTTCCTACCCTTTCTCTTTCCTTCCCAAACAATTTAGTCCAACAACCAAGAGATCAAGGAACACAACCATGTGCGTGGAGTCAGAGAAACACGTGCAAAGCACACACCAGCCCTGAGTAAACACAGGAGCAGAGTGAAAGCATCTGTGGTGAGAGCGTGTGAAGCCACACACAAGGACTCCAGACAAGATAATTCGATCTGAGTGGAAGGAGAAGGGTATTCAGGCAAGGATGAGTGCCAGAAGCGGGAGACTGGTTACATCCAGAGGTTTGGTGAATGAGTAAATCTATTAATGATGATAAGGTTTGAGAAGGAGTTACAAATATAAAAGCAATAAAAACATAGAATTGAACACTGGTATTGCACTGAAATTGAGACTATTGATGAGTTCATTTCTTTTCTAGTATATGTGAGCAGATGCAGAAATATAGATAATTATATATGCATATACATATGCGTGTGTGTATACACCTGCACGTATTTAGATGGCAATGGGAATAGAGTGTCTTAGTAGCGAAGAATATGTTCATTAGCCAAATTTTGACTTCTAAGCACCTGGCTCCTTCATGACTATCTATAGAAATACCTAATTCCAGGGTTGGTGTAACAAAAGAGACAGATGAGCCTGGAATGTTTTATTTTGCTAGTAAAAAGTGCTCAAAGTCTGATGGAAATATGTCTCAAAGACACAGAAATCAGCTTTAAAAACGTCCCACCGAAAAAATACAAACTAGTATAAATGTGAAAATGTAACAGTAATAGATAATAATCTATTAAATAAAATAAGTCATGAGCTGACACTGAGACAAACTAAATTAAAAGATTGATAAGGAACAAGAAATCTAGAACTTCAAACTATGGCTCCACCAAATATTTATTAATTATAAAAGCAGAATATACCTTGACTGTGAATAAGCCTAGAAGCTTTGCCTTTGTAATCTTAGTTACCATCACTATTAATGGGCAAATATATTTTGAACCCCTGATGAAAAGCAATGAAAAGAACCCAGTATTATTTCTATGTCATTCCTGGTAAAGATGCAAAGCTTGAAACTATTAGAAGTACGCAATATACTTACCTATCTCCTCAGTCCCTCTGTAAAACCCATCTCCCCAGGAGTGCTTCCATTTGCTTGGCCCCAGCCAGGTCACTGTGTCTTCAATCCCTGAACCTGATTAGTCAAACATCATGGTTTCCTCCAAGGAAGAGGTGTTTTCACTGCTGTCCTGTGCTAGCATTAACTGGAATGGTTTGTTAGTTCTATCAAAAGCCTCTGATAACAGATACTTTGAAGTAGATACTTTGGGAAATGTAAAAAGCATCATTCCTAATTAGCAATTGCATTTTAGTGTATGATGAGCAGCCCCAAATTTTTCGGTATCCTTCTTAAAGCTGTACAGACAGTGTGAGTGGGACCATCGTGTCTATAGCTTATGTTACTAAGTACTTCCGCACCATTAGTTTTCTTAGTAATATTTCCTAAATTTTTATGGTAGAAACTTCCAGCTGTGCCAATAATTGTGAACATTTTAGAGCTTTCAGTGATACAATGTGCCATAGGTTCACCCCTGTTCTATGATATCATTTTAATGTCTCCATATAACTTCTGATATTAGTTTATATAACAGATTTTTAAACTTGGATGTCTGCAATATTCTGTTATTGTGATATTTAATCTCAATATTCATGATGATTTTCTTATAACAATTTCTACAAGAAAATGTGTAAGATCATAATGATCATCCAAATGTTCTCTAGATTTATTGTAGCCATTTTTATACTCACCATCAGGGTATAGGAGAATATTTATCCCCCATACCTACATATTCCACATAAGCAATTATATATTTTTTAATATTTTCAATTTATACTTTTGTTATAATCTTTGTGTGAGATCAATGACTTTTTAAAAAGTATATTTATTAGTTTCTGTATTCTTTTTTCTCATGAATTATTTGTAACTCTTCTAAACATTCCTAGGAAGCAATCTCTCTTAAATGTATGTTTATTTCCCAAGTTAATTAATAATTCTAATAAGACACTGCATTACTCAGTTTAACAAAATAATAGTGTGAGGGTTCTCATCCTGCCTTTGAGAAGCTTGTAGTACAATAGAGGATGCTTACAGGCAACAAAAAATACAATACAAAATGAGGAACATTTTATCAGCTACATAAAATTTTTTATGGAAATCTAACCATAGAAAGCAATAATTCTCCCTAGCAGGTCAGAAAAAAATTTTGAAAACAGGACAACACTTGAGCTGGACTTAAGGTAGAAAGGAAGATTTTTAAGAAGAGAAAACATCAAGATAAAATCAATACAGGCTGCCTGAAACCAATGAAGTGGGCAGCATTACTAGGAAACCATGAAAATCAGTGACAATTAGAGTTTGCACATCGCTCAACACACACACAAACTCACTGAGTCTGTCTGTCTGCCTGTTAGAGTCAAAATTTTCCATTTGAGCCATTTATAAATTTAACACTGTCATATTCCATTTATTAAAAGTTGATACAGTATACAAAGAATCTATGTGAAAGAGACTTCTCCTTTAAAATTTCTACTAAAGAAAACATCTCCAACTTAGTTATCTTTTTCACTTAGCCCCAGTCTTATAACTGGGGACATTTTTTTCAAGGTTTGTAACAATAATCCATCTATACCATCATTGATTTTTCATGTATAGAGAACCTATTATGTGTTTGCAAACCATTCTAAAATTTATAGTCACTTCCACAATTTCCTATTTTGCAAATGTGTGAGACTTCCTCAGTCTGTCACAACACCACTGCTATTAAGATGTAGTTATCCAGATGGAACTGTATATGGTTTCTGCACTTCCTACTGAAGGTTAAACACAGAAGCAAATATTAATTTTTCTATGAACCACTCAATTTTTAGTAGACCAAATTACTTTCTGATTTGTTTCTAAGCATAGAATATGGTTCCTTGTTTCGAACACATATTAATATAGTTAAATGAATTTTAGTTTTAAGTTAAAATGAAGATGTTTCCCGATATATAACAATCTCAAACATCTTGTGCTGTGTGTGTTCCCATCCTATCTGATTTTATCCCACATGCCACCTGATAACTTCAGCAATACACCAGCTCTAAAGCAGTATATTTTAATTTTGAAATATTGAGCTTCTAAACTGTGAAAGTATTTAGAATATGTTGCAGAAATTTTAAGGCAAAGCTCAACAAGAGCAATTAGTAACTCAAAGTCATCACTAATGACAAAGAAACAAATTTTAGATTAAAAAAATCAGAGTGAAATCAAAATGTCTTCAGAAGTCACCTTCTCCCTAATTTCCAGAAAGTAAAGCCAGTGGTGCTCTGCAACGTCTACTGAGTCTTTGCTGGCATCCTGCAAAACATACTTCATTTACTTTTTTTTTCTTTTCCTCTTCTTTCCACCACTACAACTATGCAAAAATGTGACAGATAAAATGACGGTGGAATCCATAATCCCCTTTGGATCACAAAAGTCTGTCAAGTATCTGGGGTTCTGCTGACTATACAGTTGATTCTACTATTTGTGTTGAGTTAGCAGTTTCCTATCAATTTATTCAAATAACTGAGTTGCTTGCATGTATCACTACCCAGATATAAATTTAGACAAGATCCTCTGGATTTCCCCAGTGTGCTGCCCATGACAATGGCATCAGCTGACTCTGTGGGTCCCTGACACAATGTGGCCTGGGTTAGTAGGCTCAGCTGATTCTAGTTTGCATCCTGACACCGCCAGATCTTCTTTTCATTTTCACTTCTTCCCAATGAGATCTCAGTGTCCATTAGCATAACTACAAATGAATAGATTTCCACTCCAAACTCATCGTGTACCAAAAGAGATAACAGTGCCATTGTGATTTGAAAATTAAAGTTTAGCAGCTTTAAAATAACATACATTCATACCGAGAAGTCAAATTTAATATTTTATTATTTATGATGTACATTAGCACATGATTAACCTTTGGGAACCTGTTTTTTATATTTCTTGATATTGTATTTTTTCATAAGTGTGTGTGTGTGTGTGTGTGTGTGTGTGTGTGTGTGTGTGTTCTCCATGGAAGTGAGTAAAAGTGATTATTCCTCAGAACTAAAGATAGTCATAATTACATTGTACTGCAGACTGGCAAAAAGGTCATAATAAACAACACTGAAATCAAGGGAGTCATCATTCCAGATGTCAAAGTAGCAAAAGTCAGTGGACAGTATTCAGTTAGAAACAGATGCCAGAGGAGTTCTTATACAGAGGAATTTCATTAGCTAAATAGATTCTTCCTTCTCACATCACACAGCATAAATGCATTTAGGTAGCCAGGTGTGCAAAATAATGTGATGATGGACAGTTTTCCTTCACGTTCACATGGCGGATTTTTCTAAATTAATCAACAAAGGTCAGTGTAGAGGAAGCTAAGTGTTCTGTGGATGTGTTTCACTGAATTTAGTGGCTGTCCTAGGTCACCATCTCTCATGTCTGCTTTTAGCTGAAATGCAATTCTGTGTGAATGGCTCTGACTTTGCTCCAGCTTCCTGACTGGTAAAATGCATGAGGAAACTGGAATTGCGTGATTTGGTCAGCAGTAGATCACAAAATTTATTATTTGATTTCTGTTCTACTACTTCATTAAGAGACTACAGGAAACAAAATCAAATGTTTGAATATCAACTTCCTTATCTAGCAGAACCCCCAATGACACTGAATTTTTAATAGATATATTATTAGATAATGAGATAATACACCTATTTCTAATATAATTTGGATTATTTTAGTAGAGATGATAAATTATTTTCTGAGTTTTTCTTTCTTTTTTTCTTTTTTTGTATTTGAAAATCTGCCATAGATTATGTTCAACTTCGAAGAAGAACCATTGTTCTCTAGAGTATAGCAGAAGCTTCAGTAGAAAGAACATGCAAGGGGAGGAAAGTGACTGTACCTGAATACACTAGGACGATGTTTCATATCCACAATGCAACAGAGAGTATAAATGCAGGCCCAAAATTGTAAAAATAGACTCATGGAAATGTACGAACCCTTTTGTTGTTCTGTAACCACTGAGTACTAAAAGATGTCTTTATATGTCATGTTTAAAGGATGAAAATTTTACAGGGATGCATGGTTCAGTTATAGAGCAATGGCTTAGCATGTGCAAAGCCATGTGTTAATCCTTGGCACTGCAAAACTAAAGTAATAAAATAAATGCTATAAAGTATGAAATATTTTGAACAATTAGATACAACATAGTTTCCTTTTGTTTTGTTGTTGTTCTGTTTTATTATTACTTTTTTTTTTTTTTTTTTTTTTTTTTGGTCTTTTTGAAACAAAGTTTCACTATGCAGTTCTGGCTAACTTGAACTCACTCTGTAGCCCAACTTGGCCTCAAACTTACAGCGCTTCTCCTGACTCAGCCTCCTAAGGGTGAGAGTGCAGGCATGTACAGCATTACGCCACCACATCTGACCTACAACCTAGTTTTAATTTCATGTAAGTCTTTTGATATGTGCTCAACTAATGTCATCCCTATTGTCTTGAGTTACCTGTGTAGTTGATCGTAAATTGACCCTAAAATTTTTCCAACCATGAAAACTGGAGAGCATTTAAAAAAGCTAGAATCTTCTACACAAATAAATTTGGATTTATAAGAATAATTTCAGAGAAGAAATAATGTCACACACCACTTTACTATTTTAAATGTCTTATGATTCATAAAGGTTCTTATAGAACTTCAATTTATTTAAAAAATTTTTCATTTACTTTTATGAAGAATTTATATGTATCA